>NC_090646.1:74570660-74923405 GCF_040937935.1 Hyperolius riggenbachi | reverse complement strand
TACTTTGTGTTAACAAGGTAAAAGGAAAGACCATAGACTTTTTTCATTTTACCTTTCACATCCGCTGCTGTGTTGCAGTATGACGCACCCGGGAGCATTTTATCATACGGAATTGACTTTTTCCCATTGGGTTAATTACTACCACCACAACTCAGCGTTGCACCGCAGATTCCCGATGACACATCGCAGCCTATTCAACACGTGCAGGACCCGGCTCCTGCACACGTTGTCTAAAGAGAAAGAGGCCTAAACCAAGTATACCAATCAGATAATCTTTGCAAGATGCTGTACACATGCATAAGATCAGTTCCTGCAAAATGCATTCATAGTCTATGGTATCTGCAAATCTCATACACACCTTGGTTAACGGACATCAGATCCACCAGGATAGATCTGCAGACAAATGTCCGTTAAACAAGGTGTGTATGAGATCTGCAGATAGCTTAGGAATGCATTTTGCAGGAATTGATCTTTTGCATGTGTACAGCATCTTGCAAAGATTTTTTTTATCTGATGGGTGTACTCGGCTTAATGGAATACTGTGTAGGTATGGCTCTCATGCTACATGGAAGGTGGTAAAATTGGCCTGTGATCTCTCAAGTGTGTACTTAGCTTAAAGCCTGCTACAGAAGGATTGGCTGACCATTTTATCACATCCATGTAGTATGAGGGTTTCCACAATCTGCTCATAGTATTCAATAGCTGTTGAACCTTCAATTTTACCACCTTCATGTAGTTTAAGGTTCAACACATGGGTGTAGCAATGGGGCCTGCGGGGGGGGGGGGAGGGGGGTGCTCAGGGCAGTTTTGGGGGACTAGAGTGGACGCTGCAGGGGGAAAGCCATGGCCACACTCGGCATGGAAGTGGTAAAATTGGACAGTAATTGGCCAATTGTGTACTGGGCTTTACACTCTGGCAACACAATTTCAGCACTAGACTTTATAGTTTTTTTTGACACCTGGTATGTAGAGCAAAGAGCAGGCTGGCACTACAGTGTCTCAAGGTCTGGGCTGGTGCAGTCTGTGACAAAAATAATGCTCCTTCCTTTCTTTAGCTGAATTGTGTGCTCTGGCGTACAGATGCATACATGTAGATGAGGTAGGTAGAGTAGAAAAACTGGCACTACTTCATAGGCTATTTTTGTATGATCTGGTACAAAAATCTTGCAGACATGTACAGTTGCACATTAGGTAAAAACATACCCTTGGAAGGAAGGTAGCATGGCTAGATGAATTGTGAGCGGTGGGTGCTGATGCCTTAACCCTCTGGGCGATGCAATTAGATCGCCCAAGAGGGGGCGCAGCACTCTTTTTTTTAATTTTAATTTTATTTTTTTATTTTTATTATTTTTTTTTTTTAATCATGTAGCGAGCCCTGGGCTCGCTACATGATAGCCGCTGCGCAGCAGCATCCCCCCACCCACTCCGATCGCCTTTGGCGATCAGAGTAAGCAGGAAATCCCATTCAGAATGGGATTTTCTGCTGGGCTTCCCCGGTCGCCCTGACGTCTGAGTCCCGATCCACCCCTCAGCGCTGCCTGGCACTGATTGGCCAGGCTGCGCAAGGGGTCTGGGAGGGGGGGGGGGACTGCGCGGCGGGTCGGCGGCGATCGGAAGTTACACGCAGCTAGCAAAGTGCTAGCTGCGTGTAACAAAAAAAATTATGCAAATCTGCCCACCAGGGCCTGAGAACTCCTCCTGCGCGACATACCCAGAGCTCAGCTTGGGATTATCGCCCAGGAGGTTAAGGGTATGTTTTTACCTAATGTGCAACTGTACATGTCTAAGATTTTTTGTTTTTTTGTGTAATTTAAGTTCAGATATGTGAATATTGGCGATACTTTCATTGCTCACCTAGATCATTGTCAATTCTTGAATTTTTTTTTTTTGCAGCCATTGAGGGAAAGATTGTGGTGCATGACATTCTGCCTCGGGTTCTGGTAATATGGGAAGTTCTCTGATATATAATTACACGTATATCTGGTTCAGGGTCAGCTTCTTCTCCGGAGCATCAAGCATCGCTATTGCAATCAGTGCAGAACAAGAGTATTGAGGCCTCACCATCTTATAAACACCACTGTCACACTTCCTAGGCAGCCAGTTTGGGTATACTCCAGGCAATAGCTGTCCTTGAGGTCCATTGTGTGGCTACATTGGAAATGTAGCTGGCTGTGCTTGTTATATGTAATGCTGGGTGTTCTGATGGTACTTCCAGTAATTGGGAGTATAGTAAGGATTTCCTTCCCTCCTACAGCGGACTGCTGTCATTCATCCCTCCTGATGACCCAGCTGGAAGGACTGTATTTATATTGTTTAGGCTCTGTGAAAACATAGCTCACTCCAACCTGAATTATCGCAAATTCTTTCTGTTTTAGGAAAGCAAATTTTTGTTTTTCTTAACATCTTAGTAAGGGGGCTTTTAGGACCATTGTAGTCCCTTACACACTCCAATGAGTTCTGGGTCACCATGAGCTTGCTGGTTAGTCTGAAAACATAAGGACATGCCGTTGTTTGGAATATTTGGACCCACCGATGCAGAACTAGGCTGGCATGGAGCCATAGAATTGGCTGTTCTCAATCTCTGGTGCCTGAATTCTCCAATGCAGGAGGAGAACCTGCAGTCATATTTGCTGGTGATGGGGTGGAGACAGCTGAACTCCCACTTCCCTCCCTCACTGAAAAAAGCTGAGGGATGTTTCTTGGATCTTCTCTTCCTGTGAAAGCTGCCTTAATCCAATACCCTCTGAGGTTGGATCCAGGGTCCATTAATGCCCCCTTTTGCTAAAATGTTAAAATGGAAACATTGGGTGAATGACTGACTTGAGAGGACAAACTCTACAATTCAATAAGCAAACATAACTACTGCTCAGTGCTGTATTAGTATGCTATTGGTAAAGAACAGATTACAGATAAACTGAGTTTTCTTACATACAGTAAACCAAGTTATGTTAGTACAATAAATTTATCATGACTAAAACTAGCTTAGTAACTCAAGGACACCTGGAACTTCTTGATGGATTTATTACACCAGAGATGCTAGCCTTTAATTCTGAGGATGCTAGCCATACACTAAAGTCAGATTTACAAATTATGATTGTTCAATTGACTATTAGATTGCAAGGGACTGAAAGTCCAAAATCTCTATTATTGCTCCATGTGTCTCGTGTGTGGGTTTTTTTTTTTTGTTTTTGTTCAGCCATTGAGGGAAAGATTGTGGCGGACAGCATTCTGCCCCTGTCTTGTTGTGCTGGTAATATGGGAAGTTCTCTGATAAATATATATCTAGTTCAGGGTCAGCTTCTTCTCAGGGGCATGAAGAATTGCCATAGCAATCAATACTGAATAAGAGTACCTAGGCCTCATGAGCTGAGGCAACCAGTTTGGGTGTACTCTAGACAATGGCTGTCCTTGAGGTAAATTACATTGGGAAATCTAAAGTCTGTAGCAAGGGGACAGTTGGGTTCCATGTGGTGGTAAAATGTAAGATGAGTGGTTCCCACCATAACTCAATAGTCTGGAGGTCCCTGTAGCAGCAACTGGGTAGGCATTGGAAGCAAGATGGTCCCATGGGCTGGGATGGGGAGCTGGCTGGGAATGGGGCAGCCACTATTGAGCCATGATGTGGTTTATTGGAGAATGAAGACCTCTCTGGAGCTTGAAAATCTGCAGGAGCTTAAAATGACAAGATACAAATCTGATCAGTGTGTGTTTTTGTTTTTAATATAGCCCATGTAAGCGAGACCCACTTAGATGGCCCCAGCATTGAGGCCTCACCATATTGAAGCCTATAGGCAACCACTTCAGGTTTACTCGAGGCAAAAATTGTCTCTGAGATCCATTGCTTTGGGATTCTCACCATAAGTACAGCTGCTGCTACAGGAACCACCAGTCCCTGGGGAGGCTATGGAAGTGAGATGGTGCCCTGGGCTGGGAGGGAGAGCTGGCTGGGAATAGGGCAGTCTCTGTTGAGCAATATTGGGTATTGGAGAATGAATACATCTCTGGCGCTTTCGAATAAATGTTCAGCAGGGGGTGCATCTACTGCAATGTGACCAGTCTGAGGAGAACTTGGGTTTTTATAGCTCTTGACCTTGGCAGGGGCCATCTAGATGTCTTTAAACAGTCAGTATACTTAAAGAACTGTAGTGAGAGTAATATGGAGGCTGCCATATTTCCTTTTAGGCAATGCTAGTTGCTGATTATCCACCTCTAATACTTTTAGCCTGAACAAGCATGCAGCAGATCAGGTGTTTGTGACCAGATTGGCTGCATGCTTGTTTCTGGTCTGATTCAGACACTACTGCAGCCAAATAGACCAGCATGGCTGCCAGGAAATTGGTAATATTACTATGAACTGGAAAATAATCTGCCTCTATATACCTATATCTCTCTCCCCTTTTTTCATAATAAAAAAAAAAAAAAAAAAAAAAAGGGGGGGGGGGGGGGGGGGGGGGGCTGGTCCATTCACATCTGAACTTCTATGAAGGCCTCAGCTGAGGCAATGGTTTGCTTTCAGTAACCATAGCAACCCATTTGCATTGTTCATATGTAGAATAAGTAGGTAACAGTTGCACATCAACTATAGGTTTACATTCTCATACTCCTAAACCTGCATTTGTGTAATTCACATTCCTCTAAGATACTATGAAGTATTTTTTACTTTTCATACTTGATGCTTTTAACCACTTCAGTCTACAGTGTTTCACCTTATGCATCAGAGCAAATTCCACCTCCCATTCATTTGCCAATAACCTTATCACTACTTATCACAATTGATCTATATCTTGTTTTTTTCTGCCACCAATTAGGCTTTCTTTGGGTGGTACATTTTGCTAAGAATTTTTTTTTCTAAATGCATTGTAACGGGAATATTGAAAAATAAGGCATTTCCCTTTTTTTTTTTTTTTTTTTTTTTTTTTTTTTTTTTTCAGCCATTATAGCTTTAAAAGATTACATGCTGCTATAATTAAAACCCATGTATTTTAGTATTTGCCAATTTGTGCCGGTTATTACAACATTTAAATTATGTCCCTATAACAATGTATGGTGTCAATATTTTATTTGGAAATAAAATTGCATTTTTTTCAGTTTGCATCATCACTATTTAACAAGCTGATAATTAAAAAAAATATGCATGTCAAGTATATTACTGTAAAAGTTCAGACCATTAGGCAACTATTAATTTTTTTTTTTTTTTTTTTTTTCTTTGGAGTGGGGAGGTGAACTGGTCATTTTTAAATGTAATTGTGTAGAGTTTTTAAAAAATGTGGATAGATGTAGTTTTACTATTTGGCCAATATTTTTTTTTTTTTTTTTTTTTTTTTGGTAAGCAAGAGATCTTACTTACAGGATCTGAAAGGGGTGATGTGGGGCATAGAAAAATCGCAGCTTTTGAGAGAAAGCCATCTGGTTTTTCTTAGGGGACATAGATCAATGAATGGGATCTGTATTCCCATTCATTGATCTCTGGGGCAGCGGAAGGTGGAGGGAGCACGTGCGGCAGCAGCAGTGCAGGCTAAGTGGTTAAATTAGATTTATAAAGGCTCACTACATTAACCACCCTGGCGTTCTATTGAGATCGCCAGGGCAGCTGCGGGAGGTTTTTTTTTTAATTAAAAAAAAACTATTTCATGCAGCCAACTGAAAGTTGGCTGCATGAAAGCCCACTAGAGGGCGCTCCGGAGGCGTTCTTCCGATCGCCTCCGGCAAGCATAAGTAACAAGGAAGGCTGCAATGAGCAGCCTTCCTTGTTTGGCTTTCCTCGTCGCCGTGGCGACGAGCGGAGTGACGTCATGGACGTCAGCCGACGTCTGCCGCCTCCGATCCAGCCCTTAGCGCTGGCCGGAACTATTTGTTCCGGCTGCGCAGGGCTCAGGCGGCTGGGGGGACCCTCTTTCGCCGCAGCTCGCGGCGGATCGCCGCAGAGCGGTGGCGATCAGGCAGCACATGCGGCTGGCAAAGTGCCGGCTGCGTGTGCTGCTTTTTATTTCATCCAAATCGGCCCAGCAGGGCCTGAGCGGCACCCTCTGGCGGTAATGGACGAGCTGAGCTCGTCCATACCGCTAAGGTGGTTAACTATAAAGGAGAATACTATTACATTTAGGGCCCATTTCTACTACACGTGGATTCTGGATGCAGAACTGAGGGCTCGTTTCCACTAGTGCGGTGCGGAATCGCCTGCATTCCACCGCGGACAAAATCGCATGCGGGTGCGATTCCGCATGCGTTTTTGCCGCGATTTCGCATGCGATTCCGCATAGGTAAGGCTGTATGCGATTTTTAACCATGTCACTGCCTGAGTGAAATAACATTAATACCTATGCGAAATCGCATGCGATCTCGCGTCAAAAAACGCATGGTCACCCCGCATGCGATTTCCCTATTAGTTACATTAGCGGCGATTCGCGCACATTCCTTCTGCAGGCGAAATCTGACGGCCCTGCCGTGCAGATTTCTGCCGCACCAAAAAACGCTGCCGCAGCCGCACAAGTGGAAACCATCCACTTACATTGCCTATGCGAATCCGCGTGCAGTGCCCGCATGCGGATTCGCTATAGTGGAAACGGGCCCTAACTCCAATAAATGCCTATGCCTGATTCCACTTTTTTTTTTTTTTTTTTTTTTTTTCCCCCCTCCGATACATGCCTATGGGGAATATGCATCAGTCAGTTTTCTGCATCCATAATCCGCGTGTAGTGGAAACGGGTCCTTAGACATTTTAATGTTTGCCCATACTGTTAAACTTTTTTTTTTTTTTTGAATAAGGTTTTCTTCTATTAACAAAGTGAAACAGTTTAGTGCTTTTTGCACATTTTAGCTATATAATATAAAAAAGTGCAATATTTTGTTGAATATACAGATCATTCATGTGTAGGGGTCAACACAGCGGTAAATGGCTATGGACAGATTTCTTGCCTTCATGAAAATGTGCTTTTTTTTTTTTTTTTTTTTTTTTTCTGTCTTTAGCTGCTATTTAATATACATTTATATCTAAAACGTTTGCAGGAGTTCTCTTCCCCACTCTATATAAACATGGTTTTATGTATTGCTCAGCCATCCACTGATGCCACACGCTAAAGGTGCTTATCAATGGTACAATTTTTTTTTTTTTTTTTTTTTGTGGTAACTGAGGTTGTAACGATGGTGTGCTCTAAGGCCACATACAGACATCAGACCATAGTCTTTGGAAAATGAAAGATCACAGACCAATCTTACCACCCTTCCTGTAGTATAAGAGCCATACTCTACACAGTCTTTTCTATGGAGCTGAACTCCACATCAGAAAAAAATCATTGCAAGATGCTGCACACAAAGATGCTGTACAGACACAAAAGATCAGCATCTGCAAAAGATCTGTTCCTGCCAAAAATCCATTCCTGCAAATTGCAATGATAGTCTATGAGATCTGCAGATCATCATACACACGATTTAACTGACATTCATCTGCAGATCAGATCCACCAGGATGGATTTTCAGATCTGCAGATGAATGTCAGTTAAATCATGTGTGTATGATGATCTGCAGATCTCAGACTATCATTGCAATTTGCAGGAATGGATTTTTGGTAGTAACAGCTCTTTTGCAGATACTGATCTTTTGTGTCTGTACAGCATCTGTGTGTGCAGCATCTTGCAATGATTTTTTTCTGATGTGGAGTTCAGCTCCATAGAAAAGACTGTGTAGAGTATGGCTCTTATACTACAGGAAGGGTGGTAAGATTGGTCTGTGATCTTTCATTTTCCAAAGACTATGGTCTGATGTCTGTATGTGGCCTAACACTATTCTGACCAATTGCCACAAGACTGCACACAGCACGGCTCTCCTGCATGCTGTGTTCAGTAACTCATATCTAGAACTATAAGCGGTGAGTGGAGTGGTCAGGACTAAAGCCTGGTACAAACATCCAATTTTGATTGGTCAATTCTACCACTTCCATGTAGCATAAGATCTTACCTACACAATCTGTTCATAGGATTCAAAAACAGTTGGCTGTCATACTACATGGAGACTGTAAAATTGGTCAGTGATTGGCCCACCAAAGTTGGATGTGTATGCACCCTTAGCATTAGGAATAGCTGAATACTCCCTATGACTCCTTTGCTTGGGCCCATGAACTGTGGCCCTCCTCCCAGACCACTTTTCTGCTAGAATGACCTCCTACTCACAATGAGTTACCGCATGCAAGAAGAGTCAAATTACCAACTGAAGTTTGACCATGTGCACATTCAGTTTTTTTACCTTACATAACTGTTTTGCAGTAAAGTGATGTTTACATATCAGTAAAAGTTATTTTAGAGGTAACTTCTACTTCCCCTTTTTTTTTTTTTTTTTTTTTTTTTCCTTGGGTGCATTATCTGCACCCACTACTTTCTTGTATATTATGTTATGCCAGTAGAAAAAGAACTTCCGCGAACCAATATGCATCAAGAAGTCACCTTTAATTTATGCTCTCAACACCTTCAAAACATACATGCCCAAAAGATCAGCCTGATAGCTGTTTTGCAGGATAATCTGCTTCTTCAGAGGCAGCAAATACAAAGTCTTTGTATTTGCTGCCTCTGAAGAAGCAGGTTATCCTGCGAAACGGCTATCAGGCTGATCTTTTGGGCGTGTATGTTTTTGAAGGTGTTGGGAGCATAAATTAAAGGTGACTTCTTGATGCAGATTGATGCCCTGAAGTTCTCTTATTTTTTTACTTTATATTTTTTTTCTACTGATACAATCTTCTGCTGGAGGTACAATTGCTTTTCTGCACCTACATCTCCCGACCTGCCAGAGCTTCATCTTGTGTCGAATTTTTTTTTTTCTCCTTTGCTTTGGTACCAAATATTATGTTGTGCAACTACTGTGCTGCATGATCTGGTCTTTATTGTATTCAGGTATTGTCATTTTGCTGTATGTCACCCCTAAATATTGTCTGTAACCTAAACTAATGTCCAGTACTGCATAATATGTTGGCGCTGTATAAATACAATAAATTAAATAAATGCAACACTTTTTTTTTTTTTTTTTTTCCAACGGTTTCATTGTATTGCTTGATTTGCATTTGTATATCTTGTTTCTCTGGAAATCTTGTGCTAATTTTTTCTTTTGCAAAATTAAAGATTTTGAAAACCAAAAAGCGATCCGATTTTTTTTTTTTTTTTTTTTTTTTTTTTTTTTTTTTTTTTTTTCCTCCGGTATGTAGAGAAGTTGTGGGGATCGCAGTAGCTATCTACTGCATAAAGCAGTACAAAGCTAGTGGGTTCAGGGCCGGATTGACTGCAAAGGCCACAATGGCCCAAGCATTGGGTGGCTGCAGCCAAAGAGGGCACCTGGAAATGTAAGAGGGGTTGCTACATACAAAAGAGGGTGAAAATGGAAAGTAACACATGAAAAAGGGAAAGTGATGCCCAAGGGAGCTGTTCATGAAAGAGGAGCTGCAGTACACGGATGATGTGCATGGGAGAGGGGCTGCATACTTGGCCTAGAAACAAAGTATGAAGCCAGCCCAGAGTGGGTGCAGAGGCTGGATTGATTCTCAGATTTTTGCTGATGCAATGTGGTAAAATGATTGTACTTCCTGACTAACATCCGATTGGGAAGTTATTTGACTGCTCACTGTAATGTCACCTATGACTAGTTTTTTTTTTTTAGAGGGACAGCAAAGGTGAGAGGGATATGGAGGCTGCCATATTTTCCTTTAAAAAAAAAAAAAATGTAAGCCTGTTTCCCAGACAGCCATCCCCCCCCCCCCCCCCCCGATCCTGTGTCTCTAATGCTTAGTACATACAATGTAATTTTCTGTCAGATTGATGGTCTAATCAATTGGTTTTCTGATCACTTCTGATCTACAATAATTCTGATTTTTGTAAAGATCTATCAAATTGATTCAAGGCACCACCGGGGGGGGGGGGGGGTCATGGATGGGACAGCCCGCTGAAGATTATCGATCCCCGGATGGGTCAGGGTCTTCTGCTCATGCATGTGCCAATGTCACAGGACTGTGCAGTACTACTTTGCAGGCAATATGCTCCCAATGACATGGGCAAGGGCATGTGCAGAAGATTGACCCAATTGGGGATCATCTGATCATCTATCCTCAGCAGGTTTCCAGTGGAGACTGGAGCAGACCAGAGCTGTGGAGAGGGATCCAAATGACTGACTTCTAGGGGCTGAAAGAAGACCCTGTTGAGTAAAACCAGTTTTTAATTAACGCCAAGTGAGCCCTTCAAGCTCATCCTACATATAGCAATTCTGCGGTCATACCAACCAACCGATTTGATAATTTTGTTGAATCAGATGAAAATCTGTGCCACAACAAGCACACCCGATCAAGCAAGGTCGAAAATCTCAGTCCGTCATGGTCCATCAGGTGTGCGACGGTAACTGTGGGATATTGTGATTAACAATGGACCCTCAGCAAATGTAAATGTTCCCCACTGGCCATGCATTGTAAATCTTACCCATCCAGCTGCTGCCACTCCTAGTCTCAAGTGCTGAGGTGCTAGTTAGATTTTATCCAGTTAGTTAATACCACTAGCACAAGGGCCAGTTCACACTTGGTGCTTTGCCTGCGATTGTGATTTGCAGGCAAAATCTTGCAATTCATAGCGCTTTGCACTTGTGATTCCCGTTCAATAGAACAAGAATCGCTGCACGATTTCCCCCGAAATGCTGCATGCAGCGCATTAGAGATTGAACAAAATGGCAAACGCTGTTGTGTGAATGTATCCATAGGGATACGTTGGTAGCAGCGTTTTGCAGATCGCCGGCAATCAGCAAAGCGCTGAAAAATTGCCCAGTGTAAACTAGCCCTCGCTCTCCCACCACCTGCCTCAGAATCGCATGCATCAGTGATGTATGGCCCCCCATAAGCTGTGACCTCACGCTTCTATTGGCAGTTGTTATGGGTGAAATGGCTGCAGTAACTATGGGGGTAACCTGACTGCTGCCATTATAGAGCTCACCTTGAACCTTTTGTCAGCGTTTGAATAACAAACTGCATTTAATTAGCATTGCTTGACTATGTAAATAAAACACTGACCACCTTGTGATAAGTGCACTAAGGGCCCTTTTCCACTAGCAGTCGCTAGCGTTCGCGCTGAACGCTAGCAATTGCTGAATCGCAATTCCGCCATTTTCCCGACGTTTGCGGCCGCGATTTTGCTATGCTATGCACTGCATAGCAAAATCGTGGCAAAAGTCGCTCCGCGGCGCAATCAAGTAAAAAACGAATCGCGGTAGTGGAAATGACCTACCGCGATTCCTATGTTAAAAAGCAAACCGTAGCGATTGTAAAATCGCTAGCGGTTTGCGGTTTTGCGATTCAGCTAGCGCAAACGCGCTAGTGGAAAAGGGCCCTAACCACCCAACTTTTTGTCCATGAACTTTCTCAGCTACAGTATGTACCCACGCCCACTAGTCTATCAAAGTATGCATGAGCCTGTTTAATGCTGCTTTGCTTGTTTGCTGTATGCTATGCAGAATCGAGGTGGAAACACAATAGGGTGGCTATTTTTTTTTTAACATTTCAGGGAGCGCTTTAAACTTCTAGCAACTTCCCTAAACACTCTGCCAATGTTAATAAATGTAACATTCCACAGTAGCGACTGCAGTTAGCAAAATTTGCAATTGCAAAACATGCAGCATTTTGGTAATGTTTGCGCTTCAATGTAAAGTATTGAAGCGCTGACAAATCGCTTATGAATCACTACACATGGCGATTTGAGTTTTTTTAATTACTGTAAACAAAAAAAAATTATACATTGAAGACCAATCAGAATTCAAATCGCTACACAATTGCTGGCAAAAAAGCTTACACTTTTTTAAAATCTCTCCCAAAAGCGCTGGAAAAACTCATGAAATCGCTTACAAAATGCAAATTAAAAATGCCAGTGCTTGTGCCAGCGATTTGCATTGGGTTCCAGGCCTCAGATGCTTCCATGAGAAAGCTTTCCAGTGACTGCATACATGTGAAATGGTCCTGAAAGCAAACAAATCCTCTAGCATAAACCAACACAGACCAAGCAGGATATCACACAGAGGGGGGAGTGGTCTCATGTAACATAGTAGCTGCAACACTTCATTATAGTTACATGGTAACTGCTACTGGTCATAGCAGGGTTGTTCACAAGGCAGCTAGGCAGAAGCCTGGGGCCTAGTAAGTGTCAGGGCATCTTACTGCTTTCCCTGGCTCCTCTCCCGTCTTGGGGGAGGGGGCAACATGAGATGATAAAATTGTCTGCTATGCATGGGTGGTGCTACACTGGGAAATTGGCCACCCTGGCAATCACTGTGCCCCCTTTCCTGAGTCCCCCCCGCTCAGTAACTGGTTGCAGGTTCCATCAGCATACAGTGACCACCAGAACAGGGTCTGCAGGCCAAGGGTCTTATCTATTTGCCATAAATACCTCACCATCCTTGCGAGATTCCTTGTAATCAATGTATCTGGATGACACTTATCTTTGCTTAAAAAAAAAAAAAAAACTCTACCCCCTTCTGATTGCATCTTCTAACATTGTCAGTTAAAAGGAATAGTCTGAAGAAGGCTTACAGACTGAAAGATTACTGTATTTCCTTTAAATTAGCCAATAAACTAGAGCTTGCATTTTACAGACAGTACGTTTTAAATCAGGAACGCTGAACTAGTTAGCCTTAATTTTAGCATCTGAATTAAGCAAAACATATCTAAAGCTTGCCACACCAATATCAATTTTGATCACTCAGATGCATACCTCCAAACTTTTTGAGATGAGAAAGAGGTACACTTCAGCCACACCCCTAACCACACCCCTGACACACCTCTAGACACACGTACCATAAAGATTTCATAAGAAAAATGTCCATTCTGGTCCTTTATGTCCTGGTTCATTTTCCTTCATATTAACATTTGAAAATAAAAAATATATCAATTTAAAAGATGGGAATAAAGTTGAGGCAATTAAACACTTTCAGTAGAAAAATACTTATTTACATAGAAAGAGGGACAAATGAGGAAAGAGGGACAGTTGGGAGCTATGCCATATGGGCCCCACCAGCCAACCATCATACACCCCCAACCACCTTCAAATTTTGAAGTTAGAGCTGCTACGGATGGGACCTGGACAATCATGCATGTTGCAGGGTGCCCGAAAAAAATATCAAAGGGGCAGCAAAACAATTGGACCACTGTAACACTATCCCCACATTCCATCACAAATTACTGCTGGCTACTGCAGTGAGCTCTGCACATTACAGGACTGTCTGCAGATCTCTGCTTTACTAGCAGTTTTGAACAATAAGTAGGAAGCTGTAGCCTTCAACACATAATTCAAACATATTCACAGTTGCAGCACTCAGTGACCATAGCAGATAATGGGATGTGGTCCCCTATTCATCCCTAAAGTGGCCCATACACTCAGCCGATTTTCTGGCCGATCGATCAAAATCGATCGATTGCAAATCGGTTGGCCAATTGACCGATCGACGGCCAATTTCGATGGATTTCCATCGAACTGGCAGGGTGGAAAATCTAGGTCGATCTGTTGAGATTGCTTATCATTTTTGCATTGGCCCTAATGGAAATCTGATGGCAAAAAAAAATGCCATCACATCTATTTTCAATAGATTTCAAACTGAAATCTATTGGAATTCTATCCTAGTAAAAAAAATGTTCTAATAACACATCAGATAAGAAATCTGATTATCTATCTGCTGCTAATCTGACGAGTGTATGGGCACCTTAAAGGTAGCCATACACTGGTCGATTTGCCATCAGATTCAACCAACAGATAGATCCCTCTCTGATCGAATCTAATCAGAGAGGGATCGTATGGATGCCTTTACTGCAAACAGATTGTGAATCGATTTCAGCCTGAAACCATTTACAATCTGTGGTGGTGGTGCTGCCGCTGTCCCCTCTCCCCCCGCATACATTACCTGCTCCGCCGGCGCGACTCCCCAGGTCTCCACTGTCTTCTTCTCCGCTCCAGTCTCCGGGTCCGGCAGGCTTCACTTCTTCCTGTGTGGGGGAAGTTTAAACAGTAGAGCGCCCCCAGTGATCGAATCTGCTGTCGATCGGCGGGGAATCGGCCTAGTGTATGGCCAGCTTAAGTGTCAGTAGGAGATCTTGTAATGTATCAGTGAAATAATGCCCTAAGTTATTGTTACTATTGTCCTCTGTATGAAGTACTGTAGTGTTTTCACATCTTGATGGGCTTACAGCATCTAATTGATCAATTTGTTTAAAGTCTACAGATCGGATTCACTGAGCGGGAAATCAGATGAGACTTGGTTGCTGCAGGTAAAGCACTTCAGGCTTTTGACCTAGTGTATATGGGATAAGTCAAAGTTCATTCTAAATCCAAATAATAATCCAATCAATCAGTAAACACTTATCAATTGTGCAAGTAAAGAACAAGAAGAGGAAGCTGTGACAGAAAGAAGAACCGTTGGCAGGAAGAAGTTAATCACATTCAGCAGCACTGCAGATGGGATCAAAAAGCAGTGCAGTTTATTTCATGAACCAGGCTGGGAGTTTTTAAAAGCCTCAGGAATCTTTTGCAGGTGTTTAGAGTTAATTAGTTGATTCAGATTATTAGGTTAATAGCTCATTTTGAGAACCTTTTCATGATATACTAATTTTTTGAGATAGGAATTTGGGGTTTTCATGAGCTGTATGCCAAAATCATCAATATTAAAACAATAAAAGGCTTGAATTACTTCAGTTGTGTGTAATGAATCTAAAATATATGAAAGTCTAATGTTTATCAGTACATTACAGAAAATAATGAACTTTATCACAATATGCTAATTTTTTTTAGAAGGACCTGTACACAGTTAATCCTGTCATAAGAGCCGAATCCTCAAGGGGTTGATCTGTATTTCCCAACAGTAGTAAGCAAGTCCCTGGACCTTGGTAAATACATAACATATTCAATAGCATTGTTAACCACTTAAGTACCAGCGGTTTCTGCCCCATTAAGGACCAATAAACAGCAGACTAACGATGTATACAGATGTATTGCCGCACACCCGACGCGATCGACATCCACGCCGCACACTGGGAACCTCAGCCACCCACTCTACCGTCTCGATGACAGCAGATTTCCTGTGAGCCAGTCAGGAGCTGCTTTCATTGCCTCCTGACCCTGCCTATAAATGTAAGCCAATGGGAGTTGTTTATGTTGATAGACACAGAACAGATAATTTAACGAACACAGAACATTTATATCGCACTTTTCTCCTGGCGGACTCAAAGCGCCAGAGCTGCAGCCACTAGGATGCGCTCTATAGGCAGTATCAGTGTTAGGGAGACTTGCCCAAGGTTTCCTACTGAATAGGTGCTGGCTTACTGAAAAGGCAGAGCTGAGATTCAAACCCAGGTTGCCGGTGTCAGAGGCAGAGCCCTTACCCATTACACTATCCAGCCACTACTAGATAGGGTCAGGAGCTAATGAAATCGGCTCCTGACCCGCTCACAGGGCTCTGCCATTATAGAGATGGCAGAGCGAGTGAGCTGTGGCAGCGAGACAGCTGCAAGATCGTCGGGAGCGATGAACGCGGCGAGAATGGGCAGCATCGGTGTATTGAAATCTACGCTCTGGCAACCAGATAGCCATCAAAACAGGGAGTAATTTCAATTAGCGCGGCCCTTAACTGGTTAATGCATAAGTAACTCACAAAGCCATCCGAAGACAAAACAACAGTTGTTTAGGTAATGCCTTTAATGACTAACTGTACATGGTTTCTGCAAGCTTTCAAAACTTTGTTTCTTCTTCAGGCATGTTTCAGAACTGGATCAGAGCCATGTGGTACACTTCTGAACCAGTTCTGAAACTTGCCTGAAGAAGAAACTTAAAGTTTTGAAAGCTTTCAGAAAAATCTTGTACAGTTAGTCTTTAAATGACCTAAACAACTTTTGTTGTTATGTCTTCGGATTCTCTCCATGACTAATACCGGACCACATGCAACTGGTTTCACAAACTCATGTCTGCACTGGTAACTTACCATTCCGACTGGCATCATGTATTGTGCGCCTCTGTCCCGTACCTTATCATTTGTGAGATGCTTATGCACTTACGCTGCCCTTGAATATGTTATGTATAGACTAGGGACAGGCTTACTACTGTAGGAAATGCAGCACGGTGGCGTAGTGGTTAGCCTTGCCTTGTAGCGCTGGGTCTTCAGTTCAAATCCCAACTAGAGCACTATCTGCAAGGAGCTTGTATGTTCTCCCCGTGTCTGCGTGGGTTTGCTCTGGGCACTCTTGTTTCCTCCCACACCCCCAAAATATAAAGATAAGTTAATTTGGCTTGCCCCTAAATTGGCCCTAGACTACGATACATACAGCACACAATACATACATAGCCATGACTATGGTAGGGATTAGATTGTGAGCCCCTCTGGTGCTGGGAATACATTGCTTGATTTTGAGCCATCAAAATGTCTCGATTGATCATTTCCGACATGTTCGATCTCCAGCCCGATCGTTTCGCCGCTCGATTCCGGATTGAACACAATGGAAAAAGGTAAGAAAAATGAGAGGAAGATAAGAGAATCGCCTGCGGAGTGTGGAATTGAGCTGGGAATCGATCGAGCGGGAGCCAGGCTGCTACCATATGGCCATTATGCTACATGATGTACTGAATTTGTAATAACTTATATATGCACCTTAGCACCGTTTTTAACACTCTGCACTTTTGCACGTTTCCCTTGAAAAATTTTCCTTTGGGAAGTGAAACATGTAGGGCTCTTTCACACTAGAGGCTGCGGTAGAAAAGGCTGAAAGTCAGCCTTTTGCTTAACGCCAATACATAGCGTTTTCAAAGCGTTTTACAGCTCATATGAAAACGTCCTTTTTTTTTTTTTTTTTCCTATAAAAATAAGTGAACAAGTCAGCTGTAAAAGGCTTTGAAAACGCTTTGAAAATGCTGAAGTTGGCGTTTCAATGATAGTCAATGGAAAACGCCAACAGCCAACTTCGGCTGTAGCCCTGAAAAAGCTCCTTGAAACGCAACGCTCCAAAACGCTGAGTTAGATGTGAAAGGTAAAATGAAAGTCTATGGACTTTCATTTTACCTTAGAAAACGACAACTTCGGCTGTGGCGTTAAAACGCTGATAAAGTCCTCTGGTGTGAAAGGGCCCGTAGGGTTTTTGGTGGGGGTAGCATACCTTCCAACTTTTTGAGATGAGAAAAAGGGACACTTAAGCCACGCCCCTGCCACACCCCTGGCCACGCCCCCACCACGCATCTAGTCACGCATACCATAAAAATTTCATAAGAAAAATATGTTTTATAATTCAAACCACACTGGTCCTTTCTATCCTGGTTCATTTTCCTTCATAGTAACATTTTAAAATTTGTAATATATCAATTTAAAGGATGGGAATAAAGTTTAGAGTCAATCAAACGCATTTTTAGTATAGAAATATATATATTTATACAGAAAGAGGGACAAAGTCCTGAAAGAGGGACAAATAAGGAGGAAAGAGGGACAGAGGGACAGGGCTCCCTCCCAAAGAGGGACTATCCCTCCGAGAAAGGGACAGATGGGAGCTATGGGGTAGTGTTTATGTATATTTACTGAGGGTGAATTTTGGAGGGTTGTGAGATTTTCTCTCATACGCTATTTACTTACCAGAGTACCCACCTATTCATACATCTTTATTGTCTTGTACAGCAGCTATAGATGATTTTATTTATTTTTTATTAAAAGTTAAATTTTAGTCCTAATTGGGGGAAAATACATTGTACTTTGTGCCTTGACAAAGGGGCCTGCAAGGCCCAAAAAGGACTCATTGGTGGTCGGACGGTTGTACATGCTGTCATGAAATAAATGACACTGGTTTTTAAGCAATTTGGTGTGCATAACAATTTGATTTATTGACTTTGGCTATTTACGGTCCAGCACCAGCCTGCATCTTGGGTGTGGTTGGGATTTAACCTTGGATTACTCTGACACGAAAAGTAAACTGTTTCAATTTACTGTAGAACAAACCATCAGTCAGGAGATTCCCCGTACATATGTGTATGGCAATTGGGTATGGGGGCTCTGACGGGGATGCAATTTCAGTGTTGGCCACAGGTGCCATATTACGCAGATATATCTCTGATCAACCACTTGAGGACACAGTGTTAAAACCCCCTAAAGACCAGTCCATTTTTCTCTAAATGGGCCACTGCAGCTTTAAGGCCTCGCTGCAGGGCCGCACAACTCGGCACACAAGTGATCCCCCCCCCCCTCCTCTTTTCTCCCCACCAACAGAGCTTTCTGTTGGTAGGGTCTGATTGCTCCCCCGGTGTTTATTTTTTTTATATAAATATTTGTCTTATTTTACAATAAAATTCCCTATTTATTTATTTTCTATTCCCCCCCCCCCCCCTTCCTCCCCCTCCCTCCCCCAGCCAGCCAATCAGTGCGATCGGCTGTCAGCCTATGACAGCGGATAGCTGTGGTGCCTCCCAAGGGGACAGCCGTGTCACACAGTTGTCTCCAGTACAGCGTTGCCTTAGATCGCAGCACTGTACAGCAAAAAAAGACGGCGGTTTTGCTGTCTAATAGTCTCCCAGCGGCGATCGCTGATGGCAGACTGAAGGTAGAGCGGAGCTCCGTCATCAGAGCGGGGATGCACGCGCATTAATTCACTGAAATCCACTGCGCGCTTCCATACCTAAAAACAAACTATACATAGTGTAATCCTGTTTTTACTAACACTCCTGTTAAACTGTATCACACATCCTGCGTGCAAGTGATAACAAGTGTCCACTCGTGGTCCCATCCACCTCTAGTATAAAAGCGGCTCTCCAGATTGTAACCACCACCAATTCACAGGTGGAAAGATTGCTCAATATGTGGTGCACTGGGTACTTCAATGACCCACATCCAGATGTCATAAATGCTAGTTCCGTTTATTCCTCGATAAAAAAAGTAAAAACTTTCATTGCGCAACATGCATAATGAATTTAAAACCACACTGCGCCTCTCGCGCCCTCTAGGTACTTACAAGATCCCTTTAAGGGAATAAATAACGTGTCACAGCGGTAAGACTGCTGGGCTTGGTGTGCCTCTCGGCAGGGGCGTAACAATAGCCCCTGCAAGAGATGCATCCGCAGGGGGGCCCTTAGGGGGAGAAGCCTGAAGGGGGGCCCTGGCTCTGGGGCCCTCTAGGGCAATTTCTAGGGGCAGGAGGAGGTGCAGGAAGGGGGAGCATGCACAAACAGCAGCGGGGAGGGGGAGCCCCGACTCCCCCTCACCTTGGGCTACTATTAGCGATCCTCCTCCAGCAATGAGAGCTGGGGGGGCCCCATCCAAAGTTTTGCAGGGGGCCCCAGTGATTTCTAGTTACGCCCCTGCCACCAACAGTGATATGTATCGGTTATAGGGGCGTTACAATTAAAACAACTTGGGGTATCTACCGCTCCAAATTTAGCAAATTTTTTCAGGATAAGGTACCAATCAAAAAAAAATTATACGATTTTTCTTTAATTACTATGTTTGAGGAAGGCTTGGCCATATTGTGGAACATGCCACTCCAATCTAATTCAATTTCGTTACCAATTTCGTTGCCTACTTCTCCATAGGAGGAATAACGCATGGCAATGTATCATACCACATAATCCTATATAATCGAGATATGAGGCAAAGCGATCTAGCCCTTTCAGAAATTCTTTTTCAATATCTGATATCTCCCATCTCTACATACCCTTTATAATAGAGTTTATATAGCTTCTTAGTTGTAGATAACAGAAAAAGATGCTATCAGGCATATTGTATAACGATTTGAGTTGATCCCATGTAATTATTCTATTATTGACCATCAATTGTCTAAAGGTTAGAATATTCCGTTCTCTCCATATTTCCCATCCTTCCCCATTGGTGGAAAAAGGCAATGCAGGGTTCGTAAAAATAAGTTCCAATAATGCATGCATTTTTTATTCCACTTTCTCCATTCACCAGTCAGTTTTTATTACATTTTTTATCACTAGTCTTTGATAAGGTGCATATACACGCACTACCAGAGGCAACGACTGGTCCGCCGGACCCTCCCGCTAGGTGGTCTTTCAGCCGATAGTAGCGTGTGTGTACGCGCTATCGGCAGACTGATACGGCTGTTTCTGAACGATACCCTCAGCGCTACTGTCAGCTAAAAGACTGCCCAGATGGAGGGTCCGGAGGACCCGTCGTTGCCTCTGGTAGTGTGTGTATGCACCTATAAAGTCACAGCTAAAATTACAGTTTTTATCACTAGTCGATTCTAATGATTTTAATACAAAACTCTTGATTGTTTTAAACTGAAACCCACAGGTGCTGAAAATAATGGATAAACTGCTCCTGTGAGGGCTCGTTTCCACTAGTGCGGCGTGCGTCTCGTAGACGCACGCCGGCACTGAGCGGGTGGGCGGGATCGCAGGCGATTCCCATCAGCCGTGCCATGCACGGCTATGGGAATCGCAGCGTCCGCCGCGAATTCTGTGGGGGTTTCCGGCCGAATCGCTACTGCAAGCGATTCGGCCGGCGTCGCCGTTATCCCCTATGGCAGAGTTTCCCCGCGCGATTTGCCTGCGGGGAAACTCTGCGGATTCGCGGCCGTTTCCGCGAGAGTGGAAACGGGCCCTGAGGCACTATTAATGTATCAAACATGTTCAGTTTCTCCTTTTTTCACATTTGAGGCAGGAAACACACTTATCTTTCAGTTTTCTGCGCGCGTTTTCCTGCATACTTTTTCTGAACACCAAGTGTGTCTCTATGCAGGAAAACACACGCGTTTTTTCATAGCAGCTGATGTAATTGATACAAAAAACTGACAAAATGTGCAGAGTCATGATGCAGAATGTCAGTTTTTTTTCTGCACGCGAACAAAATATTAAGTGTGTACTAGCCCATTGATTAACATGAGTTCTTAGTTTTTCTGTGCAGAAAACGCGTACGAAAACAGTCAAGTGTGTTCCCTGCCTGAAAGTATTCTAATTTTGTCCCAAGTGTCTGTAATTTAAATAATAATTAAATAAGAATTAGGATAAGGACAAAGATTCAAGGTGAGCTATGTAATAACAATAGAGGGCTTTCACCTAACACACAGTTACTGCAGCCATTGTATGTGTGATGACTCCCAACAGAGGCTACAACTTAAGGCCCATACACACGTCGGATTTGCGCGAACGACGGGTCGTTTGAACGTTCCGTCGTTCGCACGTTTCCGCATGAAATCCGGCGTGTGTACAGACTATCGTTCGGGAGATAAGACTGGTTACCAACGATCCGCCGGGCGGATCGCTGGTAACCAGTCTTATCTCCCGAACGATAGTCTGTACACACGCCGGATTTCATGCGGAAACGTGCGAACGACGGAACGTTCAAACGACCCGTCGTTCGCGCAAATCCGACGTGTGTATGGGCCTTTACCAGCAGCCTCCAGCCACGAGAAAGGAGCAGATTACACAGAGGTTATTTCCAGGGGCTAAACACATTATAAGGTCCCAAACAGGTCTTTGTGAGCTCTCAATGAATGCCAATATGGTAGTAAATACAAAAGCATTTTCCTGGGATGTTATGTTTGTCATGCATTTGGGCCTGTAAAAAGAACAGTTAAAACTAAAGCAAACACACAAAAAATGTCAACTACTAAATATACAGATGAAACTAGAAAAATAAGAATACTGTGCAAAAGTCCATTTATTTCAGTAATACAACTTAAACGGTGGAACTAATATATGAAATAGGAACCCTTTGCGGGTGATTTGGATGATTTAGCTGATTAGAGTCGGACACTTTGAGCCTAGAATATTGAACCTTTTGACAATATTCTAATGGTCTGAGATTTTGATTTCGGGGTTCTTATAAGCTGTAAGCCATAATCATCACCAATATAACAAATAAAGGCTTGAAATGTCTCGCTATGCTTGTAACAAGTCTATTTCATATGTTAGTTGTAGGTACTGTTGCTTTTTCCAGTCCTCATTTCTAAAAGCACCTAGAAAAATACATTTATCATTTTTTAAGGGATTACTCTTTTGTGGACATTAAGAGTAAGGGCCCGTTTCCACTAGAGCGAATCCGCATGCGGATTCGCATAACCAATACAAGTGGATGTCCCTGTTTCCACTTGTCAGTTTTCTTCTGCGTTTTTCTGTGCAGGATTTTTCTGCACGGTAGGGCCTGCAGAATTCGCCTGCGTGTGGAATGCAGGCGAATCGCAGGCAATGTATTTAATAGGGAAATCGCATGCGTTTTTTGCATGCGTTTTTTCCCGCGATTTCGCGTGCGATTTCGCATTGGAAGTAATGTTAATTGACACAGGCAGTGACATGGTTAAAATCGCATATACCCTGCCTATGCGAAATCGCATGCGAAATCGCGGCAAAAAACGCATGCGGAATCGCATCCGCATGCGATTTCGTCAGCGGTGCTATGCAGCGATTCCGCACCGCACAAGTGGAAACGAGCCCTAATGCTTTAAAAAATGCAAATGCATTTTTCCAGAGGCTTTTACAAATAGTTGAATGTGAGGACTGGAAAAAGCACAGTATTTACAGGTGAAACATGAAATAATTAGAATATATCATGCAAATATACATTTATTTCAGTAAGTCAACTTAAACAAATATATGAAATAGACTCATTACATGCAAAGCGAGATATTTCAAGCCTTTATTTGTTATAATTTTGATGACGAGAACCCCAAAATCAAAAGCTTATGAGAACCCCGAAATCAAAATTTTAGCCCATTAGACTATTGTGAAGATGTTCAATATTCTAGGCTGAAAGTGTCAGACTCTAATCAGTCAATTCATACAAAACACCTGCAAAGGGTCCCTATTTCGCATATTAGTTTCACCTTTTCAGTTGAATTACTGAAATAAATAGACTTTTGCACGATATTCACATTTTTGGAGTTTTACCTGTATTTGAACAAAATATATTGTTCCATTCATAAATGCATCATATATTATTATCTGTAAGGCCTCTTGCACACTACATGCGATTCCGATTTGTGATTTTTAATCAATTTTCACATGCGATTCCTATTTCCGATTTTTAATTGGTACTGCATGCTGTGTTTTTTCTGCGTTTTTCTTTTGATCCATGTAAAATCGGAATCGCAAATGGAATTTACAGGGGGTCTTATTAGGGCTCTTTTCCACTTTGAAATGCGATCACGATTGCGATCGCAATCGCGTTTCAATTTCCACTGCGATTGAGCTACTATACTCATTATAGTACAGCTCAATCGCATACAAAACGCGGCAGGACGACGATTGCGCTTTGACCAAAATCGCATCACAATCGGATCGCACTAATGGAAATTGCTGCTGCAGTTTCCATTAGTTTAATGTACCTTGCGATTTGCCATCAGAATCAAATCACAAATCGCAAGGTAGTGGAAAAAGGCCCTTAATCATATATATTTCTAAAGGTACAAAATCACTAAATTGTTCCACTTTGTTAAGGAGGAAAATGTTAAATGGTCTAAAGTGGTTTATATAGTAGTAGTTTATTTATAAATCCTTACTACATTAGTAATAAAGCATTATACTAAAGTTTAGGCAACAAATATAAGCTAAAAATACTTCACATAGTTTATCTGGGAGACATGTGATCACCTTGCAGAAGTTAGTTTAGCCAAAGTATTGAAACAAGATTTGCAATGGTTTCCTACTTAAGCAGGCCATACACTGGCTCGATTCACGGCCGTTTCGACAGCAGATCCGATCCTGGGATCGGATCTGCTGCCAATCGCTTGCGCTAAACGCACCCGCCGATCCGATTCCCTCCCGAAATCGGATCGGTCCGTCGATCGCGCCGTGCGGGAAATTACCCTCGATCGCCCGCCGGTAGGAGCGCGTCGCTTGCGGCGTACGATTCGGGCCCGATCCGAGCATGTATACATTACCTGAAGCTGGCTCCGGGGTCCTCTTCTCCTCGCTGCACCGCATTTCCGCATGTCCCAGTGTACGCTTATACTTCCTGTGTCACTCCGGTGACCAGGAAGTTGAAATAGAGGGCGCTCTATTTGAACTTCCTGGTCACGGAGTAACACAGGAAGCGCCGGGATGGAGCAAGAACAGCGGTGCGGTGCAGTGCAGAGAAGACGCCCGGGAGCCAGCCTCAGGTAATGTATACGGGGGGGGGGGGGGGACAGGCGGCAGGAGCAGCTGAACAGATTGTGATCGGTTTCAGGCTGAAATCGATTCACAATCTGTTTGCAGTAAAGGCAGCCATACGATCCCTATCTGATCAGATTCGATCAGATAGGGATCTGTCAGCTGGTCGATCTAATGGCACATCGACCAGTGTATGGCCACCTTTACTCTACATGTGAAGGGTGCAAATGGGGTGCTATTATTCCTGGATGACTCAAAGCAAACCATTGTCCTTGTTGGGGCCTCCATTGAACTTCAAATATGACTGGACCAGACCTGTTTTCTTTTCATTATGACAGCCCCCCACTTAGATAGCTCAAGGCATGGGCAAGGGCTATAAAAGTCAAGTTTTTCTCAGACTGCAGTAGATGCACCTTCTTTCAAGTTCCTGCTGAAGGTTGATTTTCAAGCTCCAGAGATATCTTCATACTGCAATACCTTCAATATGGCTCAACAGTGGCTGCCCTATTCTCAGCCAGCTTTCCATCCCAGCATAGGGGACCACCTAGCTTCCAATGCCTACCCATGGACTGGAGGTCCCTGTAGCAGAAATTGGAGTTATGGTGGGAACCACTCATTACCAGCATGTGGAACTCAAGTGCCCCATTGCAGCGAACCTCAACTTCCCCAATACAATGGACCTCAGGGACAAATATTGCCTGAAGCAAACTCAAACTGGCTGCCCGGTAGCTTAAACAATGGCGTATATAAGATGATGGAGAGGCCTCGGTACTCTTATTCAGCACTAATTGTAATGGCAATTCTTAATGCCCCAGAGGAGAAGCTGACCTTGAACCAGATCTACAATTATATCTCAGAGAACTTCCCATACTACCGGCACAACAAAACACGGTGGCAGAACGCCGTCCGCCACACTCTTTCTATCAACAACTGCTTCAGAAAAGTTTCAAGAAATGACAATGATCCAGGTAAGCAACTCCACCGATATGATAAGATTGTACTACCATATTGTTCTCAGAGAATCAAATGTGGCTCTAGGCAAGGTAGTAGATTTGGGACCCCCTCGAATAAGAACCTCTTTTACGCCACCAGCAAGTAGGAAAATATTCAGGATAATTTTGATATTACTTTTTCTCCTACTTTTTGGTACTATATTTTTCAGTTGCAAAATGCTGGGAAGTTATTTTAAACAGAAGATGAAAAATTATCTCCTAGGAGAAAGCTTAGGAAAAAGTGACTTGAATTTGGTGGTTTGTAACTTGCTGGTGTCCTTAAGGGGCCCATACACTGGTCGATTTCAGCCATCGATCGATTGATCGATTCTATAGAAATAGATTAGAAATTGATTCTATCAAATTCCCCATTCGATCGATTTGCGGCCGATTTTGATTGATTTGATCTATCTGACAGGATGGAAGATCTAGGTCGCTCTGCTGCTTGCAGCAGATTGATGGCCCATAGTGTTGCATTAGATATAAAGATCTAATGGTCCAATAATGCATTTAGATTGATTTCCAATAGATTTCATTCTGAAATCTATTGGAAATCTGTTCCTAGTGTGTGGCACACATCAGATAGATTCCTGTCAGACTGGACTTGACAGAAATCTATCTGATGGTCGAATCTGCTGCAAATCTATAAGTGTATGGCCACCCTTAAAGTTGTAAAGTTGGCCATACACATAGAAATGTTGCTCAGTGTGGCAAACTAATCTGAATCTGATCAAAGTGATATAAAAATTCACAGCGTTGCAGTATTTGATACATTGCATCGCTATGATCTGTCTATCTACCGCCATGTCCGATCAACCAAAATATACTATCCGGTCTTAATTTTGATACATTTTTGCCTCAAATGTATCAAAATTATGATCACAGTGATTGAATCAGCCAGTAAAAATCGATATGTGTATGGCTTGCTTTAGCTGATTTTTTTTACCAGCTAAATTTTAAACTGTTTTTAAAAAAATGTTATCATAATAGATTTTATGTTTTCTTGCCTGAACTTAGTTAATTTATTTTTAATCTGTAATCTTTGTTCTTTGCTGTTATTAGAATATTAATACAGTGCTGAGCAGTAGTTAGGTTTGCTTGTAGTAAATCCATTAAAACCAAGTTTTCTTCTGTGATTCATAACCTCCTGGTGTCTATAAAGTTACTAAGCTAGTTTTCAACCGCTAATAATCATAATAGCTTTAATGTTTTCCTACTGTGATTTAAGCATTTTATTTGTAATATTTGTTCTTTGCTACTATTAGTATGCTAGTAAGCCACTGAGCAGTAGTTATGTTTGTTTATTGAACTGTACTGTACTGTTTGTCCTCTCCATTCATTCACCCAATGTTTCTATTATAATTCTAGGAAAGGGGCATTACTGGAGCCTGGATCCCACCTCTGAGAGGGTACTGGATCATGGCAGCTTCCGCAGGAACAGAAGATTGAAGAAAGTTCCCTCAGCTTCTTCCAGTGAGGGAAGTGGGGGGTCAGCTGCCTCCACCCCATCACCAGCAAATATGTCTGCAGATTCTCCTCTGGCATTGGAGAATGCACACGCCACAAGTGGAGGAACAGCAACAGCTATGGCTCCATTCCAGCCTAGCTTTGCATCGGTTGGTTCAAATATTCCCAACAACGGGATGTCCTTGAATACCTCTTTGGAGATGAACACCACCAGCCTGAACTATTATAACCCAACTCCTCCAGTAAGGCCATCAGGAGGGATGCAGGACTGTAGCCTGCTGTATGGGGAGGACCCTTACTATACTCCTAATTACAGGAGCTGCCATCAGAACCCCCAACATTACCCCCAGCATTACCTATCACTACAAGCACAGCCACATTTGGAATGCATCCACACAGCTAAATGTGTGTGATTTCCCCAACCAGGCCCCCCCCTCCCCCAAGGAGGACTGGGTGTGAGTATGATGACTTTGCTTCTGTCCGGTTTACACAGACAGCTCTCAGTATTAACCTGACGTTTTTGGGTCACTGCCCATCTTGCTGTTTAATGCGAGGTATGAGACTATGAATATACTATCGTTTGTAAAATGTTATGCGATGTTTGCTATTTTATAGTCAGAGGTAAATTATGTAGATATTCTTATTTATTCATAATTATTAAAACCCTGTTAACTGTAAAGATGTCCTCATTCCTTTCATAAACTTATTACAAATGCTTTCATAAACTATTTTACATTCACTGCTAATTTTTCAACATTGGTGGTCAGTAATGATGGTTTATGAGATGACATATGGTGGCTGCAATATTTACTGTATGTCCTTTTAAACAATACCAGTTGCCTGGCTGTCCAGCTGATTTCTTTTACACCAGTAGTGTCTGAATCACACACCTGAACCAATCATGCGGTTACTCCAGTCAGACTTCAGTCAAACACCTGATCTGCATGCTTGTTCAAGGTCTATGGCTAATATTATGAGGCAGAGGCTCAGTAGGACATCCAGGCAATCTGCATTGTTTAAAAGGAAATTAATATGGCAGCCTCCATATAACTCACTTCAGTTGTCCTTTAAGGCAAACTTAAATTAGAAGAGAAATGGAGAAGGCTGACATTGCTGGCTAGTGGTGGACCGGTTTCTCATAAATCCATATGATTCTGCAGACAGCACACAGTTAACCCCTTCCGTACCAGCAGTCTCTGGCCCCTCACCTCGGGAGGGGGAAGCCTCAGGCTCCCAATGAGGCTTCCCCCTCCACTGTAGCTGCAGGCAGTCCAGCGCTGGCTCCCCCGAAGTGTCCCGGAATCCTCCCCTCAACAAGCCTGATAAGCGCTGATTTATTTACCTTTCCTGGCTCCAGCGGGGGCGCTGTTGTGCCTCTCCACATGAAGATAGGCGAAAACAGCCGATCTCTGTCGGGTCCGCTCTACTGCGCAGGCGCTGGAGACTTGCACCTGTGCAGTAGAGCGGCTCGACAGTGATCGGCTATTTCAGCCTATCTCCGAGTGTAGAGGCGATACTGCGCCTGCGCTGGAGCTGGTACGGTAAATATTTACATCCCCGCTGTTCGGGGAGCTTTATCGCCGATGCAGTGGGAACGAGGAGGACGGGGAAGCCTCAATAGGATCTGGAGGCTTCCGCCCCCTGCAGGTGAGTACCCACCAGGGGAGGTTTTTTCTGGCTACAGGTTTTCTTTAAAGACCAGAGGAGGCTGGTGTAAAAAAATAGCACTTACAGACAGGTCACACTGACCCACCGCAACCGCTGTTCATGCCAATGTCCCGTCACTGTAGCCCACTCGCTTTGTCGTCCTGGTGATGGCAGAGCTCCCTGAGCTGGTCAAGAGCCAATTTCATTGGGTCTGTCTTCAATGTGATTGGCTCACAGTGATCATGGGGTCAGGAGCCAATGAAATGAGCTCCTGTCCAGCTCAGGGAGGGGCAGGGGGAGGAGGTTGCAGCAGCGAGAGAACGTTGGGCAATTGGCGGGAGCGGCGGGGAAGATTGAAATCTACGCCCTGGCAGAGATGACAGATGACAAACACAAGGGCGTAGATTTCAATCAGTGTGGTACGGAAGTGGTTAATAATAAAAGAAACATAAATCAGTAAACATTAAAATGAATAATCTGACTAGTTGGTATTAAGCATTTGGAAATAATAGTTGAAAAGTAAGGTTTTTGTTGGCACTTTTAACACATCAGATTTGTCTGCTTTCTTTTAAGTCACAGAGCATATCAGTCATTTACATAGTAAAGCAATTCCAATGAATGGCAGGTGGTAATGCAATTTAATGACGTGTAAGGTGAGCTCTACAATGGGACATAGTTACTGCAGCTATTTCACCTGCAATGACTGACAATAGAGGCGTGAGGTCCCAGCTTATGGGTGGCCATATATCACTGATGTGGGTAATTCTGAGGCAGGTGGTAGCATAGCAGGTAAAGGGACACAGAGATCACATACATACACTACAGCTCTGATACTTACCCGGAGCTTCCTCCCACCCATAAACAAGATTAAGTCCCACTCCATTACGAGGCTCAGTGATGTCACTCCGGGTCTACTGACTATCGACTGAGGCTCGTGACGGAGATCACTGCGGCTGAACGGCAGACCGTGCAAGGATGGCGTGGGACATAAAGATGTTTATGAGCTGTAGTGTATGTGATCTAAGTCTCTTAAGGCTGCTTTCACAGTGGGACGTTACAGGCGCACGTTAGTGCAGCCTGTAACTAGAGTTGGGCCGAACCTCCGATTTTAGGTTCGCGAACCGGGTTCGCGAACTTTCGCGGAAGGTTCGGTTCGCGTTAAAGTTCGCGAACCGCAATAGACTTCAATGGGGATGCGAACTTTGAAAAAAAAAAAAAATTATGCTGGCCACAAAAGTGATGGAAAAGATGTTTCAAGGGGTCTAACACCTGGAGGGGGGCATGGCGGAGTGGGATAGATGCCAAAAGTCCCCGGGAAAAATCTGGATTTGACGCAAAGCAGCGTTTTAAGGGCAGAAATCACATTGAATGCTAAATGACAGGCCTAAAGTGCTTTAAAACATCTTGCATGTGTATACATCAATCAGGTAGTGTAATTAAGGTACTGCTTCACACTGACACACCAAACTGTTCACTGAACAGAACAGGTATGCAGTGGCGGGTTAACTGAACAGGTATGCAGTGGCAGGATCAATGAACAGGTATGCAGTGGCAGGATCACTGAACAGGTACGCAGTGGCAGGATCACTGAACAGGTATGCAGTGGCAGGATCAATGAACAGGTATGCACTGGCAGGATCACTGAACAGGTATGCAGTGGCAGGATCACTGAACAGGTATGCAGTGGCAGGATCAATGAACAGGTATGCACTGGCAGGATCACTGAACAGGTATGCAGTGGCAGGATCAATGAACAGGTATGCAGTGGCAGGATCAATGAACAGGTATGCAGTGGCAGGATCACTGAACAGGTATGCAGTGGCAGGATCACAGTACAGGTATGCAGTGGGCTGAGGGCTCACTGAACAGAACAGGTATGCAGCCAGGAAGAAGTTAAGCCTAACTAATCTTTCCCTATGAGAGACTGCAGCAGCTCGCCCTACTCTCACTAATGCAGGCACACGAGTGGCCATAACGGCCGCCGCTGCCTGCCTTATATAAGGGGGGGGGTGGGGCTCCAGGGGCTAGTGTAGCCTAATTGGCTACACTGGGCCTGCTGACTGTGATGTAGAGGGTCAAAGTTGACCCTCAGGTGCATTATGGGGCGAACCGATTTTTTGCGAACTTTTGCCGCAAAACGTTCGCGTGCGACACCCGCACGCGAACCACCTAAGTTCGCGCGAACCACGTTCGCCGGCGAACCGTTCGGCCCAACTCTACCTGTAACGCAGCCTAACTCACAGAAGTGAAAACTAAATGGGCTGTTCACAGTGCCCACGTTGCGTTACATTGTAACCCAGCACGTTTTAAAAAAGTGCTGCATGCTGTGCGTTATATGCGGCTAAGCCGCGTTAGACTGTTTGCACATGCTCAGTAATGTTGGAGGAGGAGGTCTCCCCTCCTCCTCCGCGGCCAGCCACATGGCTAATTAATATTCTCTGCACTCAGTGACGTGCAGTGTTTACTTCCTGGAGCGGCCGCTCTGTGCGGCGATTGGCCGGCGGGAACATGTGATGCGGATCACGTGGTCTCTGCATCACCTTGCACAAAAAAGGCGCATCAAGAGCTGAATTACGCAGCACTAGGTAGCGTCCTTGTCCAGCACCACCAGGCGTTGTGTTAGGGGCACGTTATGCCACCTAACGTCCCCCTATAACGCAACGTCCTGGTGGGAAAGAAGCCTTAAGGTCCCCATACAGCTAGCGATTTTGGCGGCTGATCAACCAATAGACAGATTTTTCTCTGATCAGGAGAGATCTGTTGGCTGTCATAAACTGCAGGCTGATTCCTGACCGATTTCAGCATGAAATCTTTCAGCAATGGGCCTTGTGATGCCGCCTTGTCACCTCACTGCCCCTGGCCTCTGTCCCCCTAATTTACATGTATCCCCCGTATTAATACTTTACCTGCCGCCATCTGCAGCTGTGTCTGGACTAATCTTCTGCATTCACATCTCACATGGTTACCAGCATAATGCTAAAGGGGCATGCGTGAGATGCGCCACACGTGCAATGCGGCGGTAACCAACCATGTGGGGTGCAAATCCAGAACAGGAGTGCTGACACATCGGCGGATGGCGACGAATGTAGGAGCACAGGGGGGTACATGTAAATTAGGGGGGACAGTGGCTGGGGGTTTCTGTTGCAGGGCCGGCCCGAGGCATAGGCTGGAGAGGCTCCAGCCTCAGGGCGCAGTGTAGGAGGGGGCACAGAATTCATTCAGCTGTCAAATCCTAATTGTGTTTGAAGCAGAAATAAATAAAAAAAAGAGGATACATGGCAGTGACTGCAGGCCATATAACTAGATATTAAGGTGTTGGGGAGGTTGTGGGCCCTGTGGCACCTCTTAGTGTAATAGCAATCAGTGTGTGAGAGCTGGGGTGGGAGGGATGGAGGGGCGCACTTTGGTGTCTCAGCCTTGGGTGCTGGAGGACCTTGTCCCGGCTCTGTTCTGTTGCATTCATCTTTTGTGATTATCGCCTTCTGTTTCCGCCGCTCCCCGTTCAAGCATGTCAGCCCAAAATTTTCCAACATGTCTGATCAATACATTCAACCAATGTTGGCCTGAAATTGGTTGCATTGGCGATCAAGCATGCTTTTGGCAGCACTGATTTTCATCTGATTCAATAATTATTGAATTGGATGGTTGATCGCCCGACAAATCTACAGATACATATCCACCTTCAGGCTGGGTTTCCATCTGCAGCTGGACCACGCAGGGCTAGAGGGAGTGAACAGTGTAGTGTCTGCTCCGATAGTCCGCTGTGGTCTGCCTGGAGTCCAGGGCAGATGTGGTTCAACCATAGGCTATATGGGGAACCCATCTGCCTGTCAGAGAAAATCACAGACAGCACAGAATTGTGGTCAGTTTACCACAACAGATCCAGCAGATCCATTGCAGACTGACAAGTGTTAACGACTCCGATTTACCGTCAGTTTTGTGATGCAATAAAACGGACAAAGAAGACCATTTTCCTCCCAAGTGGGAACACAGCCTTAAAGTGAATGGGAACCGCATTTAAAAAAATGAGACAGATACTTATCCAAGGAGAGGGAAGGCTCTGAGTCCTATAGAGCCTTCCCGCTCCTCTCCTGGTCCCCTCATTCCAGTGCTGGCTCGCCCGGTAGCAGTATCTGACTAATTTAGTCAAATACTGCTTTACCCGGCCGAAGGAGGCTTCAGAAGTCTTCAGGGAGCCTGAGTGCTCCTGAAGAAGGGCGGCCCTGTACTGCGCCTGCGCAAGCACGCTCTCTTGCACGCTCACGCCTGTGCAGTATGGAGCCGCACGTCTTCGGGAGGACACGGCTCCCGAAGACTTCCAAATACCCTTTCGGTGGGGGATTGAAATGGGGGGAGCCAGCACAGGATAGAGGGCACCGAGAGAGGGAGTCGGAAGGCTCTATACGAACCAGAGCCTTCCCTCTCCTTAGGTAAGTATTTGCTTCATTTTTTTTTTTTTTAATGCGGCTCCCATTCACTTTAAAGCGAATCCAAGATGAAAAACTAACTATAACAAGTAACTTGTCTATATATCTTATCTAAAGTTTAAATAGTTTACACAGCAAATCTAGCTGCAAACAGCATCAACAGTTTATGTTTATTTAATCTTGTGATACAATGAGAGTGGCCATGTTCTGTTTGTCACACCACACACAGGAAAAGCTGATAGCATCTCCAGCTCTGTGCCTGTGACAAATTCACTTTGATCTCCTCCTCCCTCCTCCCCTCTGCCTCTGAAATCTCTGGCTAGTAACCTCATCCTCCTCCTGCCCAGACTGAGCTCCCATAAGCTCTGTTACTAAGGCTCAGAGTGCCAAGGCCCTCTGGAGAAGCTGTCGGCGAGGCTTGTGTAGTTTATAGGGAATTAGAGTATTAAAAGCAAACAAAAAAAAGTATTTGGCTTGAGGAATGCCCTATAAACTATATTAAAGGAACACAATTATGCAATGTGTAAAAGTTCATCTCTGATCCACTTTAAGGAATGAAAATAATCAATCAATCAATTAACGGAATTGCATCAAACTGGCACCAACGTACATATTACAAACAAAAAGATGGCTGAAAATGTTACTTCTCCAAGCTTGTTATTGGCCAAGGGCTGGATTTTCCATAAGGCACTGTAGGCATGTGCCTACAGGCTCCTTATGTGGGAAGGGGCGGCCCCCTCCTCAGATCACTGACCTCAGGAACTTACACCCTAATTCTTGTCTCATGTCACTAAGCATAATATGAGCCAGTAATTAGAGTTTAAGATTCTAAGGAGAGTTATGCTGGGAATACACGGTTCGTTTTTGCCTTCGTTTTAGCCTTCGTTTCGTTCGGTAAACGAATCGAGTGTTGAAAACGTATGTGAAAATAGTCATAATCTCATTATAGTTTCGATTAATAGACCCCAAAAACGAACGACTAGTGATCGAACATGTTTGATATTATCTCTCTTTATCCATCTAATCGAGCCATTGGTAGGCTTGATGGCTGTTCAGATCGATTATATGTTCGTTTATGCTAGTCCGTCCCTGTAAAAAGGGATTTTCGTTTCGTTTCTTTGCAGCCTTCGATCATTGGAAAAACGAAACCATCAGAATCGAAAAAAAAAACGAAACCGTGGGTGGTGATATTAACCGTATGTTTGATTATTTCGGGATCGAAAAGGACAAAAGGCACAATCGAAACGAAGGTTTAAACGAAGGCAAAAACGAACCGTGTATTCCCAGCATTAGTGACATAAGGCAGGAATTAAAGTTCAAAGTATTTTTACTGTCCTGTGTTCAGGGGCGGAGCTTAGGGCATCAGAACACCTGTGCCTACAGGCCTCTGAGTTGTAAATCCAGCCCTGTATTGGCCAGTTGCTTAGTGATCCAGAGAGACATATATCTAAGCAATGCTAGAGCCTCAACCGAGATCAGCCACCTTGGCCGAGCCCCCTCTAGCCTGTGTACCAGACTTTACATACTGTATGAAAGCTGAAAATCTATGAATAATGTTCCAACAATGGAAACGGAAGCCTCTTCATAGCTGCATATATAAATCTGAGCATTGCCCATTCTGCCTGTCATTGCCCATTCTGCTGCCATCTTGGATTATGTACAGTTCAACCTGAAGCATTCATTGATGATGGACCTCAGTGGGTCTTGCCAAGTGTCAGTCATTCATGTGTTCCTGGGGGAACAGTTGTAAATGACAGCAGCATGCATATACAGATTCCGTAGCAAAGTATAATTTCCATCTGACGTGCTGACATGCTACATGGCAGATGGAGTAATACCATATTCACCCCCTCCGGGCTGTACTGCGCAGGCTCAGAACTACTGAGCCTGCGCAGTACAGCCCGGAGGACGTCCGATGACGTCAGCGCGCCGGCGTGACACACATAATGGAGCGCAGAAGAAGCCCAACCTGGCCGCTGGCCTGGCCAGGTCGGGTCGGCCACTGGAGACCACCGGGAGCCTGCGGAACGGCACCAAGGGCACCTCCTGCCTGCCACGGGCTGGAGGAAGGCCCAGGTAAGTGGATTTTGGTTTTTATTTTTTTTTTAGTTTCCCTGAACCTTCCCTTTAAGTGGATAGCACAATACATCTGTTATGTTAGTAGAAGTAGTATTTATCTACTTATATATGTGTTTTTTATTTCTAGGTTAGCATGGGTGTCGCTTGTTCTTTAACACAAACATGCAAACATGCGTCTTCACAGCACAAGGGGAGCCGCGGCTAAATCAGAAATGGCCACGGTTCCTGGTGCACACCAGCCCTTTCTGCACACAGTTTCACGCTGTGCGGTTTCATGTGCATTTCTATTACTTCAATGGAGTTGGGAATTGAAAAACAAAAAAAAAATTAAAAAGAAAACAAAAAAATAGCGATTATGCATGCGGCTTTGCATAAAAAAACTTGAGTATGGATTTTCTGACGCTAATTCGGATGCCTCTAGTGGAAACGTACCCTGAATGTACACGCCACTGTATGCAACGCAATGCACAGATAACGGGCACCACCCACCACTTTCTATTGCGTTGAGTTTTTTCTGTTATAGGAAACACAACACAACTTCCACTGTGAATCTAGCCTATATGTAGTAGTTATTTATAACTGCTTACTACATTAGTAGTAAAGCATTATACTGAGTTAAGGCACCAAAGATGATGGATTAAAAATACTTCACATTCAGGTGAATCTTGAAGAAACGGCCCATTCACACCAGAAGCGATTTTCTGAGCATTCTGCGATTGATTTGCGGTTTTTAAAATCACTCCCATTCACTTTCATAAAAATCACGGAAAAAACGCCAAAACCACAGCGATTTTTCCACGAGTTTTACCATGATTTTAATGAAAGTGAATGGGAACAATTTAAAAAAAAATGCTAATCAATCGCAAAACGCTCAGAAAAGCGCTTCTCGTGTGAATGGGCCCTTAGGACTCATTTCCATGAGCAGTTAATCTGTGTGCACAGCAAAAGGTTACTAGGCAGCAGTGAGCAGTTACTAGGCAGCAGCAAGCAGTTGTGAGGGTAGGAACACACTAGGCAGAATCGTGTATGCGTTTTCTATAGCACATAGTGGAAAATGCATATGGGAATCTGCCTAGTGTGTTCCTACCCGTAGGCCTGGAAGCCACTAGGAGCGCTTTTCTTTGTGATTTGAAAAGCTCTAGCTAATGTAATGCTATGGGTGTGATCCCACTAGAGGGATGTGATTTTATAAGAATCCCCCATAGCATTGCATTAGCAAGAGCTTTTTCAAATCGCTAGCACTTAGAAAAGGCTGCAAGTGGGTGTAAACCCTGAAGCTGCTTAGTTTTCTATTCCTTAGGGCTGGTTCAGACGGGCGTCTGCGGAGTATTTACTGCCAGCGTTCAGGACCAGGGGTGGTCGTAGTCAGCCAACTTCGCTACGCTGGAACTACGCGTATTTTTACGCAAATACGCTTCGCAATCTTGTAATCAGAAACTTCACTACGTTTGCATTCCGTAGACTACGCGTTAAAATTCGCAAGCTTCGCGTAGTGCGAAGCGTAGTTGATGCGACCGCTTCTGCCCTTATGGGGAAAAATTTCCGCAATAATCTGCTACCTATGTGCATATATAAACTAATATAAGCATACATTCCACCTTCCAATGCAGAATTGTATGTGTATAAAAGGGCAATAATATTTCTGCGCATGCGCAATGAACCATATAGAACAAGTTACCGCACGCGTAGTTGACTTCGCAATACATACGTCAACTACGCGTAGCGGGCGAAGCTTCGCATAGCGGGACTACGACTATACGGAAATGTGTACGTGTAGTTCTTAAACTTCGCCTACGAACTACGATGCGTAGTTGCGTACTACGATGCGTAGAGTCGCGCTGGCGTAGTTTACGAGCAATCCTGTTCAGGACTTGGCGTTAAACGCTCTCATTCAAGTGAATGGAGGCATTTGCACCAGGCTTTTACGGGCGTTTACGCGAACGCGGCGTTCAGGTTCCGATTTTCCCTGGTGTTCAAGGCACCCCTGGACGCTATATTTAGCGCCCTGGGGTGGTTAACCGCCACGGGTAATGTTCCCCTAGGGGAAGAAAAATGCCGACCGCAGCCGAACGCTACGTGAAGGCTGCTGAAAGCCTGAACGCTTAGCCACCGCCATGCCACCAAACGTGACGCCACAGAAAGCTGGGCAGACGCCCGTGTGAACCTGCCTTTAAAGGGAAACTGCAGCCTAAACAAACATTCTGTCATTAAGTAACATTAGATATGTTAATTAAAAGTAGATAGGTTATATAATCTCTTACCCACCCTGTTTTAAAAGAACAGGCAAATGTTTGTGATTTCATGGGGGCAGCCATCTTTTTGGTTGAAAGGAGGTGACAGGGAGCATGAGTCACAGTTCCAACTGTCCTGTGTCCTGAACTCCTGATCACTCCTCCCAGCTGTGCGCACTAGGTTTCAAATCTCAAATTCAAAAGTAAAAAAAAAAAAATTGCACTAAAACAGCAGAACGAGAACAACAACATCAGAAATCCCATCATGTTTTGCACAGCATCAGGGAAAGATGCCCGGGGCACATATGCGTGTTCCACTATGTGCTATGGAAAACGCATATGTGATTCTGCCTAGCAGGGCCGGTTTAACCCTCCTGGCGGTTTGCTAAAAATCCGCCAGGGGGCAGCAAATCCGTTTTTTTTTCTTTTTTTTTTTTTTCATGTAGCGAGACCTTGTCTCGCTACATGATAGCCGCTGCTCAGCGGCATCCCCCCAGCCCCAGTTCAAAGAACGGGATCTCCTGGAGGACTTCCCCCGCCATGGCGACGGGTAGGATGACGTCACCGAAGTCATCGACGTCGTGACGTCATAGGGGACTCCAATCTACCCCACAGCGCTGCCTGGCACTGATTGGCCAGGCAGCGCACGGGGTCTGGGGGGGGGGGGGGGCGGCCGCGGCGCGACGAATAGCGGCGGCGATCGCAGTAGCAAAAAAAAAATTATGCAAATCGGCCCAGCGGGGCCTGAGCGGTGCCTTCCGACGGCATAGCCCGTGCTCAGCACGAGCTTACCGCCATTGAGGTTAAGCAACAATAGGGCCCCAGGGCAAAATAAACCTGGGGGGTCCCCCAACAGATACCCCGGAACAAAAATCGCATTAAGGAACCTTTTTTGCAGCTGGTATAGTCAGGGTGTAAAGCCCCAATCGGTCGGAGCTCCACATTCTGGCTTTCCCACCCTGCATGGGGGACAAGGGGTTAAAAAGTTTCAGGAGGGGGGACCCCACATAATTAAAAAAAAAATCCAAAAATTGGGAAAATAGGAAAAAACGACCAGGGATCTTCATACAGCCATATTGCGGCTGTATAGCGATCCCTGGCCAAAGCGCTGCAGCTGCATATGGACCCCCTGGAAACCCTGTCAGGAAATGTATTGCTCTTTCTTGTGATGCATGTAAAATTACACTAACGTTAGGTTTGCTACTAAAAGTGACATTTACCGCATTTAAAAGTATACTTTTTCCTTCAAAATTTTAAAATCGATTTTCTCAAAAACTATAAGGTCTTATGGAAAAATTGTTTTTTCCTCTTATTCCCAATGATCTCCTTAACATATCCTGCAAATTTAGGGTTTCTAGCATTTAAGGTGGATTTGCTATTAACCGTTAAAATCGGCGGGTTTTTAAGGCTGGTTTCACAGTGGGACGTTACAGGCGCACGTTAGAGCAGCCTGTAACGCAGCCCACCGCACAGTAATGAAAAATCAATGGGGCTGTTCACAGTGCGGACGCTGCGGTACATTGTAACGCTGCGTCACAAGACAATGTACTGCATGCAGTACTAGACTGCTTGCACATGTTCAGTAATGTTGGGGAGGAGCGGAGAGCCGCCAGGCACATGGCTAATTAATATGCACTGCACGTTATGACGTGCAGTGTTTACTTCCTGGAGCAGCCACTCTGTGCGGCGATTGGCCGGCGGGACCACGTGATGCCGCATGCGCACAAGAGTGCGCATCACGGCATCACTGACGCCAGAGTGAGCTGCACAACGCGGCTCACTCTGACGTCCAGATCCAGCACCACCAGGCGTTGAGTTAGGGGGACGTTATGCGACCTTAACGCCCCCTCTAACGCAACGTCCTGGTGTGAAATTAGCCTTAATGTGTATTTTTTTTTCCTTTGAAACTTTAAAATCGATTTTCTCAAAAACTATAAGGTCTTTTTGAAAAAAAAAAATTCCTCTTGTAGCCACTGGGGGCCCCTACAGGCTCTGGGGCCCTGGGGCAATTGCCTCCTTTGCCTCTATGGTAGCGCCGGCCCTGTTGCCTAGTGTGTTCCTACGCTTTAGCCACAGACCCTGAACAAGTATGCAGATCAGGTGTTTTATGACTGAAGTCTGACTGGTTTAGTTGCATGCTTGTTTCAGGTGTGTGATTCATACACTACTGATGCCAGGAAGATCAGAACTACCAGGCCACTTGCATTGTTTAAAGCTAAATAGGACAGCCTCCTAATGCCTCACACTGCAGGTGAACTTTAAGTTTATGGACTGTTTTAAAGCACACCTGAACTCAGAACTTCCTCTCTGCTCTAAAGGATACGCAACAGCATAATAACATTTAGGGCCCATTTGCACCAGCCACCATGCGTCCTGCGAGACGCGCAGCAGCACTTCCTTCCTGTGCGAGGACGCAGCGGAATCCCGGAAGCCGAGCACGAATATGGGATTTGCTGCCTCCCGCATGAAAGACTGCTGCAATGTCAGCCGAATCACTAAGGCAATTGATTCGGACGGGGGCAGCATTATCCCTATGGCAGAGTTTCCCCGCACAATTTGCTTGCAGGGAAACTCTGCAGATTTGGCCAGATTTCCGCAGCAGTGAAAATGAACCGTTAATCACTTAAGGGCCACAGCTTTAACCCCCCCCCCCCCCCCCTTTAGTGACCAGGTTATTTTTTACAAATTAGGCCACTGCAGGGCTCGCTGCAGGGCCATACAACTCAGCACAAGTGATTTCCCCCCCCCCCCCTTTTCTGCCCATCAACAGAACTTTCTGTTGGGTGGGGTCTGATCCCCGCTGGCATGTTTATTTATTTATGTTTATTTTTTAACCACTTCGGGACAGGCCGCCTAACCCCCTTTAAGTACAGGGCATTTTGCGGTGGAGGGGGGTGCGCGCATTTGGGGGGGTCAGGCGGCCGGATCCCGTCTGTGGCTGGCTGAGCAATGTCCCCCCATGGTGGCAAGTGTCCCCCCTTACGCCACCAGCAGTCACTCACCTTCCAGGCTCCAGCGATGAGCCCCAGTAGCCTCCTTCTTCTCCAGCCGGCATCTCCGCTCCAAATGATGCTCAGGTCGGGTCGCGGCTTGATGACGTCATCAACCCGGGACCCGCCGTTGATGTCAGATGGAGCAGAGATGCCAGCCAGAGCAAAGGGGGGCGCCGATCGTCGCTGGAACAGCAGGGTGTGGATCCTCTTCTTTTCCCCACCTCCCACCGCCGCTGTCAAAGTGATCACTACGATCCGACGGCGATCATAGTGATCACGTGATCAGTAGCCATACGCGATGGCTGCTGATCACTGAGGGGAGATGCCAGCTGTCATATGACAGCTTAATCTCCCCTCTCGGGTGCGCACGATCACGTCGGGACGGTTCTTTAGCGCGGACGTTGAATTAACGTCCGGTCAGAACTGTACCACCACCTGCTGGACGTTGATTCAACCTACGGCGGTCCCCAGAAGGTTAAATAAATGTCACTATTTTTTTTTTGTTTTTTTTTTGTAGAAAGCCTGCCCTCCCTCCGCCCTGCCAGCCAATCACAGCAATTAACTGTCCTAGGCATCAGTCTATCACAGCTGATCGCTCCTGTGGGTCCCAGGGGGACAGCCGTGTCACACTGTACAGTGTAAATAGATGGCAGTTTTGGCATCTAACAGTCTCCTAGTGGCGGTCGCCGCTGGTAGACTGGTGGAGATGCGTGCGCATTGGCGCTTGCGATCTCCTGCAAAACCCCGCCCAGGACTTCACATCATTTGGCGTTGAGCGGTTCTGGGGCTGTCGCCGCGTCCATTCCAATTGGCGTGGAGTGGTCGTAAAGTAGTTAAAGAGAAATACATTTCTTTGTTACAGCTGCTACAAATCCTGCAAAAAATATGCAGTGTGTCTACTTCCTGCTTTTATGGAAGCAGGCATAGGATTAACATCCTGTGTTTACAAATCCGCTGCTTTGCCAAGGCAGCCAGCTGACAGCACTGAGAAATCAAGAGTTGTGATTAGTCACAGATGAGGGAGAATTAGACAGGCTAAATTCTCTAAATTCATACAGGGTGCATTGCTCTGTTTTCCTTGTGTCCTGTGCAAGAGTTCAGGTCCACTTTAAGACACACCTTGAAAGCCCCAGGCGAGGTCAAGGGCTATAAAAGCCAAGTTCTCCTTAGACTGGTCTCTTTGCAGTAGAAGCATCTTGGCCTTTTGAGTGCCTGGTCTTTCCAAGCTCTAGAAATGTCCTCTGATACTTTTAAGTTTTAACAGAGATTCCCAGCCAGCTGTCCAATCCAGCTCAGAAGACCATCTTCCTTCCAACCCATCAACTGGAGGTTCCAGCAGCAGCAGCAACATGATGAGTTATCCTTATGGTGTAATCCTTCTGCCTTCCGTATTACTAGGACTTGTATCCCGGCCATCAGAATCCAACAGACCTGAGGGGCAGTTTGTACCAAACCTGACAGGCTATGGAGGAGTAAACCATAACTGGTCAGCTGTGAGTTCCAACAGTAGCCTTTTCAAGATGGTGAGGCCTCTGTGCTCTTAACAAGGCTCTGATTGCAATGGCAATACTGAATGCACAAAATAAAAAAACTGACTTTGGACCACATTTATAACTATCAGAGAACTTTCTATAATATCAGAGAAATCGAACAGTGGCAGGCAGCATTCCATATGGCACAATCTGTTCCTCAACAAAAAAGTTCCTATAAATCACAATGATCCAGGTAACAAACCATAACACTATTGCATGTAAACCTGTATCTGCATATAGTCTGAAAAAAAAATGATGTAATAATACCTTGTTTGCAATTTGTAATCTGATTGCAAATTGAAATTCTGAAAGTATTGCTTGGGTTGCATAGGTAGGCCTTGCACTACACTGGTATGGTATAATTGTACTACCAGATTGTAAGGTGTATGGCCAGTATTCTAAAGCCCCGTCTACACGGGGAGATGTTGTGGCGATCCGGCGGCTCGATTAGCTGCCGGATCGCCTCTTCCGTGTGCCCGCCGCTTCCCCGCTCGCCGGGCGTGCGCTGCATTCGATTCCCCGCTCGTCCCCCGCCGGCGCCGCTTATCTTCCGCTCGATTCCCTGCCATTGTCTCCTCGCGGGGAGCGAGCAGGGAATCGGCGGAAGCAAGATCCGTCCTGTCGGATCTTATCAATCGAGCCGCATCAGCGGCTCGATTGATAAGGAGCATCGCGGCCGCATCTACGCGTGTAAATGCGGCTTTAGAGAAATAAAGGTCTGTGGGTCATGTGTAAAGATCACATCTTGCAGTAGGAAACCTCCATAGGGAAATCCTGCTAATGTGATTAATTGAAAGGTAAACTCTCTTGCTGGGAATACACGGCTCGATTACTGAGCCATTTAGATGGTTTGATAGATAAATTCCAACACCTCTGATCTCCCGTCTGATCGTTTCGCCGTTCGATTCTGCATGGAGGACAATGGGAAAAGATAAGAAAAATGAGTGCAAGATAAGAGAATCACCTGCAGAATCGAGCGGGCAAACGATCGGGCGCAAAATCAAGCCATGTATGCCCAGCATAAGGCTAGGTTCATGATATGTTGCGCTGTGGTGCAACGCAGAGTTGCACATAAAATATTGCGTTGACACACATTAAGATGTCTTTTTTATGGCAAACGCACTTTTAAAACCATGGAAGCTGATGGATGAGTATTGATCTTTTTAATTCAGCACCTGCTCCAAGCATTAGTGTGCATATGCTAACATTATACTGTCTGCAATAGATAGGTTTAACACACTGCATGCACTACTTTACACCTGGTGCACACCAAGCATTTTTGGTAGTGTTTTCAAAACCGATGCCGCCTGTCAAAACGCTTGGCTAATGGATCTCAATTGGATAGTGCACACCTGCGGTTTGAGGTTTTTAGCAAACGGCAAATGTGGCTCCTGCAGACTTTTTGCAGTTTGCAGGTATTTCTGCCTCAATGTAAAGTATAGGAAAGTGGAAAACTGCTCTGAAAAACGCTAGATCAGGGCGTTTTTGTTACAGTACCTGTTTAGTAACAGCTTTACACAATTTATGAAATCTGCTACACAAAAACGCTCCCAAAAACGCTAGGCATGTTTAGAAAACCTCTCTAAACATGCCTAGAATCTCTCTGAAATCTGCTTCAAAAACCTCTAGCGTTTTGCAGATCTGCTAGCGGTCTTTGGTGTGCACTGGGCCAAACACAGCGCGCGAGGCTCCAGACTCCATTTAAGTCAATGGGAAGCGAACTATATCACCAAGTACTAGTAGGTGATCTAAAATTGGTAGTTAAGTCAGAAATAATGCGCTCCTTTTTTCTTTGTGAATTTTGATTTCTTGTGGGAATTACCGTCTTTTGCGGACTTTTACTGCACTTTTTACGCTTTTACAATGAGTACAATTTTACACATGCAGTAAATAACCATGCGTAAAATTTTGTGAATGTCGAGATGTTATTTCAGTCGGGAATTTACCGCAAGTGCATTTCCGCATGTGGAAAGAGCCCAATGTGTGCCGTGTGAATGGCACATGGATTTTTCATTGCAGTGCACTATTGTTATAAAGGTTTAACATTAGACTATAATGTCCCACTATGAACTCAAACTGCAAGGTTTCCAATAGATTGTAGTAATAAACTAAGTCCACATTATTCAGCCAATCACAACGCTTTGTTTTGTAGAGGGTGCTGTGATTGGACAGCTGTTCCCTATGTGGTTTCCAGCTGGGTCCCCTAAAGTAGACTAGCACCCAATAAGTTAGGCCTCTTTTCCGCGAACTATTTACAGGCAGTGAAATGCCTCTCAAACTCTCACTACTGCTTGTCGCTGCCTGGTAACTGCTTGTCGCTGCCTGGTAACTGCTTGTCGCTGCCTGGTAACTGCTTGTCGCTGCCTGGTAACTGCTTGTCGCTGCCTGGTAACTGCTTGTCGCTGCCTGGTAACTGCTTGTCGCTGCCTGGTAACTGCTTGTCGCTGCCTGGTAACTGCTTGTCGCTGCCTGGTAACTGCTTGTCGCTGCCTGGTAACTGCTTGTCGAACACACAGGTCAACAGTTTGTGGAAAAGAGGCCTCCCTTAAACATTTTGTTTATCTGGCTGTTGCCCTTAGTTAGCTGGATTTTTGACTTATTTTTATAAAAAAAACCCATATTAGATTTCTTTTACTAAACTGAGTTAACCCTTTTTTTTTTTTTTTTTAAATCTTTGTTCTTGGACTTGAGGTGAACCAGCGTGGAAATCCATAGGGAACAATTCTCCAATCACAGCAATGTTTACAACAGGAAGCATTTTTATTAATAGGTTTCAGGGCCAGTGCACACCAAAAAAACGCTAGCAGATCCGCAAACGCTAGTGGTTTTAGAAGTGGTTTTTCAGAGTGATTCTAGGCATGTTTAGAGTTTCTAAGCATGCCTAGCGTTTTTGGAGCGTTTTTGTCTAGCAGATTTTATATTTTGTTACAGTAGTAACTGAACAGCTTCTGTAACAAACTCTTGGTAAATCGCTCTGATCTAGCGTTTTTCAGAGCAATTTTCCACTTTCCTATACTTTTCTGAAGCGTTTCAGCCTCAATGTAATCTAAAAAATGCTGCAGGACCCGAGTTTGCGTTTGGGGAAAAAATGTGCACCATCCCATTCAAATTCATTAACCAAGCGGTTTTCACCCCTCAAGCGTTTGAAAAAAAACCTCTCAGAACCGCTCTTGGTGTGCACCAGCCCTCAGATGGGTTGTAGTAATTGCTGACACTTGGAGAAGGTGCTGTCCACTAGAGATGGTCAAAGAAATTCAAATAAGCTCTACTTTTATTTAAATGTCATGTAAATTGTATGTAGCTTAAAATCAGACCAACCATTATAACTTCCTGTTTGTTGTGATTGGTCCTTGTTCAAGCTGCATACAATTTACATTACTTTTGAATGCAAGCAGAACTTCATCTCATTACCCATTTCTAGTAGCCACCCAATCCTGTTAGCAAAACTTCATGCTTGTTCACCTCAACCATAATAGCACCTTGTTCTTCCTATTATTAATAAACTTGGTCAGTGTGGAGTTGAGCAGAAGTTCTGTTTGCTTATTGACCCAAGCTTTCTATTTTTATTTCAGGAAAGGGGGATTATTCGACCTTGGATACCAATTTTTTTTTTTTATCACAACCGCTTCCATACAACTAGACGCTCTAAGGGCAGAGCCACGTTGCCAAGCGCTTTGCAATCTCTCCACACTGCATCTGCTTTTGAGAAAAACACACCCATTCTCTTGCATTAGAATTATGGCAAAATCAGAGATCGTTTTTTACCACAGTTTTTATTGTGGTGATTTTGCCATGATTCTAATGCAAGTCAACGTGAGATCTTTTTCTTGGACCTCGGACAGATCGCAAAGCACTCAGCAGTGTGGCTGAGCCCTCAGAACGCTTTTTCCTGTTCCAGCAGTGAGGGAATTGAGAGCTCAGCCACATCCACCTCATCACCTGCACCTGTCTTCAGCTTCTCCTGCAGTGTTGGAGACCCCCAAACGCCATAATGAAGAAACAGCAACTCCTAAGGCTCTGTATAATATATCCCATCCTATTATTTTTGGCAGATCCAACCACACAGGATGTTCTCAGGGCTCGGAAATGACTTTTACATACGCACAGACAGCACCATGAACTCTCTATCCAATCCCTGCAGCAGAATCATCAGGAGGGATGCAGGACGACAATCTGCTATATGGGGGAAGCCCTTAACCACTACACCACCCAGGGACATAGATATAAATCTATGCAAGTTAAAGGACAACTGAAGTGAGAGGGATATGGAGGCTGCCATGTGTATTTCCTGTTAAACAATACCGGTTACCTGTGAGCCCTGCTGATCTATTTGGCTGCAGTAGTGTCTAAATAACACCAGAAACAAGCATGCAGATAATCTTGTCAGATCTGACAAAACAAAATAAATATGGCAGCCTCCCTATACCTGTACTTTAATGAGAAGCAAATGAGGGGTAAAAATTGCTCTGGTCCTGAAATGGTTAATATAATCTCAATGCTACAAACTGCCATCGGAACAAGGGCTGCTCAATCGGATTTGGCGGAAATGAAACTTCCGCATTTCTGATTGAAAATTGGATTTCTGTGGAAATGCTGCATTACCACAACTCAGCCCAATCACAGAACGCTGAAGCATTGGACCAAACAGAGAATGCCGAAGCATTGGACCAATTGGAGAATGCAGAGGAGACTCAGAAGTATTTGGCCAATTAGAGAATGTAAAAAGACACCTCGGAAATCCGCGGAATCTGTAATCGGCATTGGCTGAAATAGGAATTTCTGTGGAACCGGAAATCAGCATTTCTGACCATCCCTAATCGGAACCACCACAGCCGGTCATACATGCAATGCATCTGCACATTTTTAATTTTGATGCATTTGTTTCTTCTGTGTGTGAATTTGTGGCCTTTACTGAGGATGGCCACCAAGACTGTAAATAACCTAGAAATTGCAAATATTATGTAATTTAAGATTGTGTAAATGCTGCTATTTTGTAAAGAGGTAAATAAATGTTTCTACTTATTTACGATTAATAAAACCACTTTAATGGTATAGAAGATGTATGTTAATTTTTGTAAATCTACTTCAAATGCATTAGTAATTTTTTTTTTTGGGCCTCTTTTCCATGGACTGTTGATCGGCAGTGAAATGCCTTTCAAACTCTCAGGGCTGGTTTACATTGGGGTAATTCTTGAGCGCTTTGCTGATCGCTGGCGATCCAAGTTTAAATTGATTGATTGGTCCATTTGCAAGCTGCATATCTAGTTTATGACTTCCAAAATGTAAAAGCTAAATGCACACTGAAACGTATGATCAAACAGCTCCACCTTATGGTATGCTGGAAAAATAGCCACTGTAAAGTGTACCCGTGACAAAAGAATAAATAAAAAAAACATTTTATACTTACCTGGGGCTTTTTTCAGCCCGCTTTAGGCCGTGGTTGTCCCTCGTTGTCCTCCCAGGACGCTCTAATCCTCTGCTGGCTGGCCCAGTCTCCTTATTTAGGCCTCCTTTCCACGGACTGTTGAGCTGTGTGCTCAGCAAGCAGTTACCACCAGGCAGAAGTAGGCAGTTATCATGCAGTTATCATGCAGCAACAAGTAGTTACCAGGCAGCAGTGAGCAGTTGAGAGGGTTTGAGAGGCATTTCACTGCCTATCAACAGTCCATGGAAAGGAGGCCTTAGTCCTTCTTAAAAGCATTCTCTGTTTTTAATTTTTTGTCTCAGGTTTCCTTTTAAAAAAAACTTGTACTGAGAAAATGGGCCCCTGGGGGGTACTCTCCTCAGGAGAAGGAAGCCTCCAGATCCTATTGAGGTTTCCCCGTCCTCCTGCGTCCCACGGGGTCCTGCTGTGCCCCTCCGAACAGCGGCGATGTAAATATTTACCTTCCCGGCTCCAGCGCAGGCACAGTAGCGTCGCTGCGCTCCAAAGTAGGTGGAAATAGCCAATCCCAGTCGAGTCCGTTCTACTGTGCAGGCGGAAGTCTCCAGCCCATGTGGCGGTGATTGACAGCACCACTCGCACAGGCGCAGTACAGAGCGACCTGGAGGTCGCTCTGACGTCATCGCCGGGGACCGGGACAGAACTGCGGTGAACGGCTGCGGGCAGAGCTGCGGGTGAGGGACATGCTTGGAGCTGGAGGAAGCCCCCTGGTAAGTAGCACTACTTTTCTTAAAGATTCCCTGATGACTCCTTTTTAAAGGTAAAAGGACAAATAGAGACAGCACACAAATGGCTTCAGTCAAAAACTGTATTGGATAGCATGCAGAGACGCACGTACGACTTGTTTCGGGCGGAGCTCTTGCTCTTTAAAGGGAACCTGAAGCAAGTAAAATTATTTAAAACAAACACATGATTCAAACACATGAAGCACCTGCAAATGAATATTACATACTAACCTCACCGTCAGTTCATCTCAGAAGCTCACCATTTTCTTCTTACTGTGACCACTTCCAGTTCTGACAATATTTTGTCAGAACTGAAATATACCAGTTGCTGTCAGTTATATATCAGCAGCTGTCGGATACAACTGAATGTGCAAGGTAATGTCAATGTTTCCCTATGGCTCAAGTGTGTGATATTACAGTTTAACAATGTGCTGACCAGGAAGTGGTTATGGGGTAATGGCCATTTTCAAAATGGAGGACGGAGAATTCCATTGATCAGTGGACAAATGGGACACGCGAGAGGAGAGAGAGATGGAGAGTAGACTACACAGGAGGTAAGTATGACCTGTGTATGGTTATTTTTACTTTTTATTTTCAGTTCAGGTTCTCTTTAAGGATGGGAGCAGTACACAAGAAATAGGTGCATTGCTTGGTACTGCACTGTGCATTACAAATTTAGTGGTGGCAGAAGTGTAACCTTGATGATCTTTTTGTAGTAGTCTTGTCTACAGTAATATCTACTCGTGCACTGTGGTAGATCAGATAACCAATCAATAACAAGAATAATTTGATTGTTTGCCTGAACTACCACTAATTGCATAGTGCATACCTAGCTTAACCATTTCAGCCACCCGGACGCGATCCTCCCGTCTAGGCGGCTGCTCTGCTGCGGTGCCGTGCTTCGGCGTGCCCCCGTGCTGTCCCCAGTAGCCCTGGCATCAGTGAACGATCACCGATCTGTGTCCCCAGCAGAAAAACCGAAGCACTCTTACTAGAGGCTTCAGTCTTTCTGCAAAAGAAAGTTTCCCTGTCCTCCTTGTGCTTCCGGTTAGCGAGAAGCACAAGGAGAAGAAAAATAAACTCAAGGTGGCCAAATAGTAAAACTACATCTACATATTTTTTACATTAAAATGTACACATTAACATTAAAAATTAACTGTTTATTTCCCACACCAAAATATTACCCAAATAAATGTTTTAATGAAAAAAAAAATTACAATTAAAAAAAAAACAGTTACCTAAGGGTCTGAACTTTTTAAATATGCATTTGAAGGGGGTATACTACGAACATTTTTAAAATAAGCTTGTAAATAGAGATGGATGCAAAATGGAAAAAATTCACTTTTATTTCCAAATAAAATTTTGGCGCCATACATTGTGATAGGGACAAAATACATTTAAATAGTGTCATAACCGAGACAAACAGGAAAATAAAATACATAGGTTTAAATTAAGGTAGCGTGGATTATTTTAAAGCTATAATGGACAAAAACTGAGAAATAATGATTTTTTTTTCCCATTTTTTTCTTATTAATCCTGTTAAAATGCATTTATAAAAAAATGTACCACCCAAAGAAAGTCTAATTTGTGGTGGAAAAAACAAGATATAGATCAATGAATTGTGATAGTCATTAGTGAATGAATGGGAGGTGAAAATTGCTCTGATGCATAAGATGAAAAATCCCAGCGGGCTGAAATGATTAAAGGTGGCCATACACTGGCCCAATTCGCCGCCGTTTCGACAGCAGATTCGATCACTGGGATCGAATCTGCTGCCAATCGTTTGCGCTACACGCCGAATTTCGATCCTTTTCGTCCGATCCCGTTGATCGCTCCGTGAGGAAAATTAGCGCCGATCGCCCGCAGGTAGGGAGCGCGTCGCTAGCGGCGTTCGAGTACCCGACGACCGACGCAATAGAGCCGCATACATTACCTGCTCCGCCGGCACGTCTACGCCCGGTCACCGCTGCTCCGTGTCCGCGCTGGTCTCCGGCATGCTTCAGTTCCTCCTGCCCGGCAGGAAGTTTAAACAGTAGAGGGCGCTCTACTGTTTAAACTTCCTGCCGGGCAGGAAGAAGTAAAGCATGCCGGAGACCAGAGCGGAGACGGAGCAGCGGTGACCTGGGGACTGGAGTCGCGCCGGCGGAGTAGGTAATGCATGTGGGCGGGGGGAGCGGCGGCAGCACCACCACAACCACCACAACAGATTGTGAACGGTTTCAGGCTGAAATCGGTTCACAATCTGTTTGCAGTAAAGGTAGCCATACGATCCCTCTCTGATCAGATTCGATCAGATAGGGATCTGTCAGTTGGTCGAATCTGATGGCAAATCGACCAGTGTATGGCTACCTTAATGCTGGTAACACACAATGCAACGTCCGGTTCCACCTGATGGCAATTATTTCTGACCTGTCCGATCTTGTTTAGTGTCTATAAAACAGATCTAGTTGGAATAGTCCATTTATCGATTGGGAGCCACTTGGACATGTACACACATGATACAATTTCCGATCACCTACCGATCGATCGCGGAAGTGGCATCCTGTGTTCCCAGCATTAGAGGAAAAGCGACAGTTCTCAGTTCACAGATTGGAGAAACCAGATTTGACTTTTCAGTATATTTACAGCAGTGATGAGCAGAAATTACGGCCATGTGTAACTAATTACGCAACGTAATCATAATGCAAAATTTGGGAAAAAAGCGTAATTAATTCCGTATGTAATTGTAAGCAATCGTAATTATGCATTAATGTCTGTGTAATTTCTTGTCGAATTTAGCGGTGAATAGCAAAGCCCCCATACATGCTATTGCTACCAAAAATGCTACATATGTTTAGGACAATGAGAATAGTAGATAATCAAAAGAAGAATTTTTCCAAAAGATCTTGTAGTTTTTGAGAAAATCGATTTTAACCACTTGAGGACCACTGGCTTTACCCCCCTTAAGGACCAGGCACTTTTTTTTCCATTCAGACCACTGCAGCTTTCACGGTTTATTGCTCACTCATACAACCTACCACCTAAATGAATTTTTGCTTCTTTTCTTGTCACTAATAAAGCTTTCTTTTGGTGCTATTTGATTGCTCCTGCGATTTTTACTTTTTATTATATTCATCAAAAAAACATGAATTTTGTCAAAAAAATGATTTTTTTTAACTTTCTGTGCTGACATTTTTCAAATAAAGTAAAATTTCTGAATACATGCACGTGACAGGGGGTGATTGACAGGTGATCAGGGGGGTAGATGCATACAGTACACAGGGAGGGGGGGGTCTGGGGAGAATCTGAGGGGTGGGGGGTGATCAGGAGGGGGCATGGGGCAGATTTGGGAATACAAAAAAAAATAGCGTTGATAGATAGTGACAGAGAGTGATTGATGGGTGATTAGGTGCAAACAGTGGTCTGGGGGGTGGGCAGGGGGGGGGGTGTCTGAGGGGTGCTGTGGGCGATCAGGGGGCAGGGGGGGGGGAAATCAGTGTGCTTGGGTGCAGACTAGGGTGACTGCAGCCTGCCCTTGTGGTCCCTCGGACACTGGAGGCAGCCTGTATAATACACTTTATATACATTACAAAGTGTATTATACACTTTGTATGCGGCGATCCGGGTGCTAGCACGAGGGGGTGGAGCCAGGCGCCGGTGGCTGATCGCGTTACGAATGATGCGATTGCGCCGGCCATGCCCGTACAAGGACCGCCGCCTCTGTACATTGGGCGGTCGGCAAGTGGTTAAACATACAAAGAAAAATAGTTTTTAACTATTTTTCGCGTTCCATGGTTTTTACAACATAAGGTTCCTGACGTTTTTGACACTTTAGCTGTGTTGTTTTGATACAGCAGTAACTTTTTAATTATCTAATGCCAGCTTAGTGATACATATCCTGTTCTTTTTTTCAGTACAATCTAGGATTTCTTTGGGTAATATTTTTCTCCCAAAACTATTCTTTTAGGCTACTTTCCCACCAAGACGTTGAGTTTTAGGGGACGTTATGGTCGCATAACGTGCCCCTAACGCAGCATATGGTGGTGTTGAAGTTGGACGCCAGATTGAGCAGCGCAGGGGTGAGCCTGGGGTGCCTGGCACCTGGGTGCAAGATTTTCTCTGGCGCCTATGGGAGTGGTTAAATTAACCGCACCCAACCACATAACCACACCCATGTCCTGCCTTATCACACCCACACCTTCCACCTCCACTTAAGCACTTTAAAGTCTGATTGGTCCTTTCAATTAAATTTAATTTTGTTACAGTGTGTGGTAAGGTTAAAACGCTAGCAAAATCGCTCCATGCAGGTGTTAATGAGCGATTAAGCCAGCGTTTATATACTTTACATTGAAGCACTAACACTCCCAAAATGTTGCATGTCCTGCGTTTGCGATTTGAGGAATCGCAAACGCTCCAGTGGAAGTTGCCCCATCCATTAACATTAGCTGAGCGTTTTGAATCGCTTCAGAAATGCTCACAAAACCGCTCTTGTGGGTTCCAGTCCTTAATGTTCAAATCCATGATCGGCTGCCAGGAGAACACAGACGGGAGACTGGATTGGCTGCAGCCCAGGGGAGTACTGGCTAGGCCCCTGTACGGACGAACGGGGGAAAGGGAAGTGCTGGAGGGGACCAGAGGATGTGCTCCTAGTTACGGTTGTGCTGCCCATTCCTGCCTGTAGAGTTCAGTCAGAACTTTAGATCCGCGGCAGCCCGCAGGGATATGAGAGATGCGATGTGCGGTTATGCGCTATAGAATTTAAATATAGGAAGTGATGTCACATCGCTCGCCTCTCTCATATCCCTGCGGGCTGCCGCTGATCTGCAGGTCTGAATGAACTTTGCAGGCGGGCACGGGCAGCGCAGCCGTAGCTAGGAAGCACATCCTCCGGTCCACTCCAGTACTTCCCTCCCCTCCGTCCATCCGTACAGGGGCCTGGCCAGTACTCCCCTGGGCTGCACAGCCGGAACTAGGGACGGCGATGCAGAGGACCCGCTCTGAGCGAGCGGACGGCAGCGCATATAAGCACATGGCAGAATTGTGTATTAAATGTGGGTGGGCCTTGGATAGCACCCGGGCGGGGTTCCAAAACAGCCGGGCGGCCTGCCCACCTAATTAGCCCTGGGGAGAACACTGAATGCAATGAGAATTGGCAGCAGATTTCCCCACAAATGCAATCTTATTGGCAGCAGTCGATTTCTCCACAAATGCAATCTTAATGGCAGCAGATTTGCCCACAAATGCAATCTTAATGGCAGCAGATTTGCCCACAAATGCAATCTTAATGGCAGCAGATTTCCCCACAAATTCAATCTTATTGGCAGCAGATTTATCCACAAATGCAAAGAGAATTGGCAGCAGATTTACCCACAATTGCAATCTTATTGGCAGAAGTCAATTTCCCCACAAATGCAATCTTATTGGCAGCAGATTTCTCCACAAATGCAATCTTATTCGCAGAAGTTGATTTCCCCACAAATGCAATCTTATTGGCAGCAGATTTATCCACAAATGCAAAGAGAATTGGCAGCAGATTCACCCACAAATGCAATCTTAATGGCAGTAGATTTCCCCACAAATGCAATCTTATTCGCAGAAATCGATTTCCCCACAAATGCAATCTTATTGGCAGCAGTCGATTTCCCCACAAATGCAACATTATTGGCAGCAGATTTATCCACAAATGCAATGCAAATTGGCAGCAGATTTACCCACAAATGCAATCTTAATGGCAGCAGATTTGCCCACAAATGCAATCTTATTGCAGCAGTCGATTTCCCCACAAATGCTATCTCATTGGCAGCAGATTTTCACCACAAATGCAATCTTTTGGCAGGCTCAGGCTGGCAGGCAGCACAGCAATTCACTCACCTGAATCTCGAATCTGGGTCTGGGTGGAGGAGGGAGGATCTGGCACTCACACACTGCTGAGCCTACCTGGCTCAGTCAGCCAGCCTGTCTGTCCTCCTTCTCCTCTGGCTGTGTTACCACGGTGGTGGGCGACGGGCGGGCGACACTAGGAGGAGCGGGCTGCGGGCACTCACTGTGCTGTCTGTTGGCCTGGCAGCGTTGGCGCTTCTGACAGTCTCTCTGTCCACGAGTCGGGTCGGGCGGGCGGCCCCAGCAGTCTCACACATTCTGTGTGGCTGCGCGTCATCATCGGCTCCTCCCCCCGGCTGCCTGTTTCCTGATTGGGCTGCTCGGCTGCGTCGACGTCTACGTGTGACGTCAGGCGCACAGTGTGTGTTGCTGGGGAGTGGGGAGATCGGATGGTAGGACTTCTTCTGCCTGCCCGTCCTTCCTTTCGCTGGACCCGCCGGGAGCTGGCGCCTGTCAGAGCGAGGCGCCTGGGTGCAATGCACCCGTGGCACCCACCCAGGCGCGGCCCTGGAGCAGCGTTCTGCAGCTGTCAAAGCAGCCGCTCCAGGTTAGTGATAGGAAGTCCGGATCTTTTTAAGGATTCGGATCATTTGAATCTGATCATTGAAAAGATACGGATCTTTGAACAGAATCATTTGAATCATTTTACTAGGGAAGCAGACTGGGTGAAATGACTAGCAGGACAGGACTTTCCCTGCACTGCACAATCTGTATGTTCCTGTTTCTTCCAGACAGACATCCACTGTGAACCGAATCTTTCATTGTGATGATCGGGATGATTCGACTCACAAAAAAGATCCGGATCAAATGAACAATTCGTTCATGATCCGGACAACACTACAGTCCCACCACTGTCTCTGCAGTGCAGTGAATATTAATTAGCCATGTGGCTGGTCTAGAGGAGGGGAGACCTCCTCCAACATTACTGAGCATGTGCAAATAGTCTAACGTGGCTTAGCCCAGTATAGCGTACAGCATGCAGCACTTTGTTTAAACGTGCTGCATTACTATCTAACGCAACGTGTGCACTGTGAACAGCACATTGATTTTACAGTGCTGTGAGTTAGGCTGCATTACTGGCTGCTGTAACGTGGGACTTTAACGTCCCACTGTGAAACCAGCCTTATAGTCCATTTATGTGGAAAAAATGCAGATAACAATTTTTTTTTCTTAATTTTTCACCCTTCCCAATTTTCACATCACACATCCCACAGTTATAAAACATTTACAAATAAATTATTTGGCCCTTCCCGATTAAAGGGCGGACCGTTATCTTCAGTCTGCGTGTCTGTGGCGATCGAATGCGTTCGCTAGGGCGACAGTTCGGAGGACATAGAGCTGTACAGATGCATCACTAGGCAAGGGCAGAGCGTTACATCTGTAGACCATTGGGGCCTGGAACTTTCACCCTAACGATTGCATCCGATCGCTACTGGCGACAATCATTAAACGTTTATAAACAGGCATAGGTATTGCAGGGGTTAATAATGGGTTAATAGGCTAAGTTTGGGTTAAAAATTAATAGGGAATTAAAAAAAAAAAAACTTTTTATTTTATTGGGCCCATGTCACTTTAACATTTTTTATTTTTTTTTTACTTTTACAACTTTTTTTTTCTTACTTTATTGAATGATTGTTGCTAGCTAACAGCAACAATCATTCACAGGACCACTCACCATCCAAAAGCGCATTTTTTAAAATCGATTTTCTCAAAAACTACAAGGTTTTGGTAGCAATAGCACTTATTGGGGCATTGCTATTCACCACCAAAGTTGGCACAAAATTATGTGAAAATCAATTGATTATACAAAATCAATTTTTTAATTACGTACAGTCGTAAGTGCGAAAATGTATGTGTAATTGTAATTAGCTGATTATGGTCATCACTGATTTACAGTAGAAATACAGTGACAAGCAATAACACTGTGCTCCAGAAAGCAAGGGTCTATTATCTGTGCCTCCTCTGTAGTCCCCATTGTTTGCAAATGGCAGTTGCTGTAAATTACAATATGAAAAAATCTCCTTGTAGAAGTGCTGCCACTGTTTATATACAATACCTCGCTCAATCTACAAGTGTTTACATACATGGTGATAGAAATAAAAGGAGAAAAGCAAATGGTAGCCTAAGCACAAACACTCATAGTAGGTATTAGGGCTGGAACCCACTAGAGCGATTTTTTTGAACATTTAGGGAGCGTGCCTGTCCACTACCTGTCTGTGTGATAGGTGCACATTGTAATACCCATTACTGCATATACCTACCTACCTGTTGTTTACACATGAATTTTTCTAGTTTTCAAAGTTCGCCTCCCCATTGAAGTCTATTGCAGTTCGCGAAAGTTCGCACAAACCAAACTTTCGTGGTAGGTTCGCAAACCTAAAATCGGAGGTTCGGGCCATCTCTAACGATAAATACTGTTTTAAAACAGATGGTAGATGAAAATGAAAAGATAACTTTAAAAATGGTTACATAATACAACAATACAGCTTAACCTAACCCTACTCTTACACAGAACCTAAGGCTGGTTTCACACCAGCACGTTGCATTTTAGGGGATGTTCTGGTCGCATAACGTGCCCCTAACGCAACGCCTGGTGCTCTCTGATGTGGACGCCAGAGTGAGCCGCATTGTGCAGCTCACTCTGGCGTCCGTGATGCGTACTCTTGGACGCATGCGGCATCACGTGGTCCCGCCCGACCAATTGCCGCACAGAGCGGCCGCTCCAGGAAGTAAACACTGCACGTCACTGAGTGCAGTGAATATTAATTAGCCATGTGCCTGGCCGCTCTCCGCTCCTCCCCAACGTTACTGCGCATGTGCAAACAGTCTAACGCGGCTCTGCCGCTTATAAAGTACTGGATGCAGTACGTTATATTATGGCGCAGCGTTACTGAGTAACGCAACGTGGGCACTGTGAACAGCCCATTGATTTTTCATTGCTGTGCGGTGGGGTGCGTTACAGGCTGCTCTAACGTGCGCCTGTAACGTCTCACTGTAAAACCAGCCTAACTCCCCCCCCCCCCCAGAACCTAACCAACCCCCCAGGTGGTGCCAAACCCTAACCACTCCTCCTGAGCAAACACCCTTAAGGTGGCCATACATGGTACCATTTTTTAATTAGATAATTTAGTTTGATTATTCCGTTAGATCGAATATAAAGATTTTTCCAGCATGTCCGATCATTTTTCCTAAAAAAATGGGAAAATCGTTCGAATTTCTTGATCGAAAAAAAAAAAATTCAACTTTCATTCAATTCGATCATTTAGATCGAATAAACGGGAAAATCGAACGTTTTTATTGTACCATGTATGGCCACATACACGGTACAATAAAAACGTTTGATTTTCCCGTTTATTCGATCTAAATGATCGAATTGAATGAAAGTTGAAAATATATTTTTTTTTCGATCAAGAAATTCGAACGATTATCCCGTTTTTTCGGGAAAAATGATCGGACATGCTGTAAAAATCTTTATATTCGATCTAACGGAATAATCGAACTAAATTATCTAATTGAAAAATTGTACTATGTATGGCCCACCTTTGCACACATAAAAATGATAATATATTTAATAACGTAAAATCTGTACATACAAACAAAATAATGTGACAAAAACTATAACGTTGCAAGTTTCTAAAACGTTAACATATTTCAAAAACTTTGATGTTGTTAATTAAAACCGCCAGGGGGCAGCGCAGCAGTTTTTTTTTTTTTTTTTTAAATTTTAAATCATGTAGCTAGCCTAGCGCTAGCTACATGACAGCCGCTGAGCAGGGGCATCTCCCCACCCCCTCCGATCGCCTCCGGCGATCAGGCCTGTCAGGAAATCCCGTTCTGAATGGGATTTCTATTAGGGCTTCCCCCGTCACAATGGCGACAGCCGCGATGACGTTACCGATGTCATGGACGTCGTGACGTCAGAGGGATTCCCGATCCACCCCTCAGCACTGCCTGGCACTTATTGGCCAGGCTGCGCAGGGGTCTCGGGGGGGCGGCAAGCGGCGGCGAATCAGTGGGGAGCGGCGGCGATCGGTGAGTTTTGCTAGCTGCGTGCAACCAAAAATTACGAAAATCGGCCCAGCAGGGCCTTAGAAATAGCTCAGCTTCCCCGCCAGGAAGGTTAACAATATTTATCGAGCGCCCTCTTTTCTGCTTTGGGCACCGTATTAACAATAAATGCATTAGTCTATGGTGGCGTACTTTTCGACCACTAGCCGTCGGCGCCCTTTTTTCCTGCTACCGTAGCTTTAGAGCAGAAAACCTTAGTCTGTAGTTATTTTTTAAAAAAATGTTTTTCCTTTTTTTAGATGTTTTTGTAAATAATTGTATTGTGCTTCTAAGGTAGGTGTAGAAATACATGGAAAACAAAATACTATTACGCTAATGGAGTTTTTTTTACCCTTGCTTAGAGCACCACCTAGTGGTGACATAAGAAATAGTAAACAGAAAGGTCCGACATTACAGTGATTAGATCCCTGTGACTTTACCTTGGGGGGGGAGGAGGAGTGACATTGTTGAGATTTATTCCAGCAGCAAAACTTGCTTACAAAACCTGCTAGTCCAGCAGTGGACTACATATAAAGGTTCTTACACACACTTGACAAAAGTCGATAATGACCGCCTTAGCCAATAATCAAGTGTGTCTACGGCAGCCCCCAACCCATCTACCGGGTGGATCAACAAACCGACGGCCAAATTCATTGTTCACGCTGCTGCCCCGCCGGTCGTTTGACGTCATGCCTGCGTAGCTCCGTGACCCCCTGTCCCACGTAGCAACAGAACGCATCATCAGCTACATAGCTGACATGTGTCTGTACTGGCCGGCCCAGCAATGCCGCTCAAGGGTATCGGATCAAAGAGAATCTGTAAGAAAAAAACTGCTATGAGGTACTTACCTCGGGAGGGGAACGCGGCTGCATCCTATTAGCCGATATCTGCCCAAATTGACAACATTTATCGACCGACCATAATGGATCTTTGTCGATCGTAATACGAGGGACATGTCTGATCGATTAGTGAAGGAGAAACACTAGGATGTAATTTGCAGTATGTGGGCCACTAGTCGATTTACTATCGATAAACCACACATTCTGTTTTTGATTGCCAATTTGTGGGCCCCCATAGGGCCCTCTTTCAACTGCAGTATTGACTCCAGGAGTGTAACAATAGACCCTGCAAGGGATGCAGCCTCAGAGGGGTCCAGAAGCTGCAGGGGGCCCTGTGGGGAGGAGGATTATTTTCCATGTCCTGAGAGACTGACAACTAAGGGCACAGAGACAAGCTTTCCTGTATAAACAGGAAGTCGCATCAGAGACTAGAGAGAGGAACGCACGCTGGAGCGCACGAAGGTATGTAGCTGCCGCTGCCCAGACACTGCCCAGACAGTAATTTAAGCTGGAGGGGAGCGCAGAGGGGAGAGTCCTGAGGTGAGGGGGGAACGTCCCCCCTCCCCGCCGAGTGTGGCCATGGCTTTCCCCTCATGCTACGACCCCTCCAGCCCCCCCAAAAAGGCCCCGAGCGGGCCCCAGGGGGGGACCTGCCCCCCCCCCCCCCCCCCACGGGAGCAGGGGCTGCAGGCCCTATTGTTTACGCCAGTGGATTGGTCATACTCTTCGCAAGGATAAATCCAATTGAGAAAGAAGCCTTAAAATGGAATCCTCAAGGCAGCAGAAAAAGAGGAAGACCAAAGACAACTTGGAGAAGAAGTGTGGAGAAAAAAATAAAGATAGCAAGGGCATCATAGACTGAGATAGAAAAAAGTGCCCAGGACAGAAACCGGTGGCAATACATTTGTTGAGGACCTTTGCTCCAGTGGGAGACACAGGATTAAAAGGGACTCCGAGCAGTAAATAAATACAAAATCTGAACTTACCTGGGGCTTTCTCCAGCCCACCGTAGGTCGGGAGGACCCTCGGCGTCCCTCTGGCTCCTCTCCCAGGCCCTGCTCAGAAATGGCTCCCGGCGACACTGGGACTGAATGTCGAGCTCCCTCTTACGGAAAGATGACGTCAGTCGTCACCACGCCTTGCGTCATCATGGCAGCTTGCGTGACAGTACTGCGCATGCGTGATTAAACCACGCATGCACAGTACTGTCACACCGGCCACCATAATGACGCGAGGCGGCCGGTGTGGTGATGACTGATGTCATCTTTCCAGAAGAGGGAGCCCGACACTCTGTCCCAGTGTCACCGGGAGCCATTTCTGAGCAGGCCCTAGGAGAGGAGCCAGATGGACGTCGAGGGACCTCCCGACCTATGGTGGGCTGGAGAAAGCCCCAGGTAAGTTCAGATTTTGTATTAATTTACAGGTCAGAGTCCCTTTAAGTAGTAGTAAGTAGTAGCGCTATTGAAAGTTGCATCCACACGCACAGCGGTCCAATAGGTGCTGCAGCACAGCCACTGTGCAAAAAGTGAAAGTGAATGAAACCAGCTGGGAGAGGATCAAAATGACTCACCCTAGGATATGGAGGCAAGACCACACATTGAGACCCCGAAACCACGCCTGGGCTCATGCGTTCCAGACACTGTCCTTCATCAGAGATCGAAGGACAGTGTCCGAACACTTGAGCACAGATGCGGTTTCGGGGTCTTAGTGTGCAGTCTTGCCTCCATCCCAGGGTGAGTCATTTTGATCCTCTCCCAGCTGGTTTCATTCACTTTCATTTTTTTACACAGCGGCTGTGCTGCAGCACCTATTGGACCACTGTACATGTGGATGTAACTTTTAATAGCGCTACCTGTGTTATTTATGTATGTATGTATGCATGTGTATGTGTATATGTATGTGTATATGTATGTGTATATGTATGTGTATATGTATGTATGTATGTATGTATGTATGTATGTATGTATGTGTATACAGTGGCTTGCAAAAGTATTCAGCCCCATTTCAGTTTTCCACATTTTGTCACATTACTGCCACAAACATGAATCAATTTTATTAAAATTAGACCAGAAGTACCAATACAAAGTGGTGTACACGGGAGAAGTGGACCGAAAATCATTCATGATTCCAAACATTTTTTTTTAAATAAATAACTGCAAAGTGGTGTGTGCATAGTTATTCAGCCCCCTTTGGTCTGAGTGCAGTCAGTTGCCCAAAGACTTTGCCTGATGAGTGCTAATGACTAAATAGAGTGCACCTGTGTGTAATCTAATGTCAGTACAAATACAGCTGCTCTGTGACAGCCTCAGAGGTTGTCTAAGAGAATATTGGGAGCAACATCACCGTGAAGTCCAAAGAACACACCAGACAGGTCAGGGATAAAGGTTTTGAGAAATTTAAAGCAGGCTTAGGCTACAAAAAGATTTCTAAAGCCTTGAACATCCCACAGAGCACTGTTCAAGTGATCATTCATAAATGGAAGGAGTGTGGCACAACTGTAAACCTACCAAGACAAGGCCGTCCACCTAAACTCACAGAACAAGAAGAGATTAGAAATGCAGTCAGGAGGCCCATGGTGACTCTGGACGAGCTGCAGAGATCTACAGCTCAGGTGGGGGAATCTATCCACAGGACAACTATTAGTCATGCACTGCACAAAGTTGGCCTTTATGGAAGAGTGACAAGAAGAAAGCCATTGTTAACAGAAAAGCATAAGAAGTCCCGTTTGCAGTTTGCCACAAGCCATGTGAGGGACACAGCAAACATGTGGAAGAAGGTGCTCTGGTCAGATGAGACCAAAATGGAACTTTTTGGCCAAAATGCAAAATGCTATGTGTAGCGGAAGACTAACACTGCACATCACTCTGAACACACCATCCCCACTGTCAAATATGGTGGTGGAAGCATCATGCTTTGGGGGTGCTTCTCTTCAGCAGGGACAGGGAAGCTGGTCAGAGTTGACAGGAAGATGGATGGAGCCAAATAAAATCTTGGAAGAAAACCTCTTGGAGTCTGCAAAAGACTTGAGACTGGGGCAGAGGTTCACTTTCCAGCAGGACAACAACCCTAAACATAAAGCCAGGCAGGGGCGTAGCAATAGGGGGTGCAGAGGTAGCGACCACATCGGGGCCCTTGCGCCAGAGGGGCCCCAAAGGGCCCTCCCTCAATTACAATATTAGCTCTATATTGGTCCTGTGTTCATAATAATCACTTCTATAGATGCTTTGAATATTGGTAATCACTAACAAACTGTTCCCCATCCCCTTCTTGCACCTCTGACACTGTAGTTGCCATTGGCAGGTTTTGGTGCACCGTATCAATTGTTATGTATAGAGTGCTTGGGGGACCCCATTGTAAAACTTGCATCGGGGCCCACAACTCCTTAGCTACGCCACTGAAGCCAGGGTAACATGGAATGGTTTAAAACAAAGCATATCCATGTGTTAGAAAGGCCCAGTCAAAGTCCAGAACTAAATCCAACCGAGAATCTGTGGCAAGATCTGAAAACTGCTGTCCACAAACGCTGTCTATCTAATCTGACTTAGCTGGAGCTGTTTTGCAAAGAAGAATGGGCAAGGATTTCAGTCTCTAGATGTGCAAAGCTGGTAGAGACATACCCTAAAAGACTGGCAGCTGTACTTGCAAATAATTACGCACACCCCACTTTGCAGTTATTTCTTTTTAAAAAATGTTTGGAATCATGTATGATTTTTAATCCACTTCTCACATGTACACCACTTTGTGTTGGTCTTTCACGTGGAATTCCAATAAAATTGATGCATGTTTGTGGCAGTAATGTGACAAAATGTGGAAAACTTCGAGGGGGCTGAATACTTTTTCAAGCCACTGTATGTATGTATGTATGTGTATATATATATATATATATATATATATATATATATGTGTGTGTGTATGTGTGTGTGTGTATGTGTGTGTGTGTATATGTGTGTATGTATATATATATATATATATATATATATATATATATATATATATATATATATATATATATATATATATATATATATATATACCGTATATACTCGACTACAAGTCGAGAAATTTAGGACTGACTCACAATGTAAAAGTGGGGGGGTCGACTTATAGTCGCGTCAGACCTAAATTTCCAAACTTATAGCCAGGGTCGGGGTGCCACTTTCTCCTCATTAGGCTACACTGCACTGCCCCCTCTCTAGCTCTCCCTCCCTCCTGTCTCCTCCTAATCATAACTGTTGCCAGTTTTACCTACAAACCTCCCTTCCCAGCCGCTATGGTGCCTTCCGCTCTCTCCCCTGGTGGCCGCCTCTCTCCCCCGTGTTCAGTGACAACAGCGTAGCAGAGCTGACATACGTTACCTAATCCATCGCTGCGCGCTGTGTCCTTTGATCTCCTCCTCGTTCATGCCGGCGAGCATACTATAGCGTCTCTCCCGCTTCCAGTACCATGTGACATCGGGAGTCACATGGTACTGAAGCGGGAGAGACGCTATAGTATGCTCGCCGGCATGAACGAGGAGGAGATCAAAGGACACAGCGCGCAGCAGTGGATTAGGTAACGTATGTCAGCTCTGCTACGCTGTTGTCACTGAACACGGGGGAGAGAGGCGGCCACCCGGGGGAGAGAGCGGAAGGCACCATAGCGGCTGGGAGGGGAGGCTTGCAGTTAAAAAGAAATAGGTCACGTATGACAGCTCTGCTACATTGTTTTCACAGAACACGGGGGTGGGAGGCGAGGGGGCCACCCGGGGGAGAGAGTGGAAGGCACCGCAGCTGCTGGGAGGGGGAGTTTGTAGGGAAAACTGCCCATAGTACTCGATGCCTAAATATGTGCATATATCCGCTCTGCATAAGTGAAAAGCTGAAGCAGCACCTGGGGACCAGGAGGAGTTAATGGCCGCAGAGTTTTATGCACTACAGCCATTAACTTCTCCTGGTCCCTAAGTGCAGACATTACTTCTCTTGGACCGCAAGTGCAAAACCAGTAACCCCTCCTAGTCCCCACCTGCAGCCATCAACTTTCCTAGGCCGACTTATACTTGAGACTTTGAAAAATACCAGCTTTTGGGGATCAAATTTGGGGGTCGACTTATACACGGGGTCGACTTGTATCCGAGTATATACGGTATATATATATATATATATATATATATATATATATATATATATATATATATATATATATATATATATATTGGTGTGAAAAACTATTTGCCCCATTCCTGATTTCTTATTCTTTTGCATGCTTGTCACACTTAAATGTTTCTGCTCATCAAAAACCGTTAACTATTAGTCAAAGATAACATAATTGAACACAAAACGCAGTTTTAAATGATGTTTTTTGTTATTTAGTGAGAAAAAAACTCCAAATCTACATGGCCCTGTGTGAAAAAGGGATTGCCCCCCTTGTTAAAAAATAACTTAACTGCGGTTTATCACACCTGAGTTCAATTTCTGTAGTCACCCCCAGGCCTGATTACTGCCACACCTGTTTCAATCAAGAAATCACTTAAATAGGAGCTATCTGACACAGAGAAGTAGACCAAAAGCACCTCAAAAGCTAGACATCATGCCAAGATCCAAATAAATTCAGGAACAAATGAGAACAAAGTACTGTAATTGAGATCTATCAGTCTGGTAAAGGTTATAAAGCCATTTCTAAAGCTTTGGGACTACAGCGAACCACAGTGAGAGCCATTATCCACAAATGGCAAAAAAATGGAATAGTGATGAACCTTCCCAGGAGTGGCTGGCCGACCAAAATTACCCCAAGAGCGCAGAGAAAACTCATCCGAGAGGCCACAAAAGACCCCAGGACAACATCTAAAGAACTGCAGGCCTCACTTGCCTCAATTAAGGTCATTGTTCATGACTCCACCATAAGAAAGAGACTGGGCAAAAACGGTCTGCATGGCAGATATCCAAGGCGCAAACCACTTTTAAGCAAAAAGAACATTAAGGCTTGTCTCAATTTTGCTAAAAAAAAATCTCAATGATTGGCAAGACTTTTGGGAAAATACCTTGTGGACCGACGAGACAAAAGTTGAACTTTTTGGAAGGTGCGTGTCCCGTTACATCTTGCGTAGAAGTAACACAGCATTTCAGCAAAAGAACATCATACCAACAGTAAAATATGGTGGTGGTAGTATGATGGCCTGGGGTTGTTTTGCTGCTTCAGGACCTGGAAGGCTTGCTGTGATAGATGGAACCATGAATTCTACTGTCTACCAAAAAATCCTGAAGGAGAATGTCCGGCCATCTGTTTGTCAACTCAAGCTGAAGCGATCTTGGGTGCTGCAGCAGGACAATGACCCAAAACACACCAGCAAATCCACCTCTGAATGGCTGAAGAAAAACAAAATGAAGACTTTGGAGTGGCCTAGTCAAAGTCCTGACCTGAATCCTATTGAGATGGTGTAGCATGACCTTAAAAAGGCGGTTCATGCTAGAAAATCCTCAAATAAAGCTGAATTACAACAATTCTGCAAAGATGAGTGGGCCAAAATTCCTCCAGAGCGCTGTAAAAGACTCGTTGCAAGTTATCGCAAACGCTTGATTGCAGTTATTGCTGCTAAGGGTGGCCCAACCAGTTATTAGGTTCAGGGGGCAATTTCTTTTTCACACAGGGCCATGTAGGTTTTGAGTTATTTTTCTCACTAAATATAAAAAACCATCATTTAAAACTGCATTTTGTGTTCAATTATGTTATCTTTGACTAATAGTTAACGGTTTTTGATGAGCAGAAACATTTAAGTGTGACAAACATGCAAAAGAATAGGAAATCAGGCAGGGGGCAAATAGTTTTTCACACCACTGTATATATATAAACACCCTATGGATGATTGATATCGTGATTCAGTGTGGCTTATATTGATTATTTTGCGCATACTGTATACCTGTTCATCACGTCTTGTGGTTCTAATCTGTTTTTATGGGATATGTTCCCTAATAAAATGATTTGCTTATACTATATAGTTCCTCTCAGCAGCTCGCCGTTTTCTTCTTACAACGATGCCTTCCAGTTCTGACAAGATTTTGTCAGAAATGAAATATATCAGTTGCTGTCAATTACTCACTGAAAGGACAGATGTGCAAGGTTATGTCAATGTTTCCTTATGGCTCAAGTGAGCGATATTACAGTGTAACAGTGTGCTGACCAGAAAGCTGTTACACGGTCATTGCCATTTTCAAAATGGAGGATGGAGAATGCCATTGATCACAGCAGACACACAGGACGCAGGAGAGGAGAAAGAGATTGAGGAGCAGAATACACAGGAGGTAAGTATGACGTGAGTATGTTTATTTGGACTTTTAATTTTCAGTTCAGTTCAATGCCCAGCAATTCATTCTTAAGGTAGCCATACACTGGTCTATTTGCCATCAGATCCGACCAACAGATAGATCCCTCTCTGATCGAATCTGATCAGAGAGGGATCGTATCGCTGACTTTACTGCAAACAGATTGTGAATCGATTTCAGCATGAAACTGATCACAATCTGTGAAGCTGCTGCTGCCACCGCCCCCTTTCCCCACATACATTACCTGCTCCAGCCGGTGCGTGTCCCCTGGTCTCCGCTGTCTTCTCCGTGCTCGGCTCCTCCAGCTTCACTGAACTTCCTGCCGGGGAAGTTTAAACAGTAGAGGGCGCTCTACTGTTTAAACTTCCTGCTGGGACAGGAAGTTCAGTGAAGCTGGAGGAGCCGAGCACGGAGAAGACAGCGGAGACCAGGGGACACGCGCCGGCCGGAGCAGGTAATGTATTGCCGGTAGCGTTGATCGTCGGGCATTCGAACGCCGCTATCGACGCACTCCCGACCCGCCGGCGATCGAGCGAAATCTTCCGCACGGACGGATCAACGGGAATCGACGGGAACAATTAATTTCAGACGGAAATCGATCGTTCTGTCAGCGTTTGCGCAACGATTTCAAAGCAGATTCGAAAAACTAAAGGTGACCACTGACCATACATCTCTTGACTTGGAGGCCGATCGACCATCTGCATTGAATGAAAATCACAGTGACCGAATCTGCTGTATATCGGCAGGAAAATCGTTAGGTGTATGGGCCCCTTTAGCAAAATATTCTCATCAGTGGCTACCTACTGGAAAACTGAATTTTACAAACTGGACAGAACCAGACGGGAGAGTGGAGACAGCACACATAGGAGTAGCTACCAGGAACAAAGGCCACCAAATGCCTCCCCGTTAGTAAGCACAGAAAGACAAAGAGCCCCCAGCAGATTTAGGGTTTATCCTGAGCCTGGGGGCCATCAATTCTCACTTTAAGTGGATTGAATTACCAATCTGTTAAAGAGAACTCTTATTAAGTCCGGTGACCTGCTGCCCTAGCTAATACCTTAATTGTTCAATGTTTCACGGCAGGTACATGTTAGGTGTTACTGCTTTAAAAGGCAACTACATGTTGCAGAATCTTTAACAGCCAAACACTAAACAATACCTGAGTGGTTCAAACAAATGGTCAGTGCTCGAGATTATCTGGTCAGGTTGTGCAGGGTTTGCCCAATGCAAAATAACATTCTCTTCTTTAGATTAAATTTTGTACATGCGTATTCACATAGCTCCCAACTGTCCCTCTTTCAAAGGGACAGAACCTCTTTTGTAACCCAATCCCTCAGTCCGTCTTTCTTCCTTTCCTTATTTGTTCCTCTTTAAAGAGGAACTGTCGCGAAAAATTTAAACAGTGTTTAACTGACTATAAACTTTATCCCCATAAAACTGATATTTCTATTATTCAAATGTTAAAATTGAGAAGAACTAACAATGATCGAAAGGACCAGTGTGGTTTGAATGATAAAATGACATCTCTTGCTTCTGAATTCTGGAGATAAGCATGGTGAGGGGCGTGATGGGGCGCCCTTACACCTATTTCATGCCCTCCATAATTGAACCCCTATTAGAGTTGCCCGGTGGTAAGGTGGCCATAAATCTCATGACTTGGCTGCCAATCGACCATCCGATTCGATAATTATTATCGAATCGGATGAAAATCTTTGTTGCCAAGAGCATGCCCAATGAATGATGCAACCAATTTTGGTCCTCAGTTGGTCGCATGAATCTATTGGACATGCTGTAAGATGTTGGCCATCGTAGTTGATCAGGTGCATGGTGGTAGGCAGCAACGAGTGATATTGGATGAGCGACAAAACCCCGGAACTGTCCCCCCATGGTAGATTTCAGAGCCAGCGGCGGACATGGACCGTTACCACCATGCGCCCAATCAGCTACGATGGCTTGACATTTTGCAGCATGTCCAATTAGTACATGAAACCAATTTTGGGCAAAAATTAGTTGCATTGTTGATCAAGCATGCTCTTGGCGGCACCAATTTTCATTCAATTCTGTTGCACACACTTCCTTAGCTAGGAAATTCTCTCAACCTGCCAGCTGAGGCAGCTCAACTGGAAAAGGAAATATGCCAGGGAACCATTGCAAAGTATTCAAGGAACCCTGGGGTTCCAGGGAACTCTGGTTATGAAAGACTGCGCTAAATGGTTCTCGTCCAAGGTGGTCAACTGTGGCTGCCTCTGCTGAGAATCTAGAATGTGTATGGTGGACCTCCTCCATAGCAACATAATTCATTGTTGCCCATGGAATTGAGTTCCAAATCCTGTGGGAAACAGTAATTATGCATGCATATGCACTATAAAGAGGAACATTAGGGAAAAGGGGAAAAATAATAAAGCAATACATTGCAAAGTGAGAAGTTAAGAAATAGAAGAGAGATCAAAAAATGATTGCTATTCACCATGTAATTTGTTCTTGTTGTTTGATCCACAATGACCCTGTACGTAACCATCTTTCCTATACAAATCTCCGTCAGCATACCATGGGTTAGCCCCGCCCCCTAACCCCCTCAGGACATGTAACTATAAATTTGAAGATGACTGCCTGGCTCACTGCTTTTTTTCACCTGTCCAAATTCCCTCAGGACTGAAGATGGTAATATAGGAAGCTCCTGTTTTTATTTTACTCTTGCCTGGCTGTTTTCTTGATAGCCTCCGCTCAGGTTCTGTCCCTCTCCTGAGCGATGCTCTTGCTCTATATAACCTCTAAATGAGCGTTTTGACAAGAGACCCCTTCTGCTGGTCTGTGGGGTATGAGGAGTTCCTGCTTTGCTACGCACTAATAGTGCTTATATATGCCCTACGTTTTCGGTAGCTTTACCTTTTCGGCTGTCAGATGGGTATCCAGTGTGGAGCGCGCAGTCTGCGTTCCAATACAGCCCAACACGGGGGAACTACTTCCTACTTCCGGTCCTGCATTCCAACTCGGACAGGAACCGGAAATACGTCACGCGCAGGCGCTCTGCGAACAGGAGGACGCCGATCCGGACATGAAGAGAGTGCAGTCTCTCACAATGGCGCGGATCAACGGAGCGCGCACGCCTTCTTGGAGGAGGTAGGGGGAGTAATCAAAAGCTCCCAGCAATGTTACCTTTTTATTATGGGGCAGATTTATATCATTTGTTTGTCAACACTAGGTACTGCACACGCGTTGATCGGCCCATGCTTGTGACAGATCACATACAGCAGGTGGGCATTCTTTTATTATAGACTCTCCTTTACTGCACAGTAGTGACACACTCTGATTACTTATGGCTATCACAGTCGCACCCAGTTAAGGGCGGTCTCACCTATTATGATATGGGCTCAGGAGAACTTATTACATCTACAGGCAATACATATACCAGGAATACAGAACACAATAGCGGACAGTCTGAGTCGAGCTCGTTACGACAACAACGAGTGGTCATTGAATACGGAGATCTTCAAGATGATCTGTACATAATGGGGTCAACCACAAATAGACCTGATGGCGACACCGAACAATTCAAAGTGCAAAATATTTTTCTCCCGATACAGGTTCAAGGAAGCGGCAGGATGGGATGCACTGACAACAGAGTGGAGCACCAATTTAGCCTACGTGTTTCCGCCGATACTGATGATTTACCAGGTACTCAAAAAGATACAGCAAGAGCACACAGTAGTCATAGCGATCATACCGAATTGGCCTTGCAGACCTTGGTATCCTTTGTTACAGGAACTATTGATAGCTCCGCCAATGCCGTTACCCTGCCCATTGAATCTATTATTGCAGGGACACCTGTTCCACCCCAATCCAGCCATTCTATCATTGACGGCCTGGAAGCTGAGCGGCAAAAACTAAGAACATTAGGTTGTTCTCAAGAGGTAATAGATACACTGGTACAAGCAAGAAAGAACACAACGAATACTACTTATTACCGCATATGGTCTAAATTTATGGAGACAGCAATTAGGAATCAAACAGATCCATATAAACCAAAGGTGACGGAAGTATTACATTTTTTGCAGCAAGGTCTAAATCTAGGATTAGGAGTAAACACACTCAAGGTACATATCTCCGCAATATCAGCACTTACTGATCAAAGGTGGGCACTTCATCCCCTGATCATCCATTTCATCAAAGCAGTTACGAAATTAAGACCAGCAAGGAAAAATCTGTACCCACAGTGGGACCTGCCGCTAGTATTAAAGGCACTAACTAAAACACCATTTGAGCCGTTACAGCAATGTACGCTACAGAATCTGACAGCTAAGATAGTATTCCTCATTGCTATCACTTCAGCTCGGAGAAGTTCAGAAATACAGGCACTGTCTTGCGCTAATCCATATTTACAATTCTTCCAGGATAGGGTAACCCTCAGACCTGTACAGGGATTAATTCCCAAGGTGGCAACCTCCTACCATTTTAATCAGGAGTGGAACTTACCAAACTTCATAGACGACACAATGGAAAACCCAAAATATCTCGATATTTCTACAATACTAACAGCCTACCTGGAAAGAACCAAGGAGATACACAAGACGGAAAGACTGTTTATTATCCCTACAGGATACAGGAAAGGACATGCAGCTACAACAAGGACAATTGCCACTTGGTTGGTAAGAACAATAAGAATGGCATATACAACTAACGGTAAGGAGCCACCGGAGGAAATAAAGGCCCATTCGACAAGGGGAATATCCTCGTCATGGGCAGCATACGCTAGGGTATCTCCAGAAACCATCTGCAGAGCAGCCAATTGGTCTACCATTCATACGTTCATAACTCACTATAAAGTTGATCCAGCAGCAGGTACAACTGCGGAGTTTGGCAAAGAGGTGCTATCTTTCTTAAACAAGTCTCATATTTGTACAGAATCTTGAATAAAGAGTGATATTGTTTTCAGCATCAAATATTGCCCACCCTGTACTTCTTTCTTGTTAATAGCTAAATCCCATAGTATGCTGATGGGGATTTGTATAGGAAACCGGAAAATTGTATACTTACCTAACCGTAATTTTCCTTTCCTGTACAAATTCCACGTCAGCATATGGGATTTCCCACCCATTGTTCAGTAATGGGGAATAGATCTAGTTACAAAAAGCAGTGAGCCAGGCAGCCATCTTCAAATTTATAGTTACATGTCCTGAGGGGGTTAGGGGGCGGGGCTAACCCATGGTATGCTGACGTGGAATTTGTACAGGAAAGGAAAATTACGGTTAGGTAAGTACACAATTTTCCGGTTTACTGCTGGATGACATGAAAAAAGAAAAAAATAGGGATGGGACGAATCCACAATTTCTTCGAATCCGAATCCGGATCCGAATCTAAAAAGGTTCTCGAATATCTCGAACCTTTCGAATCCCGAATCTAACGAATCCTGCACATAAAAATTGTGCGATCCGTGGTATAGTTGCCCGCAGTATAGGTACCCAGGCATAGGTAGCGAGGTAAAAGTGCCTTCAGTATAGCTAGCTAGGTATGGGTGCCTTCAATATTGGTAGCTTTCAGTATAGGTAGCAAGGTATAGGGGCTTGCAGTATAGGTAGCAAGGTATATGGGCCTTCAGTATAGGTAGCAGGGTATATGGGCCTTCAGTATAGGTAGCAGGGTATATGGGCCTTCAGTATAGGTGTCAGGGAATATGGGCCTTCAGTATAGGTAGCAGGGTATATGTGCCTTCAGTATAGGTAGCAGGGTATATGTGCCTTCAGTATAGGTAGGTAGCTAGGTATAGGGGCCTTTAGTATAGGTAGTAAGGTACATGTGCCTTCAGTGTAGGTAGGTAGGTAGGTAAAGGGACCTTCAGTATAGGTAGCAGGGTATAGGGCCTTAAGTATAGGTAGGTAGGTAGGTATAGGGGCCTTTGGGTAAGTAGGTAGGTAGGTAGGTAAAGGAACCTTCAGTATAGGTAGCAGGGTATAGGGCCTTAAGTATAGGTAGGTATGTAGGTAGGCAGGTATAGGCAGGTATAGGTGCCTTTAGGTAGGTAGGTAAGTATAGGGGGCCTGTAGGTAGGTAGGTATTGAGGCCTGTAGGTAGGTATAGTGGCCTGTAGGTAGGTAGGTATAGGGGCCTTTAGGTAGGTAGGTAGGTATAGGGGCCTTTAGGTAGGTAGGTAGGTACGTATAGGGGGCCTTTAGGTAGGTATAGGGGCCTTTAGGTAGGTGGGTATAGCGGCCTGTAGGTAGGTATAGCGGCCTGTAGGTAGGTAGGTAAGGATAGTGGCCGGTAGGTAGGTAGGTATAGTGGCCTGTAGGTAGGTATAGTTGCCTGTAGGTAGGTATAGGTGCCTTTAGGTAGGTAGGTAGGTATAGGTGCCTTTAGGTAGGTAGGTATGTATAGGGGGCCTGTAGGTAGGTGGGTAGGTAGGTATTGAGGCCTGTAGGTAGGTATAGTGGCCTGTAGGTAGGTAGGTAGGTATAGGGTTCTTTAGGTAGGTAGGTATAGGGGCCTTTAGGTAGGTATAGGGGCCTGTAGGTAGGTATAGGGTCCTGTAGGTAGGTAGGTATAGCGGCCTGTAGGTAGGTAGGTATAGCGGCCTGTAGGTAGGTAGGTAGGTATAGCGGCCTGTAGGTAGGTAGGGATAGTGGTAGGTAGGTAGATAGGTAGGTAGGTCGGTAGGTAGAAATCCCTCGCCCTCCCGCCAACCCCCCCACAGCCCCCTCCGTCCCCCGTGCCTCCTCCGCTCACCCCTGCAAGAATCTACTCACCTTTCCCGTGGAGCGCAGAGCGGCAGACCTCTTCGTTACTTCTTTGTTCCCTCTAGTGGCCGGACCGGCTCTTACTGATGACGTCATTGTAAGAGCCGGTCACTAGGGGGAACCAGGAAGTCGGCGAGAGGTCTGCCGCTCTGCGCTCCACGATAGGTGAGTGGATGGAAACTATGCGGGCAGGGGGGGCGAGCGGAGGAGGCGCGGGGGGGGGGGGTCGGAGGAGGACGAATGCGAGCGGCGGATGCGCGGCGATGCGGCGTCGGGATTCGGCGGATTCGTATAGTGGAAAATGGCGTCGGGATTCGAATCCACGAATCTCGAATATTTCCTAATATTCGAGGGATTCGTGGATTCGCAGGATTCGTCGTCCCACCCCTAGAAAAAAACAAAACAGACAGCACCAACTGCCATTATCTATAACCACACCCCCTAACAATGCGATAGGCTAAACTTTTTTTTTTTTTATAGATCTACATATGTACAGAGGGAGATACTGGTTGCTTGACAGTTGGAAACAACACCTGTTATTTCCCGCAATGCAACAAGGTTCCCATACAGGAAACTTTCAGGATCTAGGTCCTGACATCACACTGTGGGAGGGGTTTCTCCACAATATCAGGCATACAGACACCCCCCCCCCCCCCCCCCCCCCTGATGATTTATCAGAGAAAAGGTAAAGATTTTTCATGGGAAAGGGTGTATCAGCTACTGATTGGGATGAAGTTCATTCCTTGGTTATAGTTCCTCTTTAAGTGCGGCAAATTGACTGGCGTTCTTCTTTCTTGCCCTGGGGGACAGAGATTAAATCGCCTAACACATTTGTAAAGACAGGCATGTGAAAGGATTAGGACAGGCATACATGTATGGCAGCCATTTATAAAATACAAAAAACACCAACAAAAATAGTTATGAAAACCAGCTGAGAATTGCGGACACAGCCAAAGATGGGCTACTTCCCTCAATCTGTCACCACCTTGTGGCAGAGAGGCTACACGGCTCGGCTACATGGCTCATCCCTCATCTCTTTCAATGCTTCAGCTACCTCCCCTGTGATATCTGTAAATAGAGGTCAGCAGGATGAGCTTTTCTGCATGACCCCTTCACCTGGAATAATAATCCATCTCATTCGGTAAAATCCCGCTACAGAGCCCTTCACGCACCTTCAGCTTGCCTTAGCTGATGACAGGTGGCTTCCATGCTTCATAGCTGCCTTTGATTTGGCTGCAGAGTCCCCCAACCACTCAGAGGATCAGCCTGTTATCCTGCAGAGAGTCTTCACCTGGATTTAGGATAAACTGAAAGGCTCTGTAAACAGGGCAGCTCAGATCACAAGTTTACATAATCTGAGGCGGCAGGCAAACAGATCAGCCAGATTTATGGTGGAGAGAGGAAATAACAGATTAAGCCTTGTACAGACGTTACACTTCTGTTGCCCAAAACAATGATTTGAGGTGAGGGTTTGGTGGCTGTACAGGATTTCCACATCGTGTGCTCCAGTTGCTGATAATTTTAAAGGACAACTGACCTGAGAGGGATATGGAGGCTGTCATATTTATTTCCTTTTAAAGCGGACCTGAACTCAGAACTCTTCTCTGCTCTAAAAGATATGCAACAGCATAATAACCTTTAAACAAAAAACATTTCTTTCTAACAGCTGATACAAATCCTGCAATAAACATAGAAGAGGGAGACCGCTACACTCTCAATAGGCTATATCAACAGTACATAGAAGAGGGAGACCGCTCTGCACTGTTTCTACTTCCTGATTTATGTAAGCAGCCATATTGTCAACATCCTGTGCTTTCAAATGAGCTTATCTGCCATCTCTGTTATGGCAATCCGCTTCAAAACGACAAGCACCATCTAAAAGGTTCCTTTATTAAAGCTCAATTAAAATCTCATAGAAAAACACACACTAGTGGGGCTGGTCATGATTTGAGAAAGGACCTGGAATGGCCCGAAACGCCTGTGCGTCATCAATGGAAACAGGCCCACAACACTTTTGTATTTTTATATGAGATTTTAATTGAGCTTTAATAAAGGAACCTTTTAGATGGTGCTTGTCGTTTTGAAGTGGATTGCAATGCACTTGTGACTCCAAAGTTTGACTGCAGCACATCTATTTCCATTGGTGCGGTGGCAATTATCATCGATCTCTGCCACATTCAAAAGAGCAAAAAGAGGAAAAACCGGCACCAAATGCAATGACCGGCAGACACTTGGAGGGGGTTACTGGGAATTCCTATATGTGCCTCCAGCATACAGCGATATCCAACAATCCACAGAAGAGGCAAGCCGGGCACCAATAGTTTTCAATTCACCAATTTATTTCATCCCATCCATAGACATAACACAGGCAACGAATAGCTAGTCTGACAGCCGTTTCGCAAGCTAAAACTGCTTGCTTCCTCAGAGACCGGTCTCTGAGGAAGCAAGCAGTTTTAGCTTGCGAAACGGCTGTCAGACCAGCTATTCGTTGCCTGTGTTATGTCTATGGATGGGATGAAATAAATTGGTGAATTGAAAACTATTGGTGCCCGGCTTGCCTCTTCTGTGGATTGTTTGATCATCGATCTCTGCCATGGCAGTCATGTGACACGGGGAGAGATCAAACTACAACTTGTGATTAGACACAAATGAGGGGGAATTAAACAGGCTAAACTCTCTAAATACATACAGAGTGCATTTCTCCATGTTTTCCTACTGTCCTGTGCAAGAGTTCAGGGCCACTTTAAACAATGCAGGGGCGTATCTGGAAATCTCGGGGTCCCCATCGCAACGTTTTGTTTGCTCCTTAAGGCATTTTTGTTCCCCTCCCCATAGTAGCCCCCCAAGTATAGGCACCCAGTTCTAGCCCCCCAAGTAAAGGTAGCCACAACAAGGAAGATTGGGGTGCCGCGGACCCCCATTTCAATGTGCACTGTGGATCCCGCAGTGGCTACAGGCCACATAGCAGCTGCTATGGTGATCCCTAGGTCAATAAAACAATGAAAATTGCCTTTTATTCATAGACCCTGAACAAGCATGTTTCTGACAGATGACCATCCTTCAGATCAGGTGTTTTTGTGGCTACGCCAGTAATGGGTGTTAAGATCATGAAGGCCACACATGTTTTATGGCCCTTGTGAGATGGGCCCCCAGGCAGTGAAGGACACCAAGGGGAGGCAAGGGAAGGGGAGTGACCATTGGGAGGGGGCATCAAAGTTTTGCTGGGGGGCCCCATGAATTGTAGTTTCATTACTCAATAGAGGGCTTGGGGCCCCATGTAAAACTCTCACTGGGGCCCCAAGCTCCTCAGTTACACCACTGCTAACATGGCCTCATGAATTGTCTGCTGATCTTGCGAGAATCTCGTTAAGTGAGATTGGAGCTGTGTCGCTGCAAGATCAAACTTGAACATTTCTCATCTTGCTTTTACGAGGCATAGAAGCTTTCAAACACCATCCTGATGGAAAAATATAGCAGGAAGAAGCGTTGATAGTTGATGGGTAGTTACAATGTGTATTGCCCAAGCGTTGCATGCAATCCTTGGCTCAGCACTATGGAAAGGAAATGCACCTCCATGTAGCAAGCTATTTAGCTTAGAATGCTCTTTAAAGACTCTTACACACGTCCAACCAAAGCGCTCAACCAACCCGTCGACCTGATCAGCCACATGACCGAATAATTACATGACTGAATGACCAGTGAAACAACGGACTGCACGATATAGCTGTATTCAAAACAAGTAGAAGTCATTCAAAAACAGCCCTGTTTCTAGGGCCGGGTGGGACGTGGGACCACCCCGGGGTGCAGTGAAGGAGGGGAGAGCAGCGACACGCTGTGACTCAGTCACGGAGAAGGAGACCCAACTCCTCGTTCCTTCTCCTTGGGTCCCCCTCCGTGCTTTCCCCTCTATTGCAGCAATGTATGAGTGGGGGAAGCGGTCTTAGTGGAAACTCACTTTCTGGGCTCCAACGGAGGAAGATGTACCGCCATGCTCTTCTGTCTCTAGTGCCTCTCACTTGAGCAGCCCGGCAGTACGTCATCCTCGCTGGAAGCCTGGAAGATGAGTTCCCACTAAGACTGCTTCCCGCCACTCGTACAATGCTGCAATAGAGGGTGGAGCACGGAGGGGGACCCAAGGAGTGGGAGGAGTCAGGCCCCCCTCCCCACAACTGAGTCCTAACGTGTCACTGCTCCCCCTCCCTCATTGTAATCCCCCAGTGGGAAGGGGGGCCACCTATGCCTGGCTACCTATACTGGGGCACCTATAGCTGGCTACCGACACTGGGGCACCTATACCTGGTTAACCTATACTGGGGGCACCTAAAGCTGGCTATCTATACAGGGGCACTTATAGCTGGCTACCTATACTGGGGCACCTATACCTGGCTAATCTATACTGGGGCACTTATAGCTGGCTACCTGTACTGGGACACCTATAGCTGGCTACCTATACAGGGGGGCACCTTTACCTGACTAACCTACACTGGGGGCACCTTTAGCTGACTACTCTATACTGGGGGTGGGGGCAGTTATAGCTGGCTAAAATATACTGTGGACAAATATATCTGGCTAACATATACTGGGACACATATAGCTGGCTACCTATACTGTAGACACCTATACCTGGATACCTGGATAGGGGCACCTGTACCTGCTCTGGGAGCAATTTAGCCTAGAAACTGCCCTGTTCAAACATCTTGTACACAAATGGCACACTGCACAATATCAGCCTAACAGTTGTGTGAGTTGCACGTGTGTAGGAGCTTTAAGATATTGCATTGGAGAAGACCAGGACTTGACAATGTTTGAAAAATGCTTTGAGAGCCTCCTTTAAGCGCATTTCTGAATGCAGCATAGAAGATGAAATGGCGAGGAACGAAAATGCAAAGAAAGTCTTTGGACTAAACTGTTGACTTGGGTTAGGAAGACATCAATTAGTAAGAGATCAAATAAAGGCCACAGTTATTATGGATCTTCCGTGTAACGTGACTGAACACTTCAAGTTTTGTCTAGCATCTCAAACGTTCCTCGAATGACCATCTCATTCTATGAATTGGCTGCATCTGAGGCGCTGATCAAAGACTAGACCCGGCTTCTGAAACCGCTTCAAATAGGTCTCCCAGCTGTCTAAATTCTCACCTTGCACCTCTGCTATGATCTCACCTTACTGCTTCTGTCACCAAAGACATTTGTGCTGCTTAACTTGCTGGCTGGACTCTGAGCGCTTGGGTCAAGTTACTAGAGTAATGACACAGAAAAGGGGCAGCCACCAGCCCTGGCTTTCCCTGGATTCTTTTGAAGAAATATATCCTTGAATCTTGTCTGCCTAAAAGTCCATTATAAACAAATACAGGTAAAACTCCAAAAATTAGAATATCGCACAAAAGTAAATTTTTTATCAGTAATCCAACTTTAAAAAGGTTAAACTAATATATAAAATAGACTCATTACGCGCTAAACAAGATATTTCAAGCATTTAATTGTAATAATTTTCATGATGATGGCTATGGCAGTGGGGTAACTACAATTCATCCCCCCCCCCCTGAAATACGTTGATTCCACCCCCCCCCCCCCAACCACACACACACACAATCACCACAGGTCTTCCCTTGCCTCCCCTTTTGGCCCATCTCCCAGGGGTCATAAAACAAGAGTGGCCATCATGATCTTCATACCCATAACAAGTATATCCACAAAAACACCAAATCTCCAGTATAGTCCCCTGTATCAGAGGAAGGGTAGGTTATCAAATTTTCCCACTGATTTTCCAGGTGATGGTTGATTTTTAGAGTGACGAGTTTTCGTTCCCGCTATCTCGCAAATGGGGTACAGGTGCGTGAGCACGCTAACGATGCTTAGCAATGTGCACTGATTAACGACCGTCATGGCGGATTGGATCTTTAACATCTCAGACAACATTTCAGAAGTACTGCGATCACTTAAGGGCTCGTTCGCGCCCCTTGTGTAACATCGCGCACACCCACCGGCCGGAAGATGGAGGAAGATGGATTGGGGAGTGCTTGTTGTCAGGGACATGTCGCTGGATCCATCTCCCTGCATCACTGCGGTATGTAGTCCCTCAGACAGCAGAAACGTCCCTGCGCTTTGGTCCTCCAAACTCCACACGGGCAGAGCACTCTATAAGCCTGAGACCAATGTCTGCCGCTGCTGCTGAGCCAGACAGAGGTATGGATGGAGGAGGCTGCCTGAGCTGTGCTGTGGGTACCGGACTGTGGGGGGAGCTCGCTGCACGGTGGGAGAGAAGGCACAGCACAGGCGGAGAGTCACAGGGGAGCGGGATCACTGAGTGACAGTATGGCTAGGTTTGCCCATAGTAAAATATTGGTACTTAAAGAGACTCTGAAGCCTCTTAAAAATCCTTTTTTATGAAACAATCTTGTTTAATACATTAGCCCTACCTAAACCGCCACATTCCCGCAGCTGTAAACTATCTGAACCCCCCCTAACCCGCCCTCCCTCTCCCTCGCAAAATCCACGACTTTCTTGGTCGTGGATTTTTCTGCCCTAAGCTCTTCTGTGTGAGGCAGAGCTATGAGCTGCAGCCCTGCCTCACACGCGTCTGTCAGTGGCGGATCTCCGCCTCTCCCTGCCCCTCTCAGTGAAGGAAGACTGAGAGGGGCGGGGGAAAGGCGATGATCCGCGCTGATGGATGCGTGTGAGGCAGGGCTGCAGCTCATAGCCCTGCCTCGCACAGAAGCGCTGCACGGATCCCCCCCCAGTGAGTTAGGGGGGTTTTAGATAGTTTAGGTAGGACTAAGGGCCGGTTCACACGGACGCTTGGCGGCGTCTACCGTCAAGCGTTCGGGACCCATCGGCTAAACTCTCCCATTCAAGTGAATAGGAGCGTTTAGCATTGCGCGGTTACCGTCGATTACCGTCGATTGCATAAACGCGGCGTTCTGATCCCGATTTAACGCATCGTTTCGGCTGTCCCTAGAAGCCGCATGCAACGTCCAGGGACAGCTAGCCGGCGCGGCTTCATGTCTGCGGGGACGAGAAACGCCGATCGCGACGATCTCTGTACCGCCGCCACTGAACGGGACGTCACAGGACGACGCGACTTCCTGGCCGCCCCAACGCCGCCTGCCGTCCGTGTGAACCGGCCCTAATGTATTAAACAGGATTGTTTAAAAAAAAAAGGATTTTTAAGAGGCTTCAGAGTCTCTTTAAAGTGGATCCAAGATAAACTTTTACTCATTGCATAATTGTGTTCCTTTCATATAGTTTATAGGGCATTCCTCAAGCCAAATATTTTGTTTTGTTTTGTGTTAATACTCTAATTTCCTATAAACTAAACAAGCCCTGCCCACAGCTCCTTTTGTGCCTTGGCACTGTAGCAAGGACTTATGGGAGCTCAGTCTGGGCAGGAGGAGGTTACTAGACAGAGATTTTAGAGGCAGAGGGGAGGAGGGAGAAGGAGAGTAGACTGAATTTACACACAGGCAAGCTCATAGCATCTCCAGCCCTCAGCCTGTGACAATGTGAGGAACAGAACATGGCTGCCCTTATTGTATCACAGGAATAAATAATCATAAACTTTTGAAGCTGTTTGCAGCTAGATATGCTGTGTAAACTATCTAAACTTTAGATAAGATATATAGACAAGTCACTTGTTATAGTTAGTTTTTCATCTCGGATCCACTTTAATAACAATATTTTACTAACAAGTTACTGTGCCCCCTTTTTTCCCCGGGCCTTCTTGGTCGAACTTAGTCTCAGCAGCTGGTGGTGGTCTTCTTTGTACCTCCTGTGGCCACAATACACAAGAAGCCATCCAACAGTCCAATAGTTTATGTAACATAAAATAAATACGCCCTCAAACTGTCGTATGCCAGCATAGAGCCCTGCCATTAGAATGTGTCTGTGTATTATGTCCTGGATTTAGTGAGCCTAGCTGTTGAAAGATGGGGCTAAATGGTTGTTTATTCTAATTCCAGGGCTACACAGAGTTCTCACTTTACTGTGTACCATTCATCATAACAAATAAGCTGACAATGGCCCAGATCACTTCAGGCAGCTGATGTCCCATTGTGGGCGGCCAGTCACCAGCACCAAATAAACAAGGATCACTGAGGGGGCGGAAGTGAGGATTCTACAAATCCAGCCACACTCTCTACATGTCACCTGACTCATAATTATCAGCAGAATAGATTATGTCAGCAGTAGCCGCATAACAAGAAGATAGGGACAGCAAGTATAAAGGTAGCCATACACTGGTCGATTTGCCATCAGATTCGACCAACAGACAGATCCCTATCTGATCGAATCTGATCAGAGAGGGATTGTATGGCTGCCTTTACTGCAAACAGATTGTGAACCGATTTCAGCCTGAAACCGTTCACAATCTGTGGTGGTGGTGGTGGTGCTGCCGCCGCTTCCCCCCCGCCGCATACATTACCTGCTCCGCCGGCACGACTCCCGGGTCTCTGCTCTTCTTCTCCGCTCTGGTCTGGTCTCCAGCATGCTTCCCTTCTTCCTGTCTGGGGGAAGTTTAAACAGTAGAGCGCCCTCTACTGTTTAAACTTCCTGCTGGGACAGGAAGAAGGGAAGCCGGACCCGGAGACCAGACCAGAGCGGAGAAGAAGAGCGGAGACCCGGGAGTCGCGCCGGCGGAGCAGGTAATGTATTGCGGCTCTATTGCGTCGGTCGTCGGGCACTAGAACGCCGCTAGCGATGCGCTCTTTACCCGCGGGCGATCGACGGTTATTTTCCGCACGGCGCGATCGACGGGATCGTACGGAATGGATCGAAATTCGGCGTGTAGTGCGAACGATTGGCAGCAGATTCGATCCCAGTGATCGAATCTGCTGTCGAAACGGCGGCAAATCGGGCCAGTGTATGGCCAGCTTTAGTCACAGGAAATGCAACTGAAGTAGCCGTATATATAAAGCAGAGCAATACATCGGGATATATATCACTGTGTGAATCATCACTGCATACAGTTCATTGTGATAAGGTATCCGCACACTATTCGATTTTACCGCCACGTTCGCTGTAACAGGGAACGCAAGGAAATGTAATGGGAAAGTGGCGCAGCGCATTACCCATGAATTGCATTGCATTCAGTGAAGTACAGTGAAGCATACGGTCAATAGACAGTATGCATAGTAAAGGTTTGCGCTCTCGGACTCTTCAATCTTTCTATGCACAACACAATGCAGGCCCCCCTTCAGGGTATGACTCAGCAGATCCTCTAGTCTAGTGCAAACCTTGAATATGCATTGTTATTTAGCAGCAAAACCTTGGACTATGTTTGCTGAACTTGGACTCTTTCTTACAATAATACTGCATACAAGTAGAGATGGCCCGAACCTCCGATTTTCGATTCGCGAACCTACCGCAAAAGTTCAGTTCGCGCAAACTTTCGCGAACCGCAATAGACTTCAATGGGGAGGCGAACTTTGAAAACTAGAAAAAATTATGCTGGCCACAAAAGTGATGGAAAAGTCTAACACCTGGAGTGGGATACACACCAAAAGTCCCGGGGGGAAAATTCGGATTGGACGCAAAGCAGCGTTTTAAGGGCAGAAATCACATTAAATGCTAAATTGCAGGCCTAAAGAGCTTTAAAACATCTTGCATGTGTATACATCAATCAGGGAGTGTAATTAGAGTACACTGACACACCAAACTCACTGTGTAACTCACTGCAAACAGCTGTTTGCGTAGTGACAGCCGTGCTGGACTGGTGCGCACCATGGCGAGATTGCTCTTCCTCACTCAGTGATGTCAGATAATGTCTGACTGCCTTATCAACATTTAATGGTTCTTTCTCTACTTTAAATTACTTTTTCTGCTAGCTGTTTACTGCTTGTAATGAGAATCTGTTATGGAGGGCAAGTCTGCCATTGTGAGTGACCACGGGTAATGGCCAGGGAATCAGGGTTCGATTCCAGTCCGGAGTGGGAGCCTAAGAACTGGCTACCACCACCGCACATCCAAGGAAGGCAGCAGGCATGCTGAGGGCAAAGGAGCAGGAACGGCTACCACACATCCAAGGAAGGCAGCAGGCATGGCATGCACGTCCCGAGGTTGTGACCAAAAATAACAATACAGGAGGACTTTTGAGTCCCTGCTGTAGATGACACTGATAGGCTGTATTACCTGTAACGAGAATACAATGTGCAGTCACACAGGTGCAGTTAACAGGTATGCACAGAGTGGTATATCACACTGCGTGCATTCACGTAGGTAGGTGGGTGCACTGAACACAACAGGTAGGTATATGCAGTACTGGGTATTACAATGTGCACCTGTCACACACACAGGCGCGCTGACGTGATCGGACATCCTCCGTGCTGTACTGCGCAGGCTCAGAACTACTGAGCCTGCGCAGTACAGCCCGGAGGACGTCCGATGATGTCAGCGCGCCGGCGTTAAACGAACAATGGAGCGCAGAAGAAGCCCGACCTGGCCGCCGGCCTGGCCGGGTCGGCCACCGGAGACCACCGGCAGGCACGTGCAGAGGGGGGTGCTCTGGGTGCCCAGGCACCCCTCCCTTTTTAAAATCAGCAAAAAAGGCCCCTCTGATCGCGCAAAATAGGCCCCGCCCCCTACCGCGGTAAGCCCCGCCCACCCGCGAGAAGCTCCGCCTCTGCCTGGGGCATTTTCAGGTGAAGAGGCCTGGATAGGAATCCTAGTGTGGCATACTGACCTCACACTCCACCTAGGACCCATACTGACATCTACCTCCCCAAGCACCCATAGTGACTTCTCCATCCACCTAGCACCCACAGTGACTTCTCCCTCCACCTAGCACCCACAGTGACTTCTCCCTCCACCTAGCACCCACAGTGACCTCTCCCTCCACCTAGCACCCGCAGTGGCCTCTCCCTCCACCTAGCACCCACAATGACCTCTCCCTCCACCTAGCACCCACAGTGACCTCTCCCTCCACCTAGCACCCACAGTGACCTCTCCCTGCAGCTAGCACCCACAGTGACCTCTCCCTCCACCTAGCACCCACAGTGACCTCTCCCTGCACCTAGCACCCACAGTGACCTCTCCCTCCACCAGCACCCACAGTGACCTCTCCCTCCCACAGTGACCTCTCCCTCCACCAGCACCCACAGTGACCTCTCCCTCCCACAGTGACCTCTCCCTCCCACAGTGACCTCTCCATCCACCTAGCACCCACAGTGACCTCTCCCTCCACCTAGCACCCACAGTGACCTCTCCCTCCACCTAGCACCCACAGTGACCTCTCCCTCCACCAGCACCCACAGTGACCTCTCCCTCCACCAGCACCCACAGTGACCTCTCCCTCCCACAGTGACCTCTCCCTCCCACAGTGACCTCTCCATCCACCAAGCACCCACAGTGACCTCTCCCTCCACCTAGCACCCACAGTGACCTCTCCCTCCCCAGCACCCACAGTGACCTCTCCCTCCACCAGCACCCACAGTGACCTCTCCCTCCACCTAGCACCCACAGTGACCTCTCCCTCCACCAGCACCCACAGTGACCTCTCCCTCCACCTAGCACCCACAGTGACCTCTCCCTCCACCTAGCACCCACAGTGACCTCTCCCTCCACCTAGCACCCACAGTGACCTCTCCCTCCACCAGCACCCACAGTGACCTCTCCCTCCCCAGCACCCACAGTGACCTCTCCCTCCACCTAGCACCCACAGTGACCTCTCCCTCCACCTAGCACCCACAGTGACCTCTCCCTCCACCAGCACCCACAGTGACCTCTCCCTCCACCTAGCACCCACAGTGACCTCTCCCTCCATCTAGCACCCACAGTGACCTCTCCCTCCACCTAGCACCCACAGTGACCTCTCCCTCCACCTAGCACCCACAGTGACCTCTCCCTCCACCTAGCACCCACAGTGACCTCTCCCTCCACCTAGCACCCACAGTGACCTCTCCCTGCACCTAGCACCCACAGTGACCTCTCCCTCCCACAGTGACCTCTCCCTCCCACAGTGACCTCTCCCTCCACCAGCACCCACAGTGACCTCTCCCTCCCCAGCACCCACAGTGACCTCTCCCTCCACCTAGCACCCACAGTGACCTCTCCCTCCACCTAGCACCCACAGTGACCTCTCCCTCCACCTAGCACCCACAGTGACCTCTCCGTCCACCAGCACCCACAGTGACCTCTCCCTCCACCTAGCACCCACAGTGACCTCTCCCTCCATCTAGCACCCACAGTGACCTCTCCCTCCACCTAGCACCCACAGTGACCTCTCCCTCCACCTAGCACCCACAGTGACCTCTCCCTCCACCTAGCACCAACAGTGACCTCTCCCTCCACCAAGCACCCACAGTGACCTCTCCCTCCACCTAGCACCCACAGTGACCTCTCCCTGCACCTAGCACCCACAGTGACCTCTCCCTCCCACAGTGACCTCTCCCTCCCACAGTGACCTCTCCCTCCACCTAGCACCCACAGTGACCTCTCCCTCCACCAGCACCCACAGTGACCTCTCCCTCCCACAGTGACCTCTCCCTTCACCTACCACCCACAATCACCTCTCCTTCCCCAAATCTAGCAGTGATCCTGCCTACACCAGCACCCACACTGACCTATCCTTCCCCCAGCACCCACAGTGATCTTTCCCTCGCCCAGAGGCTACCCTCCTGTCCCCTGCAGCACTTACAGGGACCTCCCATCCCAAAAGCAGCACCCACACTGATCTCTCCCAACACACAGCATCCACAACTACTCCCTCCTCCAATAACTACAATGACCTCTCCCAGCACCCACAGTGACCTCCGCTTCCTCCAGCACTCATACTGACCTCTTCCTTCCACAGAACCCACAGTGACCTACCCTTCCCCCAGCACCCACACTGACCTCTACCTCCCCTAGCAGCAACTATGCCATTCATAGCAGTACCCACAGTGACCTCCCACTCCCTGCACCCACCGCAATCCCACCAATATTCAGCACCCACATTACACTCAACCAGTAACCCCCACTATAGCAGGCACCCAGTACTTGCACCAAGCAACTTTCACCCAATACTTATATCCGACCTCCATATGGCACTTAGTACTTGCATCATTCACCCTATAGCTGGCACCCAGTACTCACACCCACTTGGCACAGTACTTGCACATTATCTGAACTCACATAAACCAGTACTAGCACCCAAAGTACCTGCACTCAGAATCCACATGACACACAATGCCCACCCATAGCTAGCACCTAGTGCAGGCAATGCACCAAGTATTCGCACCAATGTACCTTCACCCAACACCCACATGTTTCATCTGCAGTAGTTCCAGTTGCACTAAGCCTCCACTTGGTGCCCAGCACAAACACCAAACACTCACATATGACATCTAGTACTTGCACCCAGAACTCACAAGGGCTTGAGTAACTGCAATCAACACCTACATGATGCTTGACACCAACCCATACAGCCAGAATGCACATGACACCCTGTGCCAGCACCCAGAACCCACATGGCACCCAGGTTCTGCATTTAGCACTCACATGACAACAAATACCCCACTAACCAGCACCCATTACCCAGATGTTACCATGTACTGGCTCCCAGTAGTACTGGGCCAGTACCCACTTGGCACACAGTATTTGCACCTAAGACCCACATGACACCCTATAACCCCCATAATCAACATCCACATGGCACAGTACTCACACAGCACAAAGTTCCAAAGCCATTATATGCACCTAGTACCCATCCATGGCCAGCACCCAAATAGCACCCAGTACCCATCCTTGGTCTGAACCCATATGAGACTCAGTACTCTCCCATGGCACACATCCAGACCACACATGGCACTCCCTGCTCACTCATGTCCAACACTCACATGGCTCCCTGTACCAATTAGTACTCACATGGCACCCACTATTGTTTATCGCCTTCTGCTACTCATTCAGCACCCAATACAGCATAGCACCCACTACAAATAAACACCCAATACAAACCGGACCTTGGTACCCACAGCAGCTTGACACGGACTGTACTTTGGCACATCGGCACCCACTGCAACTTAGCACAAACTGGACCTTTGCATCTTACCACCCACTGCATCTGTGCACCCACTGCACCTTGGCACTTACTGCAGTTTTGCATCTACTAATGCTTAGCAACCACTGCATATTGGCAACCACTGCTTCTTTGCCTGAAAAGAAGCTTGGGTGCTGATCTAGAGGGACAGAGGTCCCAGTAATGAAAGGTGAATCCATGCCTACATCAGGCTCCACTGTGCCCACACTAATAGTGCGCACCTATGACTGCTGATTTGAGGGTGGTGGCACCAAAGAAGTTGGTTGGAAGAAGACACAAAGTCTGCCTGATACTTCTATAAAGGTGTGTGTGTGTGTGTGTGTGTGTGTGTGTGTGTGTGTGTGTGTGTGTGTGTGTGTGTGTGTGTGTGTGTGTGTGTGTGTGTGTGTGTGTGTGTTTTGGTGGTGGTGGTGGGGGGGGGGGGTTACGACTGCCTAGTGCTTTCTGGAGAAGGGGTATTACATACACAATTTAGCACGATTTATCGATTAGGGCCCCTTTTTCAAATTTGAGCACCCCCCCTTGAGAATCCTCTGCACGGCCCTGACCACCGGGAGCCTGCGGAGCGGCGCCGAGGGCACCCCCTGCCTTCCACGGGCTGGAGGAAGCCCCAGGTAAGTGGATATGGATTTTTATTTTTTTTTGTTAGTCCCTGAACCTTCCCTTTAAAAGAGCTGTTGTGGGTGCTATTTTAGCAATTAGAAATCAGCAAGGAGCAAGCTAACAAGCCTACGAGAGCTTAACTAATCTTTCCCTATGAGAGAGTCTACAGCAGCTGTCCCTACTCTAATTAGTGCAGGCACACGAGTGAGTGTAATGGCCGGCGGTGCCTGCCTTTTATAAGGGGGGAGTGGCTCCAGGAGGGTGTGTAGCCTGATTGGCTACAATGTGCCTGCTGACTGTGATGTAGAGGGTCAAAGTTGACCCTAATGGTGCGTTATGGGGGCGAACCAAACTTCTGGAAAAGTTTGCCTTAGATGGCAAATGCGAACCACCGGAAGTTCGCCGGTGAACCGTTCGGGCCATCTCTACATACAAGTTGGTGCATTGTCTTAACAGGTGTATAAGACACATTTTAAGTGACGACTATAGGATACACTTTTATCTGTCCATTCACTTTGCATATGTGAATTATAGTGAGCACTTTGTTTTATATTTTATAAATAGATAGTATGCCCCAGGCTGTGTTCCCACTACTTTTTTTGTCGCATCACAAAACTGACAGTGAACGGATCCTATTTAATAAATTGGATCCAATTTGGACCTGTTGCGGTAAGCAGCAGACCAGTGAGACCACACTTCTGTGCTGTCTGCCATTTTTCCCAACAGCCAATTGCATTTCCCATATACCCTATGGTTAAACACACCTGCCCCAGGCACCGGCTAGACCACAACAGGCCATCAATGCTGCACGTCGTCATACCAAAATGTACCCGCCGCACTGTTCAGGTTGCATAGGTGATGCACTGCAGTGTGGCAAGCTGCATTACAAAGAACCCGTCATGCTGCATTGGAACAAACCACTGTGAACGTAGCCATAACCACTTTATACACTACTAGTGACCAGGCCATTTTTTTACAATTAGGCACTTCACAACTTTAACAGTTTATTGCTCGGTTGTACAACTTAGTAACCAAATGAATTTTACCCCTTTTCTTCTCACAAATAGATCTGTCTTTTGGTGATCTTTGATTTCCTGCTGCGATTGTCAGTTTTGTTTTTTTATTTATAAAAAAGAGCAAATTTTTGTATATTTTTATCCCTTCCATCCCTTCCCCTTTCTCTGCTAAATTGGCCCATCACTATGTTTTTTTATATGGCTATGGCAGGGATTAGATTGTGAGCCCATCAGAGGGACAGTTAAGCTGGCCATACACTGGCCCAATTTGCCGCCGTTTCGACACCAGATTCGATCACTGGGATCGAATCTGTTGCCAATCGTTCGCGCTAAATGCACCCGCCGCTCTGATTTCCTCCCGAAATCGGATCGGTCCGTCGATCGCGCCGTGCGGGAAATTACCATCGATCGCCCGCGGGTAGGGAGCACGTCGCTAGCGGCGGCTGATCCGATACAGGTATACATTACCTGACGCTGGCTCCCGGCATCTTCTCCGAGCTGCACCGCTCTGTTCCTGCTTCCATCCCAGCGTACATTAACTTCCTGTGTCACTCCAGTGACCAGGAAGTTCAAATAGAGGGCGCTCAGAGTGACACAGTGTACGCTGGGATGCGGTGCGGGATGCTGGGATGCGGTGCAGCGCGGAGAAGAGGACTCGGAGCCAGCTTGAGGTAATTTATGGGGGGGGGGGGGGCAGGCGGCAGGAGCAGCTCAACAGATTGTGATCGGTTTCAGGCTGAAATCGATTCACAATCTGTTTGCAGTAAAGGCAGCCATACGATCCCTCTCTGATCAGATTCGATCAGATAGGGATCTGTCAGTTGGTCGATCTAATGGCAAATCGGGTCGGGGGAAAATGAGCTGAACTTACCCGGGGCTTCTAATGGTCCCCCGCAGACATCCTGTGTTGGCGCAGCCACTCACCGATGCTCCGGCCCCGCCTCCAGTTCACTTCTGTAATTTCTGACTTTAAAGTCAGAAAACCACTGCGCCTGCACGCCCGTGTCCTCGCTCCCGCTGATGTCACCAGGAGTGTACTGCGCAGGCACAGACCATACACAGACCATACGTTCCCGCCGCTGCTACCGCCGTGTGTCCGCCGCTACCGCCGTGTGTCCGCCACTACCGCCGCTTTTTCCGTCAGGCTTCCGTGCTGGGTGATTGGGGAAGAGGACCGAACGGTCCTCTACCCAATCGCAGTGCCTGGAGTGAATGGACGTGACCGCGAACAGTGGCTACGTCTATTCACAATAACAGGAAATGTAACAATTAAATAAAGTGAAGGAAAAAAAAAAAGTGAACATTTCCTATGAGTGTTCACTAGCGCCATCTTGTGGCCAAAAAGTACATTACACCTACAAAATACATTAATTTTCAAGTACATACAGATCTTAATAAAATTACACTTCCAACCCTCCTCCCCCCCCCCCCCCCCAAAAAAAAAAAACACTTGTAAAAAAAAAATCAGCTAAAAAAAATAAATAAATAGTTACCTTAGGGACTCAGCTTTGTTAATTTATATTTTATGGGGAGAAATTAATTTTAATTTATTACATAGGGGCTTGTAATTATGGCCAGAATAAAAAAAAACACAACAGAAAAATAACACTTATATTTCAAAATAATGTACTGTCGCCATACATTGTAATAGGGACATCATTTAAACTGTTTAATAATCGGGACAACTTGGCAAATAAAACGTGTTTGTTTTATCCACAGGAGAATGTTTAATTTTAAAACTATAATGGTTGAAAACTGAGAAATAATGATTTTTTTTTCTTTTTTTTCTGTTGTTCTCATTAAAACGCATTTAGAATAAAAAAATTCTTAGCAAAATGTACTATCCACAGAAAGCCTAATTGGTGGCGAAAAAAACGAGGTATAGATAATTTTCTTGTGATAAGTAGTAATAAAGTTATTAGGGAATAAAAGGGAGGAGCACTGACAACTGAAAATTGCTCTGGTCTGTTAGGATAAAAACCCTTGGGGGTGAACTGGTTAAAGTCTGAAATTCCAGAAGTGAACCGGAGGCGGGGCCGGAGCATCGGTGAGTGGCTGCGCCAACTCAGGATGTCTGCGGGGGACCGTTAGAAGCCCCGGGTAAGTTCAACTCATTTTCCCCTGACCCCCCTACAGTATCCCTTTAAGTGACAAGACAATATACTCTGTGCGGTGCTGCTTTAGATGTCAGCGCTATAGATATAATTCCTTTTTTTAAAAAAAAAATACAAAACAGCCTGCCAGCGCTAATCAGCCGCTGGCAGGCTGATCGCTGTCCTCCGCTCTGTTTACTGACGGGAGCTCATGCTCTTGCAGGCGCAAGCTCCCATCTACTCTTTGCGTTACTGAGGAACAAGGGAGCCACTCTGTGCCTACCGATCGGCGGTCGCAGAGAGGTTAAACCAAGTTCACTTTATTTGGGTTGCGTAGGGCCTGTGTAACAATCCCCAAAAATGTGCATACTTGTGTAAGCTAGCCTTTTTCTATATCCAATCAATGTCATATTTCAAAATCAATCTTTTTCTCAATCGGAAATAGAAACTGAAATCAAATTGCATTGCGTGGTACACAGCCCTTATGCTTAGTACACACCATGCAATTTCCCATCTGATTGACAGGAATTGGATGACTATTTTCGACATATCCGATCTGGTTCCGATCGATAGCGGGTTCTGAAGTTATCATGGGAAAAACTATCCCGTTATCGACTAGGAGCAGATTGGACATGGACACAAGATACAACTTCCTGCTAGATTACCCGTCAATTGGATCCGAAATTGAATGGTGCACACTCAGCATGAGGCTGTGTTCCCATTTGTTCTGGACCACTTGCAGTCTGCGGAAGCCAATGGTCCACCGCAGGGATGAAGAGAAACTACGCCAGTGCGAATTTACGCATCGTAGTTTGCATCTACGCTGCTACGCATCGTAGTTTGTAGGTGAAATTTCAAAACTACGCTTACGAATTTACGCGTAGCGAAGTACCATTACGCGAAGCTTACGCCAACTATGCGTAGTTAACATTTGTTTTGCGTAGTAAACTACGAATGCGTTACTCGCGTCTAATTTTCCGCGTGCGATTGTATGCTTACAAATTTACGCATTGGAAAGGGACGGTACGCATAGAAGAGTTCCCGGTATAAACATAATACAGAGAAATGAAAAATTTTCTGCATGCGGGCATAAGCATCCGCATACACTACGCTTCACACTATGCGTAATTGTGTATTTTAACGCGTAGTCTACGAAATGCATACAAAGCGAATATTTGATTTCAAAGTTGTAGTTTGGCGAAGCGCAATTTGCATAAAATTACGCGTAGTTCTAGCGTAGCGAAGTTGGCTGACTACGACCATCCCTGGTCCACCGTGGTCCGGCTGTAGGCTGGGACATATGTGATCCCTCAGATACTAACACATCCATGTGCCTGGGATTATCACGGACTGCACAGATGTCCGCTTACCACAACAAATCCCATGGATCCGTTGCAGTGTGACAATCATGAGCGGCTCCTATTTTTTAAATCCTCTGCTCAAGTGGGAACAGAGCCTAAAGGTGGCCATACATCTAGCGATTTGGCTGTACGATCGACCATTCAATTCGATCATTTTATAGAATCGAGAGGGAATCGAGTGTGCTACAGAATTCCCATTCAATGAAAAATAGCTGATTTCATGTCGAATCAACCAGCTTAGTCGATCGAGCAGGATGCAAGTTATCGGTCGATCGCACAGGAATCGGCTACTGTTCACACGTCATTCGATCAACTCTGAATCGATTTTTGTATTTAGAGCATGGAGACACAACATCGTTCAGATCAATTAGTGAAGGTGAATTGCATAGGATATCACCTATAGTGTGTGGGCCAGTAGTCGATTGACTTTCGATCAACCATACTGAAGTTGATTCCTTAATAAAGTCGATCACTTTGTCGATTGAATCAGAATCACTAGATGTATGGCTACCTTTAGGCCTCTTTCACAGTGGAATGGTGCGTTTGATGCGTTGTTAAGGTCGCATAACGTGCCCCTAATGCAACGCATTGAAAGACTATAACTTAGTACATTCTTTTTGCCCTGCGTTTGGTGCGCCGTTTTGTCGCACAGTGATGGAATGAAAACAGTGCATGCATTACAAAAAAAAAAACCATTACTAAGCATATGCAACACACAAAACACAGCAGATTTATTGACAAGACAAGACAAATAACATTTATATTGCGCTTTTCTCCTTGCGGACTCAAAGCGCATGTTATTGCTAAATGCACAGCATGCAGCACTTTCTAAATATTGCTACACGTTACACACAACGCAACGTGTGCACTGTGAATGTCGCACAGACTTAATTTTGCTGTGCGTTAGTCCACGTTAAAACCTTTTCTAATGTGTGACTTTAACGTCGCACTGTGAAAGAGGCCTTTTAGAGTGGAAAGGTGTGTGTGACAGTGAGCAGGTGTGGCGGGCCGTGCAGAAGGAGCAGAGTATAAATGGGCTGCTCTCCCATGCTGCCTGTCACTGATCTCCCTCTCTCGGTGTGAGTGACAGTGAGCAGGTGTGGCAGGCGAGGCAGTGAAATGCAGAAGGAGCAGAGTATGAATGGGCTGCTCTCCCATGCTGCCAAGGCCGGGCCGAGGCAGAGGCGAGAGAGGCTCCAGCCTCAGGGCGCAGTGTAGGAGGGGGCGCAGGGCGAGGCAGAGGCGAGAAAGGCTCCAGCCTCAGGGCGCAGTGTAGGAGGGGGCACACAACTCACTCAGCTATAATTCCCTTATTGTGTTTGAAGCAAAGAGAAATAAGAAAAGGAGATACATGTCAGTGACTGCAAGCCAGATAACTAGAGATTAAGGTGTTGGGAGGGTTGGGGGCCCTGGGGCGCCTCTTAGTCTAATAGCAATCAGTGTGTGACGGCTGGGGTGCGAGGGATGGAGGGGCGCACTTTGGTGTCTCAGCCTTGGGTGCTGGAGGACCTTGTCCTGGGTCTGCATGCTGCCTGTCACTGATCTTCCTCTACCGGTGTGTGTAAAGGTGGCCATACACTGGCCCGATTCGCGGCCGTTTCGACAGCAGATTCGATCCTGGGATCGAATCTGCTGCCAATCATTCGCGCTAAACGCACCCGCCGATCCGATTTCCTCCCGAAATCGGATCGGTCCGTCGATCGCGCCGTGCGGGAAATTACCCTCGATCGCCCGCGGGTAAGGAGTGCGTCGCTAGCGGCGGCCGATCCGATCAGGTATACATTACCTGATGCTGGCTCCCGGGCATCTTCTCCACGTCTTCTCCGCGCTGCACCCGCTCCATCCCGGCGCTTCCTGTCACTGCAGTGACCAGGAAGTTCAAATAGAGGGCACTCTATTTGAACTTCCTGGTCACGGAGTGACACTGGAAGCGCCGGGATGGAGCGGGTGCAGCGTGGAGAAGATGCCCGGGAGCCAGCGTCAGGTAATGTATGCGCGGGGGGGGGGGGGGGGACAGGTGGCAGCGGCGGCTCCACAGATTGTGATCGGTTTCAGGCTGAAATCGATTCACAATCTGTTTGCAGTAAAGGCAGCCATACGATCCCTCTCTGATCAGATTCGATCAGATAGGGATCTGTCAGCTGGTCGGTCTAATGGCAAATCGACCAGTGTATGGCTACCTTAACAGTGAGCAGGTGTGGCGGGCGGTGCAGAAGGAGCAGAGATGTATGAATGGGTTGCTTTCCCATGCTGCCTGTCACTGATCCCCCTCCCCTGATGTGTGTGACAGTGAGCAGGTGTGGCGGGTGGTGCAGAAGGAGCAGAGTATGAATGGGCTGCTCTCCCATGCTGCCTGTCACTGATCTCCCTCTCTTGGTGTGAGTGACAGTGAGCAGGTGTGGCGGGCGGTGCAGTGAAATGCTGGAGGAGCAGAGGTCAGGTGTATGAATAGGCTGCTCTCCCATGCTGCTTGTCTCTGATCTCCCTCTCCTGGTGTGTGTAATCTCGCAGAACATCTTCACTCTTGTTATCAGTTGGGGATAATAACCTGCTAAGATGCTGCTGTAAGAAGCGCTTGCTGAAAGCTTACACAGTCACAGCGAGGTCAACCTGCTATTAGCAGCCTGCTAAAGGCATTTCAAAGGAGGCTTCATCATCTGCACCAGGTGACTCCTGCAGGTACTCTGAATGGCTCCTGGAGAGAAACAGCTAAGGAACTGCATCTAAACAGTAAATAATGAAATTAAATAAAGTGTAAGCTAATGCTATTATTTTTCTCAGAATTATTGAGCAGGTTATCTTTATTGTTTGTTGCCATACATGTCTCATTTTACTTCATTGATATCCGTCCGATTCAATTATTTGTCTGAATCTGTTTTAAATCGTTGCTGCAAACAATTCCTGATTGAACAATTTCTGGCTGAAATTGGTCAATCATGTTGGAAGAAAATTTATTTCGATCAGCAGCGGTTCAGGGGCACGTTGCAATGCAGCTTTCAATTCGACGACTGATGAAGCTACTCTGACCTGTCCAAAACGGGGTTCTGGTCTCTTCTCTCCTCGCTGGCTGCTTCTTCCTGTTTTCACTTCCAAGTGTGATGTCCCAAATGCTAGTGGCCAAATACTAGAGACCTCTAGTGGTCACCAAGATGCACGCCATGGTGCCTCTAGTGTTTGGCTATCTGGCAGTTCCCCCCATAGCATTCCCTGATCTTCTAGTGGACACCCTCCCATCAGGGCCGGCCCTAGACTTTTTGCCGCCTGAGGCAAAATTAGAAAAATTGTCGCCCCCCCCCCCCCCCCAGCCGTGGGGGGGCGCCGAGCTGGAGGGGTAGCGGGCAGAAAGGGGGTATCGGACCCCCCTCCCTCGCCTGGGTCCCCCGATCTGCGCACCAGCCTGCATATGATGAAGATTTGAAGAGGCAACGGGTGGGGGAATCACTCACCTCTTCCGCGTTCCATCGTGCGCTCCACTGACGTCACTTCCTGCAAGGCCGTCCACTTACAATACAGTGGGCGGCGTTGCCGAAAGTGACGTCAGTGGAGCACGCGATGGAACGCGGAAGAGGTGAGTGATTCCCCCGCCCGTTGCCTCTTCATCATATGCAGGCTCGTACGTAACGCTGGAGGAGGAGTGCAGATCGGTGGACCCAGGCGACCCCCCTCCCCGCCGCTAGGCCCAATACCCCCTTTCTGCCCGCTACCTCTCCAGCTCGGCGGGCGGCCCCCAACGGCAGCGTCTATGGACAGGCGGGTGCCGCCCCCCCCAGATTTGTCGCCTGAGGCAAATGTTTCACCCCGCCTCATGAGCGGGTCGGCCCTGCCTCCCATGCTCCCACGGGCCTCCCATTGAGGCACTACAACTCTCAACATGCCACCATAGAAGACCCACAGCTCCCTGCATGGCCTCATCAAGGCATCACAGCACCCAGCATAGCAGCACAGCACCCGGTATGCTCAAATAGAGGCACCACAGCACCCAGCATGCCCACCACTGAGGCACCACAGCTGACTCTGCCTGGGGCCATCTGAGGTACCCCAGAATAGATCTGGGGCACGTGCCACTGATCTTTGGGGCTAGCAACGCCCCTGACTAGGGAGTGAAGAAATAGCAGCGGTGGAGAGAACTGTGACTGGGATTGCGCAGTGGACAGGTGAGAGTGCTGCCTTCAGCTACGCCGCTTGGCCTGGGAGGGGGGCGCTAGGAGACCTGGTAGGCAGGGGAGCACAGATCTTCAAAGATTTCTGCTGAAAATCTGTGTTCAAGCAGAGAGATCTTTCTCTGATCAGATAATGCTAGGAAAGATATCTATCTGTTGGCCATATCAATCAGTTTATGGCCAAGAGAAGTTGAGGCAAACTCTACAATTACATGACTGTCATTAACATTGGGAAGTAACTCTTATGCTGGGAATACACAATGCGTTTTTTCAGCAGATAGATGGTTCGATAGATAATTTCCGACATGTTCGATTACTTTCGATCGTTTTACTGATCGATTTCTCATAGAAGTGAATGGAAATTGATAAGAAAAGATAAGATAATCGAGCAGGAAATCAAGCGGAAAAAAAAGTCGAAAATCGATCGAACAGAAAATTGACCGAAAAAACGCATAGTGTATTCCCAGCATTAGAGGGCCATGTTGGCATTTCCCTCTCTTCCCTTGGGAAAATGACCTCTGTTTTTATGTGTGGGAAAAAAGTAAGAGGACCTCTCCCTGTGGGGACACACAAGTATTAAGGGTGGATTGGAGATCGGTGGGACAGGTTTTGTATCTGGTGCCATATTTTTGCTAGTCAGTTCAATTTCATTTTGAGATGCAGAGATTAGTGTTGGGCGAACATCTAGATGTTCGGGTTCGGGCCGAACAGGCCGAACATGGCCGCGATGTTCGGGTGTTCGACCCGAACTCCGAACATAATGGAAGTCAATGGGGACCCGAACTTTTGTGCTTTGTAAAGCCTCCTTACATGCTACATACCCCAAATTTACAGGGTATGTGCACCTTGGGAGTGGGTACAAGAGGAAAAAAAAAATTAGCAAAAAGAGCTTATAGTTTTTGAGAAAATCGATTTTAAAGTTTCAAAGAGAAAACTGTCTTTTAAATGCGGGAAATGTCTGTTTTCTTTGCACAGGTAACATGTTTTTTGTCGGCATGCAGTCATAAATGTAATACATATAAGAGGTTCCAGGAAAAGGGACCGGTAACGCTAACCCAGCCGCAGCACACGTGATGGAACAGAAGGAGGCGCAGGAGGAGAAGGCCACGCTTTGTGAGACACAACAACCCCGGCCTTGCATGAGGGCAAGAAGCGTGCGGATAGCATGCTTTGTACCGCCATGCAGTCATAAATGTAATAAAGATAAGAGGTTCCATAAACAGGGACCGGCAACGCTAACCCAGCAGCAGCAGCAGCAGCAGACGTGATGGAACAGGAGGAGGCGCAGGAGGAGAAGGCCACGCTTTGTGAGACACAACAACCCAGGCCTTGCATGAGGGCAAGAAGCGTGCGGATAGCATGCTTTGTACCGCCATGCAGTCATAAATGTAATAAAGATAAGTGGTTCAATAAACAGGGACCACGCGGCAACGCTAACCCAGCAGCAGCAGACGTGATGGAACAGGAGGAGGCGCAGGAGGAGAAGGCCACGCTTTGTGAGACACAACAACCCAGGCCTTGCATGAGGACAAAAAGCGTGCGGATAGCATGCTTTTTACCGCCATGCAGTCATAAATGTAATAAAGATAAGTGGTTCAATAAACAGGGACCACGCGACAACGCTAACCCAGCAGCAGCAGACGTGATGGAACAGGAGGAGGCGCAGGAGGAGAAGGCCACGCTTTGTGAGACACAACAACCCAGGCCTTGCATGAGGGCAAGAAGCGTGCGGATAGCATGCTTTGTACCGCCATGCAGTCATAAATGTAATAAAGATAAGTGGTTCAATAAACAGGGACCACGCGGCAACGCTAACCCAGCAGCAGCAGACGTGATGGAGCAGGAGGAGGCGCAGGAGGAGAAGGCCACGCTTTGTGAGACACAACAACCCAGGCCTTGCATGAGGGCAAGAAGCGTGCGGATAGCATGCTTTGTACCGCCATGCAGTCATAAATGTAATAAAGATAAGTGGTTCAATAAACAGGGACCACGCGGCAACGCTAACCCAGCAGCAGCAGACGTGATGGAACAGGAGCAGGCGCAGGAGGAGAAGGCCACGGTTTTTGAGACACAACAACCCAGGCCTTGCATGAGGACAAAAAGTGTGCGGATAAAGCAGCAATGCTTTTTGCCGCCATGCAGTCATAAATGTAATACAGATGAGAGGTGCAATAAACAGGGACCGGAAACGCTACACCATCCCAGATGTTCATTGGTCATGTTACTTGGTTGGGGTCCTGGAGTGTTGCGTAGTCATTTCCAATCCAGGATTGATTCATTTTAATTTGAGTCAGACGGTCTGCATTTTCTGTAGAGAGGTGGATACGCCGATCTGTGACGATGCCTCCGGCAGCACTGAAACAGCGTTCCGACATAACGCTGGCTGCCGGGCAAGCCAGCTCCTCTATTGCGTACATTGCCAGTTCGTGCCAGGTGTCTAGCTTCGATACCCAATAGTTGAAGGGTGCAGATGGATTGTTCGACACAGCTACGTCATCTGACATGTAGTCCTTGACCATCTTCTCCAGGCGATCGGTGTTGGAGGTGGATCTGCACGCTTGCTGTTCAGTGAGCTGCTGCTGCATGGGTGTCAGAAAATTTTCCCACTCCAAGGACACTGCCGATACCGTTCCCTTTTGGGTACTAGCTGCGGCTTGCGTTGTTTGCTGCCCTCCTGGTCGTCCTGGGTTTGCGGAAGTCAGTCTGTCTGCGTACAACTGGCTAGAGGAGGGGGAGGATGTCAATCTCCTCTCTAAAGTCTCCACAAGGGCCTGCTGGTATTCTTCCATTTTGACCTGTCTGACTCTTTCTTCAAGCATTTTTGGAACATTGTGTTTGTACCGTGGATCCAGAAGGGTATAAACCCAGTAATTGGTGTTGTCCAGAATGCGCACAATGCGTGGGTCACGTTCAATGCAGTCTAGCATGAATTGAGCCATGTGTGCCAGAGTCCTACCAGAATCCTCATCATCCTCTTGTGAGCGTTGTGATAGTTGTTGTGATGCATCATAGTCGTCACCTTCCTCCTGGTCTGCTTCTGCTGACCATTCGCGTTGAATTGTGGAAGTCCAACGTGCACCGCTCTGGCCCTCGTCAGTGGTGGCATGAAATTCCTGCTCCAACTCCAGCTGTTCCTCCTCCTCTTCTTCGTCATAGCTGCTGGGGCCAGCGTTCCCTGAGGCGGATGGCCTGATGTTGGTACCATCACGCTGATCGTTTTCTCCTTCAGATTCCCCCAGTTGCATCATGACAGCTGTTTCCTTGATTTTTAACATCGACCTCTTCAGTAAACACAGCAGTGGTATGGTAATGCTGACTGAAGAGTTGTCACTGCTCACAAGCAACGTGGATTGCTCAAAATTTTGGAGGACTTGGCAGAGGTCCAACATGTTGGCCCAATCGGATCCACAGAAGCTTGGCAGCTGGCCGGATGCGCCTCGGTACTGCGCCGTCATGTACTGGACCACTGCACTCTTCTGCTCGCAAAAGCGGGCTAGCATGTGCAGCGTAGAATTCCAGCGCGTAGGGACATCACACAGCAAGCGATGGTGGGGGAGATTGAAGCGCTCCTGCATCTTGGCGAGTGCCCCCGAAGCAGTACTGGAATTTCTACAATGTTTGGCCACTCGACGCACCTTCAACAGAAGATCGGCCACGCCTGGGTATGTCCTCAGGAACCGCTGAACTACTAGGTTCATCACGTGCGCCAGGCAAGGGATGTGTGTCAGCTTAGCCAACCTTAAAGCGCGAATGAGATTACTCCCATTATCACACACAACCATGCCCGGTTTCAGGTCCAGCGGTGCCAGCCACAAATCCGTCTGTTCCTTTATTCCCCTCCAAATTTCCTCCCCTGTGTGCTGCTTATCCCCAAGGCAGATTAGCTTCAGCAACGCTTGCTGACGCATGCCAACAGCTGTGCTGCACTGCTTCCACAATCCTACTGCTGCTGGGTTAGCGTTTCCGGATGAGGTACAGCTTTGAGATGCGTTGGAGGAGAAGGAGTCAGAGAGGTAGGTGCTGCTGTTGTTATCCAGTGGGAGGGACGGCGGTGCAGCTGTTTGCGGCGTGGGCAACACCCGCGCCGTAGCAGGTGAGGAATCGCTGCCAGGCTCCACAAGGTTCACCCAGTGCGCGGTAAGGGAGATGTATCGACCCTGGCCGAACGCACTCGTCCAGGTGTCAGTGGTGAGGTGAACCTTGCAGGCAACGGCATTCTTCAAGCTTCGGGTTATTTTGCTGACCACGTGCTCATGCAACTCAGGCACTGCAGAGCGTGCAAAGTGGTAGCGGCTGGGAACCACGTAACGTGGGATGGCCACTGACATCATGCCCTTGAAGCTGTTTGTCTCCACCACTCGATATGGCAGCATTTCGCAGGCCAGAAGCTTGGCTATGCTGGCTGTTACTGCCACGGCCCGGGGGTCATTTGCTGGCAATTTCCTCTTGCGCTCAAACATCTCCGACACAGACAACTGAACCGTAGCGCTGCACACGGAAGGGCTGTTGGCTGTTGTGTTTGATGAACACTGGGAGACCTCAAGAGCACTACTCCGGAAAGTGACAGTGTCAGCGTCGTCTGATGTTTGTGAATGTTGTGAACCACGCAATGGCTGGGCTACTGCTGCTGCTGAGGCGGGTCTGGTGGTGAGTCTGGTGAACCCAAGGGAGGCAGTGTTGTTGCTGGTACCCTGTCCTGACGCGTTTGCTCACAGAGTGGGATGTTTGGATAGCATGTGACGGCTCATGCTGGTGGTGGAGAGGTTGTTAATACTTTTCCCCCTGCTCAGGCGGGTCTTGCACACCTTGCAAATCGCCATGGTAACATCCTCAGTGCAGTCTTCAAAGAAAGCCCAGACTTTGGAGCACCTGCCTCCTTGCTGGCGATTTCTGTTTGCTCCTCTTTTGCCTCTCACTTGAACTTCCACGCTTGTGGTGCCTGAAATAGCGCGCCGCCTACCTTGTGGCACAAGGCGAACTCGTGCAGCAGTGGGTTCTTCAACAGACTCATCTGTGCTGCTGCTACGACGGCGATGTTCTCGTTCACAAACAAAATCTGGGTCTCTGTCCACATTGTCCATACCCTCCTCTTCCATCTCCTCAAACTCGTCATATGTCATTGTGGACCGCCGCCGTGGAGTAGAGCTCCCCACAACAACCTCTGCGCAGCACACTCCAACGTCGTCTTCCAGATCTTGTCGGCCGACCTCCTGCAATTGCAACCCCTCCTGCCCAAATTGCTCTGGGATTTGGGTTTCCGAGTCCTCCTCGGACTCGCCTTGTATTTCAGTGCGCGGTGCATTTCCCACAGTTAACGGTTGTGAATCCAGGCACAACATTTCTGGCTGTTCCTCCATTGACCTTTGAAAGGTGGAAGTTTGTTGGGCTGGGAATAGCTCCTGCGAATACCCCATTGTGTCCTGAGGTAATTCATCGGACTGGTTATCTGGCAGTTGTGTGCGTGGTGTCGCTGCCGGTTGTGTCAGCTTTGTGCCCACTGGCTCCTTGTAACTGGCTGAGGACTCGGACCTCGTGCGTGATGTGCTGGTGCTGCTTAACCCACTGCTGGACGCTTGAGAGGTCATCCAAGTAATTATCTGGTCCTGTTCTTTTGGATTTGTGAGGGTTGTTGTCCTGGACAACATGGGCGGTATTGAGTGGGTTTTCTTGGGTGCTCCCCTGTGGCCTGTACGTGAACCGTCAGGGGAAACACCTCTTCCCTTGCCCCTCCCTCTTTCACCGGATTTCTTCCTCATTTCACTTATTCTTACAGTACACGCTGACTGGCAGCAGTACAGTGGCAGTACAGAAATGCTATACAGTACCACTATTCCCAGCAGCGACACAGAGCACAATGCTATACAGTGACGGGTGAGCGGTGTACCACTATTCCCAGCAGCGACACAGAGCACAATGCTATACAGTGGCGGGTGAGCGGTGTACTACTATTCCCAGCAGACACAGAACAGTAAACAGAATGCTATATAGTGTGGCTGAGCGAGCGGTGTACCACTATTCCCAGCAGACACAGAACAGTAAACAGAATGCTATATAGTATGGCTGAGCGAGCGGTGTACCACTATTCCCAGCAGACACAGAACAGTAAACAGAATGCTATATAGTGTGGCTGAGCGAGCGGTGTACCACTATTCCCAGCAGACACAGAACAGTGAACAGAATGCTATATAATGTGGCTGAGCGAGGTACACAGAGTGGCAGTAAACAGAATGCTATATAGTGTGGCTGAGCGAGCGGTGTACTACTATTCCCAGCAGACACAGAACAGTAAACAGAATGCTATATAGTGTGGCTGAGCGAGCAGTGTACCACTATTCCCAGCAGACACAGAACAGTAAACAGAATGCTATATAGTGTGGCTGAGCGAGCGGTGTACCACTATTCCCAGCAGACACAGAACAGTGAACAGAATGCTATATAATGTGGCTGAGCGAGGTACACAGAGTGGCAGTAAACAGAATGCTATATAGTGTGGCTGAGCGAGCGGTGTACTACTATTCCCAGCAGACACAGAACAGTAAACAGAATGCTATATAGTGTGGCTGAGCGAGCGGTGTACCACTATTCCCAGCAGACACAGAACAGTGAACAGAATGCTATATAGTGTGGCTGAGCGAGCGGTGTACCACTATTCCCAGCAGACACAGAACAGTAAACAGAATGCTATATAGTATGGCTGAGCGAGCGGTGTACCACTATTCCCAGCAGACACAGAACAGTAAACAGAATGCTATATAGTGTGGCTGAGCGAGCGGTGTACCACTATTCCCAGCAGACACAGAACAGTGAACAGAATGCTATATAATGTGGCTGAGCGAGGTACACAGAGTGGCAGTAAACAGAATGCTATATAGTGTGGCTGAGCGAGCGGTGTACTACTATTCCCAGCAGACACAGAACAGTAAACAGAATGCTATATAGTGTGGCTGAGCGAGCGGTGTACCACTATTCCCAGCAGACACAGAACAGTAAACAGAATGCTATATAGTGTGGCTGAGCGAGCGGTGTACCACTATTCCCAGCAGACACAGAACAGTGAACAGAATGCTATATAATGTGGCTGAGCGAGGTACACAGAGTGGCAGTAAACAGAATGCTATATAGTGTGGCTGAGCGAGCGGTGTACTACTATTCCCAGCAGACACAGAACAGTAAACAGAATGCTATATAGTGTGGCTGAGCGAGCGGTGTACCACTATTCCCAGCAGTCACAGAACAGTAAACAGAATGCTATATAGTGTGGCTGAGCGAGCGGTGTACCACTATTCCCAGCAGACACAGAACAGTGAACAGAATGCTATATAATGTGGCTGAGCGAGGTACACAGAGTGGCAGTAAACAGAATGCTATATAGTGTGGCTGAGCAAGCGGTGTACTACTGTTCCCAGCAGCGACACAATGACAGGGGGGACCCTGGCTAGCGTGGCTGGAGCGCGAACTACCCTGCCTGCCTACCCAAAGCTAAACCCACAGACAAATGGCGGAGATATGACGTGGTTCGGGTATTTATTTACCCGAACCACGTGACAGTTTGGCCAATCAGAGCGCGTTCGGGTCCGAACCACGTGACCCGTTCGGCCAATCACAGCGCTAGCCGAACGTTCGGGGAACGTTCGGCCATGCGCTCTTAGTTCGGCCATGTGGCCGAACGGTTTGGCCGAACACCATCAGGTGTTCGGCCGAACTCGAACATCACCCGAACAGGGTGATGTTCTGCAGAACCCGAACAGTGGCGAACACTGTTCGCCCAACACTAGCAGAGATACAATGCTGTTTTCATAGCTGCTAATTAGGGATGCTCATTCGGATTCCGCGGAAATGCAATTTCCGAAATTCCGATCGGAAATTGCATTTCCGCATCGGAATGCGGAAATCAGTAATGCAAGTGCGTTAGGCGGATTTCCGCCAGAAATCGCGGACATTTCCACCGGAAATCGTAGAAATTCCGCCCGACTTTAACATTGATTTTCTCAAAAACTATAAGGTCTTTTTGAAAACTTTTTTTGCATCTTGTTCACAAGATTCAATTTAATAACCCCTGAAAATTTGGTGTTTCTAAGACTTACAGGGGCTTTGCTATTAACCGCTAAAGTCGGCGGATTTTTACTGTAATGTAAAATGCAGAAAATCGGCTTCTGCCTATTTTCTGCATTTACATTACAGGAAAAATCTGCCGACTTTAACGGTTAATAGCAAAGCCCCCGTACGTCCTAGAAACACCAAATTTTCAGGGTTTATTAAACAGAATCTTCTGAACAAGATGCAAAAAAAGTTTTCAAAAAGACTTTATAGTTTTTGAGAAAATCGATGTTAAAGTCGGGCAGAATTTCCACGATTTCCGGCGGAAATTCCGCATTGGAATGCGGAAATTGGTAGCGGAAAGTGGAATCGGTATTTGGCAATGGCGGAATGCGGAATTACCGCGGAATCGGAAATTGGCATTTCCGACCATCCCTACTGCTAATTCCAGCATTTGTCTCCTCCTCCCCGCCCTTCATCCTCCTAACATTATACCACCCCATTGATGATGAAAACCCACTTCCTGACACCTAAATTCAACCTGTCACTTAAAGAGGAACTGCAGTGAAAAATGACATAATGAATAAAATTGCTTAATTTTTACAATATTTACATATAAATTATTTAGTCATTGTTGGCTTATTGTATAATCTTTCCTCTCCCTGATATACATTCTGACATTTATCACAGGACAGGTGGTGTTATTTTTAGTTCTGCCAGGTGATCTGTACGGAATCGTTTGTTACTGAGAGTTCTATGCACAGAGAGAGCTATTGCTTGCTTGGCAGCTGGAAAAAAAAGCTGTTATTTCCCACAATGCAACAAGGTTCATAGACACAAATTGTCAGGACCATGGTCATGACATCACACTGTGGGAGGGGTTTCACCACAATATCTGCATACAGACCCTCCTGATGATCTCTAAAAGCTTAAGGCTTCTTACACACTAAGACGTTGCGTCAGGTGCTACGTTAAGGTCGCATAACGAGCACCTAACGCAACGCATGGTGGTGGTGGCAGAGGACGTTAGCAAAGAGCCGCGTTAAGTAGCTCTTTGATGCGTCCGTGATGCGTAATATAGTACGCATGCGCTGGTGGAGACCATGTGAGTGGAACACTCCGCATCACGTGGTCCCGCCAGTTACATTGCTGTGCGTTGGGGAGCGTTACAGGCTGCACTAACGTGCGCCTGTAACGTCTCACTGTGAAAGCAGCCTAATAGTCAGAGTGCTCAGGCATTACATTTCTTTTGTGTTAAATGAGCTGAAGCAGCTAAAAATCTGTCTTGAAATTTTGATCACATGATCACAACTAAGTATATGGTTATTCAGCCGTTGTAACTGGGGTTAATTCAGCTGCCTGTATTGCACTGTCCCCAATGTCCAGACTGCAAGAAAGAACACACTGTCTGAATCTCTATAAAACATACCACCCTAAAGCAATGGCAGCCTGTGGTGCAGGAGATGGTCAATGTCTAGGCCCCTGACCAATGTCCAGACTTCTACCCCATGTCCAGGATTCTACTCAATCATCAAGCTCCTAACCAATGCCCAGGCTTCTTCCTAATGCTCAGGCTCTAGGCCAATGTCCAGGCTTCTAACCGATGTCCAAGGTCCTATATAATATAAAGGCTCCTGACTAATGTCCAGCCTCTAGGCCAATGTTCAGGCTCCTAACCAATGCCCAAGCTAGTAACCAAGTATTTTTACAAGTGATTTATTTTGTCATCTTATCAAGAGCTATCAATCCGGACAATAGCAAGCTTTGCCTCTGAGTCCCTGCACAGATCTAGGAAAATATTTTTTGCATGGAGTGGCCCTCTTTACTGACACCCCCCTCTTTCTGATTCCGAACTTTAGCCTCTTCATTAATGTAAATCCCCTTCTGATGATGCCTTAGCCAAACTGCCAAACTCTCCATAATATTCCATAACATGAACCCTCCCTCACAATGCTTAACCCCAACTTATATTTTTGATTATTTTGCTTTTGACTTCAGTGCTGGAGTGTAACATACTGTTCCTCCACCAATATTCTCAGCACCAAATCCAGCACTGCATGGCGATTGTCATGCCTTCATGGATTAGGCAAGAGAAGTGGACTTCCTGTGTTATTCTAGTTAATGAGGTGTGGATGTCAGTTGGTGACAGTGGGACCATATGCACGGTACAGGGATAGAAGGCAAAAGTATCAACATGGAACAGACCAGATATCCAAGCAGGCAGGAACTGTGATACTTTGTAGACAAGCTAAGTTAAAATACATTTGTGGACAGAGCTGTGGACAGAAGCACAAAAAGGATCAGGGAAGCCAGAGGCGTAGCTAGGGTTTTCAGCAACCGGGGACAAAGACAATATTTGCGCCCCCCTCTGGACAAAATGGGCTTGGCCACGCATCAGAATGTGGTCGTGGTCATGGGTGGAGTAAAATGTTCAAATGCTGTTTAGATAGCCAGATGTGCCCCCCGTTGCCCATTCAGATAGTCAGTTGTGCTCCCCTTTAAATAGCCATATGTCCCCCCTTTAGATAACCAGATGTGCCCTGATTTTTCTGCTGCCGTTAATGCTTCTGCCCTCCTCTGCAGAGGGAGGGAAAGAAGCAGGGGCACTTCAGGTAGCCAATGAGCCGCCTCTCATGCATGTGGGGGTGCAGTGGCTGTGTTGAGCACCCTCACAGCGCTGCGCCCGGGGACATATGTCACCCTTGTCCACCCATAGCTACGCCTCTGAGGGCAGCAAACACAGGTGGACATGGACTATGTTGTCTGTAGAGGCACTTATCAAGGTGTTGACCTTTGCATATTTTTGCAGGCTCAAAAACTTTTTTAAGGTGACATGGACTATCCTGTGACATTTGTGGTGTAGTCCAATAGAGAATGTAACCCATTCCTACACTATTAGTTCAAGGGACGTATAAAATGCTACATATGGAGTTCAGGTAGTCATCGAATACTAAGTAGTAAGCATGAGCCACCTGGACACACCTGAAACTGCACTAAATGATCAGGAACTAAAAACAAAACCTTTATCATGAGCGTGCCAGAATTTATGTTTGTTCTCTATTGTATGCACAGTACTTTGCTATCATGTACCACACTTTTTTCATTAATACTTTGTAACTTCAACACCTTGCACTCAATACTTCACTGACAAAGCCCCTCTGGGGTGAAACATGTAGGGAACGTTTGAGGTGTTTTTAGTCACTGCTCATTTAGTGCAGTTTCAGGTGTGTCCAGGCGGACTTTGGCTCTACTCAAGCTTAAGCCCCCTCTACACCATGAGATTTTTTGTGCGATTCGACTTTGATTGCATGATCTTCTTCAACGGTATGATCGAAGACCCAATAAAACTAATGCCTCCACACTATGCGTTTTTTCTATCAATTTTGAACGGTTTATCGACTTTATCGGTTTATTTGCATCAGTCGCATTCAATAATCAGATAAAATCCAACCTGTCCAATTCCATCTCGTTCGAGAGTTTGGTCGAAATCGACCTAATAATCACAAAGAAATATTTGATTCCGCCGTTTACTGTATTCAGGTGCAGTTTCGATTTTGATGGATTTTTCGATCGCAAGTAGAATCGAACACTCATATTGCATGGTGTAGAGGGACCTTTACTCAAAGTCCCAACCCAAATACATGTTACGATTGATTGTCCACTACCTTTTCTTTTCATATCTTAACATGAATACTATTAAGGCCATTTTATTAATATGAGTATAAAGTTTTTCACCTTCAACAATCTGAATAGAAATGGTGACCATCATAAGTGTTCTGCCCTCTGCTTATCGGTCATCACTGGGTGGACTTTTTATACTTCCACAGTATATTGTTGTGAAAAGCAGGTCATCAAATACGTTTAGAGAGAGATTATTGACACTCCTACAAAGACTTATAACCTCTTTACACTGCCATGGGATATAAAGTGCCGTGAAAGCAAGCACAGGTTGTTGCACTTCATATAATCTGAGTACAGGGGGGAAAAAAGGTTCCTTTTAATTACAGGTATAATGTTATATAATCCTCCTCCTGGGGGCTTCCCATACAACATTAGCTGAACTAAGAAGGAAATGGAGGTTAATCCTTCTATTGAACCCAAGGGACATGACACCATGTTCCATTAAAGGGAATTTTATTTAGGAATGAATTTCCAGCTGTAACAAAAAGACACGTAGTAGTGCTCCCTCTAGTAATGGCATTCTCTTTTTAACTGCTTTTTTTAACAGCTTTTTTTCTTTGTTTGTTGTGTTGCAGCACAGTGGCATAGTGGGGCAGCAAGGGGGCGCAGTGGTTAGCATGCTCGCCTTGCATTGATGGGTCCTCCCCAGTCCAAATCCCAGCCAGGGCACTATCTGCATGGAGTTTGTACATTCTCCCTGTGTCTGTGTGGGTTTCCTCCAGGCACTCTCGTTTTCTCCCACATCCCAAAAACATACAGATAAGTTAATTAGCTTCCCTCTAAATTGGCCCTAGAGTACGATGCATACATAGATATATGACTATGGTAGGGATTAGATTGTGAGCCCCTCTGAGGGACAGTTAACTGACAAGTAACTGACAAGACTATATACCCCGTACAGCACTGTGGAAGATTTCAACGCTATATAAATACTAAATATAATAATAATATTGTACATAGTGCATGCTGTATGGTACAGTAACAGTCAGAGTACGAGAAATGAATTAATATATGAAAAATGACAAAGAGCAAGCAAAATGTTCAAGTTTGGACTGGCTGCGAATCAGCCCCAATCTTGCTAAAAGTGGCACTGTGGCAAGACAATTTTTCTGTCCGATTTTACTGCAATTCAAATGGAAACGATCAGTTGTACAGCAAAATCAAAAAGGTTTTTTCTTTTATTATTATTCGACTGAGAAATCTGATCACGTTTCTGTTTCTTTCAATTTATTTTTGAGATTGGACATGTTGGAATATTCAGACCAACTTTACCAAGAAATGTATAGTGTGTGATAGATACCGTAAGTTGTATTTATTTTTATGAACAACAAAAAGGATGGAATTACCATATAAAAGAATGTGTGGGTATTTAAAAAAAGATGGAAATAGCATGGCATGTAAAGCAAAAATAATATATTCAGAAAAGTGACTGCAGTAGAATTATAATAAATTGTAACTGTATTGAACTTGGTTTAGTTATTTAATAATCCGATCCGAACATTTGTATAGCGCTTTTCTCCTGTCGGACTCAAAGCGCTCAAGAGCTGAAGCCACTGGGACGCGCTCAAGAGGCCACCCTGCAGTGTTAGGAAGTCTTGCCCAATGACTCCTTACTGAATAGGTACTGACCCTAGCCAGGATTCAAACCCTGCTCTCCCATGTCAAAGGCTTGATAAACATTCTCTAAACTTTCAAACAAGCAGTAAATAGGATTAGTTTCATTGAATCAAAAACATTCAAATAGATTCTTGAGAGATCAGCAACCAATTCTCACTGTTATCAACTGTTATAAATCACCTTTTCCTCCGGCACCAGCAAACTCATCAGCGAGAGTTGCACACACGACTCATCACAGCAAGCAGGAGATAGACTTTCTCAGGCTTCTTCAAAGTTTGATGGAGTTTATTAAGTACACAGCTAAACAGATATAGTTCATCATATCCTAGCCAAGCAAATCCTCATGTTGCGTTACATGTTGCGTTACAGCAGTGTGATTATCTTCCTGCTGAAGATAATCAGGTCCTCTTATGTCTATTCTAAGTTACATCTAGACTAACTATGTACAGCATACATTATATCAGAGTACATAAAGAAGGAAATTATTAGGTGTTCCAGTCAGCAGATAGAAGAGCATGAAAGTAGAAATCAGAGTGAGCTCCGTCAGCCCCTCCGGCCCTTTAATACCGACTAGGAAAGAGTTAAATGTGACCTCATCTTAGCCATCCCCCAGACCCGGCTATTGGCTTTGACCCCTCGTGGTGTCATAATACACACCTACTCGATTAATATTTAATGACCACTTTTCACTTACTTACAAGAATGTGGTATTTTGTAAATATGGCCTATGTTGATTGTTCTCGTAATCCATTTGTCTGTGGCAGTGTAGGCCTGTGGCCTTCCTTCAGGAACATGTTCTCAGTATCTGCTTGTTATTCATCTGCTTCAAGCAGACACTGAGATGCTTCTGCCTGCATCACAAGAAACTCTATTTATTTTAAAGGTATACTCTGCGGACAAGCCTTTTACCTAAACTCAGTCCAAATAACTGAGGCCTACTTAAATTATAACACTCACCATGAAGCCACATTATTGCAGCCGGACGTACTGTATATCTCCAGCAAAAGCAGTGTACTATCTTCTGGACACATTTTAATGCTGGGGATGGCTGTACTACCACAATAGTGCTCTATAGGTATATCTGGCAAATATACTACAAAGATTTTTTTTTAATAAAAAATGATATTCAATAGAAGTAAAATGATCATAAATAGTAGTAACATTTATTATTATTATTATTATTCATTATATTTATAAAGCGCCAACATATTACGCAGCGCTGGACATTAATTTAGGTTACAGACAATATTTAGGGGTGACAAACAGCAATATGACAATACAGGAATACAAGAAAAACCAGATCACACACCATAGTATGAGTACAAGGTAATGCTTAGTCAGTCACTGGAGGGGAGCATGAAGATTAGGCAAGTTAGGCTCACTCAAATGCATAGCATGGGTTCACAGTAATGGAGGTGCATGATCAGGTAGGACACAAAAGGAGGAGGACCCTGCCCAAAGGCTTACAATCTAGAGGGAGAGGTAAGGACACGAATGGTAGGGGACCAGAGTTCAGCTGTGGGTTTAGAGCACTTGTGAGGGGTGGTAGGCCAGAGTGAAAAGGTGAGTTTTGAGGGCTTTCTTGAAGATGTTGAAGGAGGGGGCTGCTCTAATGGGTGGAGGTAGGGAGTTCCATAGTGTTGGATTTATTAGGATCTTTTGATTGAATTATTTATGTGGTATGAATCTCAGTACAGTATTTCCTCTTTGTTCTTAAAGATTATTTACAGCGTAAAATCTACTGCCACATAAAAATTGTAGCTGAACAGCATTCAAACAGTTAAACACAGCAGTACATAAGGGTGGGACTGCATAAGAATATAAAGCAATATATAATTATAGGAAGCGTTTCTGATGCTGAAACCAGGATAATTACCATAAAAGTAGGTATCCTGATTAATATACTGTAATTTATACTATATGTCATTACAGTTCCTCTTTAAAGGGAATCTGAAGTGAATATAAACTTATTATATAATTATTTGTATGTGTAGTACAGCTAAAAAATACAACATTAGGAGCAGAGACATGAGTCTAATATTGTTTCCCGTATAGGAAGAGTTAAGAAACTCCAGTTGTTATCTGTGCAAAAGAGCCACTGATCTCTCAGACTTTCAAAGTTGCAGAGAGCTCTGTCTTCTGAAGCTTATGATCTCAAGTGCCTGTCTCTGTATTTTTTTTTTTCTGCAGAGGAAAGTTTAAAAGTTCACTGGCCTGCTCTGTAAAATCATTTAGAATGCTGAGTTGTGTGTAACCTGCAAATATTAGAGAATGATGCAATGTTATAAAAATAACAAAAACATATAACTGAAAATAAAAATATGAGAACATTTTCTTTGCTACTAATGTTCTAGTAATTATCCTTACTACAAATACAATTCATTATATATATATTTTTTTATTTTTATTTTTTTTGCTTCAGTGTCACTTTAAGGTACTGCTGTGAAATGCAGGCATTCGTTTTTTGTTTTAATTTTTACTCCCGATACACCCGAAGTCAGCATCTTCTTTTTTATTATTTGATCTGCTAAATCTAATCTAAGATGCTAAAAAATACACTTACAGAAATTCTGGCACCTGTAAACATTATCAAAATCATTTATATATTCATCTTTTTCATTTATGACTTTAGCATATTTCTTTGATCTCATTAGGATAAGTGATCCTCCGAGCAATCAATGCGTAATGCAATTTCTGCTGAATCTGAATTTGTTTTGCGTACATTAAACAAAGCAAAAAAAATCAGAGATAGCTTTGCTGGCACAATTATGTGTTCCTGATAAAATAGCGCGGAGAACTAGCAATGATGATACTTCCAACTGCCAAATCTGATGAGCATTACGGTAGTAACCACACGCATGTCAGTGGTTGGCACGCGGTGTGGTTATTGCCTGGCAAAAAACCAGCAGCATGTAGCTTCCAGGGTCGGTGGCTGCCAGCTCAGATGCACATGCAGTGGTGGCTGCAAGTGCTGGACGCCTGCAGAAAGGTGCATGTGCAGGGCCGGATTTACCATAAGGCACTGTAGGCATATGCCTACAGGCGCCTGATGATGGAAAGGCGGCCCCACTTCCCTAGTGCCTCCCTCCCTCCTTCCCTATGAAGACTCCAGAGCTGAGTGTAAATGAGAAGTTACTCACCTAACTCTTGTCATTCCACTGACGAGATTTTCCTTCAGTTGGGGGACACCTCTAGCTACCTAATACTTGGGGTACCTCTGGCTACTTAATACTGAGGGTAGCTCTGGCTACCTAATACTAAAGGGCACCTGTAGGTACCTATGAAGGGCATGGGGACTAAGAGAGAAGACAGTTTGGACAGCCTGCACACTTGCGGTGCGGTTCAGCATGGCTGTAGGTTCATTTAGGGCGAAGTCTAGGGAGCCAGGGCATCTGTGCCTATAGGCTCCTGTGATGTAAATCTGGGCCTGTCAGGGCCGGATTTAGGGCAAGGCCACATAGGCCATGGACTAGGGCACCACAGGAGCAAGGGCACCAAAGCAGCAGGCTAAACTGATGCAGCATTTGTTAGCTTGAAAATGCTGCAGTGCAGGGAGATCAGGCAAGCGCTTGACTGCAGTACTCTGCTGCCAGCCCCCTGTGCAGCGGCTGCCCTCCTCTTTGTGCACGTTGGCATTGTGGCCAGCAGCTACAGACTTGGGCAGCATTGCAAAGCAGCAAGTGGAGGAAGTGGAATATCAGCTGCCAGTCACTCACATATCCGCTCGTCTCCAATGTAGAAGCTTCCTCTTCCCCTCTGACTCGCTTGTGCCGATGATGAGTCAAGTGTTGAGAGATGCCAATTGGAGGGACAGATGCACAAGGGCAGCTGATGGAAACAGAGGGGAAGAGGAAGCTTCTGTGCTGAAGATGAATGGAGAGGTGAGTGACACTGACAGCTCCTGCGGTGTGAAGGTGAGCTGGCTACCTATACTGAAAGGGGGGTGGGAAAAGGAGGTATTAAGGGAGTCATCTGGCTACCTATACTGAAGGGAAAGGGGTGAGGAGTCATCTGGCTGCTTATACTAGAGGAGTCATCAGGCTACCTATACTAGAGGGAAGGGGAGGAGTCATCTGGCTACCTATACTGGGGGGGGGGCATCTGACTACCTATACTGAAGGGAAAGGGGTGAGGAGTCATCTGGCTGCCTATACTGGAGGGGTCATCAGGCTACCTATACTAGAGGGAAGGGGGGAGGAGTCATCTGGCTACCTATACTGGGGGGGGAGGGCATCTGGCTACCTATACTGAAGGGAAAGGGGTAAGGAGTCATCTGGCTGCCTATACTGGAGGGGTCATCAGGCTACCTATACTAGAGGGAAGGGGGGAGGAGTCATCTGGCTACCTATACTGGAGGGGGGGGCATCTGGCTACCTATACTGGAGGGGGGGGGGGGCACCTGGCTACCTATACTGGAGGGGGGGGGGCATCTGGCTACCTATACTGGAAGGGGTGGCTGGGGGCAGTGGCCTTGGGCGGTAAAGTGTACAAATCCGGCCCTGGGGCCGGTGCATGTGCCCTGCACAGAAACAGAGACACCCAGCCGTTCATCTGAAAGAGCCCATACTTTTCACATAAATGTTTGCAATTACGGACATACGTAATTACGAATTGGACATTTAACTGATTTAGTGGAATTTATTAGTAGCTTTGCTTAATTTCTGTGTAATGTTAGCATCATTTCATGAAGACTTTATTGGGTTGATAGCAAAGCTCCATACATGCTATTGTGACCAAAATTGCAAGATATGTTGAGAGGAAAGTTGAGAACAAAGCAAAACTTTTTTTTTTTTAAAGACCTTGTAGTTTTTTGAGAAAATCGATTTTAAAAATGCAAAGGAAAAATGTTTTTAAAACTCAGAGGAATGACAGTTTAAAACCATTTTGCCTTTGCATTTTTCAAATTGTTACACTGGTGATGATGGTGCTGATAGTACTTATGGGGGATTTGCTATTAACCACTCAAGTCAGCATGAAATGAAATTAGGCAAAATTGTGAAAGTACGGTTCCTGATTGTAGGTTGGTTATGTATTAGAGAAGACACTAGCAGCTTGTGATAAGGCAGAACTTTAAAGTGGACCTGAACTCTTGCACAGGACAGAAGGAAAACACAGCAAAATGCACCTTGTGTGTATTTAGAGAGTTTAGCCTGTATTCTCCCTCATTTGTGTCTAATCACAAGTTGTAATCTGATCTCTCCCTCTGTCACATGACTGCCTATGGCAGAGATGGCAGATAAGGTCATTTGAAAGCACAGAATGTTAACAATATGTCTTCTTCCATGAATCAGGAAGTAGAAACAGTTCAGAATTATTTTAGGATTTGTATCAGCTGTAACAAAGAAATGTTTTTGTTTAAAGGTTGTTATGCTGTTGTGTATCTTTTAGAGCAGAGAGGACTAAAAGATAAAAGGTAAAAGAGCGTTCTGAGTTCAGGTCTGCTTTAACTGGTAACCTTAGTATTTGCAGCAGTGCCATCTACTGGTCAGGTGGTGTTAATACTCAATACTATATAAAGTACATGCAGTTACCTCCAACACTGATTATGTTTACAAATGAAATTATGATTTTACCCAAAATTTTGCATTACGATTTCACATCTTATTTGTGAATGACAATGCGAAATTACAATTATTATCACTACCCGACTGACATGTGGCAGCCTACTACTGAAATCACATAGAAACAACCCTGCTTGCTACAAGAGATGATAAACAAAACGCAAATAATTCTGAGTTGATGCAAGATTATGTAAATTATGTATGTACATTTCGATTGGACTATTTTTAATTTGCATTAATACACCTATGACATTTCCATAATCCTGCATAAACTCTGAACGATTTGCATCTCATTGATCATCTCTTGTGGCAACCAGGGTTATTTCTAAAGCTACGTACACACATACGACAACGATCGTTGGTTGTGAACGACAAAATAACTTTTAATTGACGAAAGAACGACCTAAGTAAAGTTAGCATTTAAAGGTGTGTAACGATCTGATCGTTAGAACGAACGTTACATCACGTAAAGCAACTATTGCGCTTGCGCATAAAAATGAAAAGTTCCATGGAGAAATAGCGAAATGCGCATGTCAAGCCTAGTATGAACGACCGTTTTCAAACAATGTACTACTTTTGCAAACGATCGTCGTTGGAAAAAATCCGCCAAGCTAAATCGTTCGTTTTTAACGATCTCGCTCGTCCGTCGTTAGACTTGATGGCCGTTGGCTGCTTTTTTTTTAAACGATGGTCGTTTGAAATGATCGGGGAACGATCGTTTCAAACGACTATAGTCGCATGTGTGTACGCACCTTTAGTAACAACAAAGCCATCAAGGAAGTTTGCATTATAGATTTTACTATAGTTTTTTTCTAATCTTATCCCCATGGTACTTTAATTCTGACTCATTTATGGGAGCAACAAAAATGTTTCACAAAAACAATTCCATAACGATACTGATTCTTCCCTTCCATCCTTGTGTGCCATCTTCTAACTACTCCAAGTTAAGTTTAATTTTACCATTTTGTCATTTCATACAAGGAATGACCCTATTGTGCTATTCAGCTGGTAGTCTTAGCGTAACAATGATCGTGTCATATCGCTAAGCCATTTCCTGGAAAGCCAATTGTCGCCCGCGCTCTGCCAATCAGGAAGGCTTAAGTCAAATTACACCGAACAGAGATGAAATGCTGACAGCACTTCACAATGATTTCCACGAGGCTGACTTAAAAATGTCACATAATAGGAATTTATGCTCTATAGAAATCTGAGTATCTATACATACATTCCTTATTTCACTAGATGTAGAATGAATTGCATTGGAGGCATTGACAGTGTATTTCCAATCTTAGTTCATTTTTCTAGGGCCTTCACCATCTGAAAAGTAATATGAATAATTTTTCTAAGACCTGATTCAATTCATTTTAAGTTTTCTTATCAGAGATATTTGGCCCTTATTCAGTTAAAGGAATACTGTAAGGGGGTTGGGGGAAAATGAGTTGAACTTACCCGGGGCTTCTAACAGTCCCCGCAGACATCCTGTGCCCACACAGCCACTCACCGATGCTCCGGCCCCGCCTCTGGTTCACTTCTGGAATTTCAGACTTTAAAGTCTGAAAACCACTGCGCCTGATTTGCCATGTCCTCAATCCCGCTGATGTCACCAGGATCGTACTGCGCCGACACAGACCATACTGTGCCTGCGCAGTACACTCCTGGTGACATCAGCGGGAGTCAGGACACGGCAACGCAAGCACAGTGGTTTTCAGACTTTAAAGTCTGATATTCCAGAAGTGAACCGGAGGCGGGGCCGAAGCATCGGTGAGTGGCTGTGCGGGCACAGGATGTCTGCGGGGGACCATTAGAAGCCCCGGGTAAGTTCAACTCCTTTTCCCCCGACCCCCCTACAGTATTCCTTTAACTTCTTCAAGCAAGCTACAAAACCTTGTGGAGGCCATCTGTATCCCGATGGTATGACAAAAAGGTGATCTGAGTCTCTGAAGGCCTGTGTTGTTTGGATATAAGCTTTAACTAGAGATGAGCGTAATGACGTAATTACGATTTCGCGAAATTTCGCGTAATTAGTGTAATTACGATTATGGCCGTAAGTACATAATCGTAATAAAGAAGGATTTCGCGAAATTTTGCGTAAGCGTAATTTTTGCGTAATTTTCGCATTACAGTGGGTATTACGAAATTAATGCGTATGGCCATGCTCCCAAGCGGAAAAGTTGACGCATGGATCAATGTTAGGTAGCCGCCGACTTTAAGGGTTAAATCTATGAAAATCTATGAAAATAATACACTATTGTTACCTGTGCAAAAAAAAAACATTTTCCGCATTTAAAAGACATTTTTGCCCTTGAAACTTAAAAATCGATTTTCTCAAAAACTATAAGGTCTTTTTGAAAAAAAAAAAATTCCTCTTATTCCCACTGATCCCCTTAATATACCCTGGGAATTTGGTGTTCCTTAACTTTAAGCAGCCTTTGCTATTAACCGTTAAAGTCGGCGGGTTTTTAAATGTATACATTTTTACTTTGAAACTTTAACATCGATTTTCTCAAAAACTATAAGGTCTTTTTGAAAAAAAAAAATTCCTCTTATTCCTTCTGATCTCCTTAATATATTCTCCAAATTTGAGGCTCTTAGCATTTAAGGGGGCTTTGCTATTAACCCTTAAAGTCGGCGGCTTTTTTATATTATACGGAGCGTTACGGTTTAACGCGAAATTACGGTAGCGTTTAATGCGAAATTACGGCATGAACGAAATGCGAAATTACGCGTTGAAAATTACGCTTACGGTATTTTCAATCACGATTTTAATGGCAATTACGCTACCGTAATTTCGCATCGTAATCGCAAATTTCGCATGCGTAATTATAGTAATGCGAAATTACGAAAATTTCGGCTCAACTCTAGCTTTAACTGTAGATGGTACATCCAACTAGTGTTGGGCGAACAGTGTTCGCCACTGTTCGGGTTCTGCAGAACATCACCCTGTTCGGGTGATGTTCGAGTTCGGCCGAACACCTGACGGTGCTCGGCCAAACCGTTCGGCCATATGGCCGAACTAAGAGCGCATGTGATTGGCCGAACGGGTCACGTGGTTCGGACCCGAACGCGCTCTGATTGGCCGAACTGTCACGTGGTTCGGGTAAATAAATACCCGAACCACGTCATATCTCCGCCATTTGTCTGTGGGTTTAGCTTTGGGTAGGCAGGCAGGGTAGTTCGCGCTCCAGCCACGCTAGCCAGGGTCCCCCCTGTCATTGTGTCACTGCTGGGAACAGTAGTACACCGCTTGCTCAGCCACACTATATAGCATTCTGTTTACTGCCACTCTGTGTACCTCGCTCAGCCACACTATATAGCATTCTGTTTACTGCCACTCTGTGTCTGCTGGGAATAGTAGTACACCGCTTGCTCAGCCACACTATATAGCATTCTGTTTACTGCCACTCTGTGTACCTCGCTCAGCCACACTATATAGCATTCTGTTTACTGCCACTCTGTGTCTGCTGGGAATAGTGGTACACCGCTCGCTCAGCCACACTATATAGCATTCTGTTCACTGTTCTGTGTCTGCTGGGAATAGTGGTACACCGCTCGCTCAGCCACACTATATAGCATTCTGTTTACTGTTCTGTGTCTGCTGGGAATAGTGGTACACCGCTCGCTCATCCACACTATATAGCATTCTGTTCACTGTTCTGTGTCTGCTGGGAATAGTGGTACACCGCTCGCTCAGCCACACTATATAGCATTCTGTTCACTGTTCTGTGTCTGCTGGGAATAGTGGTACACCGCTCGCTCAGCCACACTATATAGCATTCTGTTCACTGTTCTGTGTCTGCTGGGAATAGTGGTACACCGCTCGCTCAGCCACACTATATAGCATTCTGTTTACTGTTCTGTGTCTGCTGGGAATAGTGGTACACCGCTCGCTCAGCCACACTATATAGCATTCTGTTTACTGTTCTGTGTCTGCTGGGAATAGTGGTACACCGCTCGCTCAGCCACACTATATAGCATTCTGTTTACTGTTCTGTGTCTGCTGGGAACAGTAGTACACCGCTCGCTCAGCCAGAGTATATAGCATTGTGTTTACTGCCACTCTGTGTACACCGCTCAGCCAGACTATATACCATTGTTTACTGACACTCTGTGTACACCGCTCAGCCAGACTATATACCATTGTTTACTGACACTCTGTGTACACCGCTCAGCCAGACTATATACCATTGTTTACTGCCACTCTGATTCTGCTGGGAACAGTAGTACACCGCTCGCTCAGCCAGACTATATACCATTGTTTACTGACACTCTGTGTACACCGCTCAGCCAGACTATATACCATTGTTTACTGCCACTCTGATTCTGCTGGGAACAGTAGTACACCGCTCGCTCAGCCAGACTATATACCATTGTTTACTGACACTATATAGCAGACTATATAGCATTGTGTGTACACCGCTCAGCCAGACTATATACCATTGTTTACTGACACTCTGTGTACACCGCTCAGCCAGACTATATACCATTGTTTACTGCCACTCTGATTCTGCTGGGAACAGTAGTACACCGCTCGCTCAGCCAGACTATATACCATTGTTTACTGACACTCTGTGTACACCGCTCAGCCAGACTATATACCATTGTTTACTGCCACTCTGATTCTGCTGGGAACAGTAGTACACCACTCGCTCAGCCAGACTATATAGCATTGTGTTTACTGCCACTCTGTGTACACCGCTCAGCCACACTATATAGCATTGCGTACTCTGCCAGTCAGTGTGTATATTGCTGGGATCAGTAATACTCCACTCACCGTCAACCACTATATGAGCTCAACATGAGTTCCCCAGAGACCTCCGCTGTGAGCAGCACTCCCAACAACAGCAACAGCCAACGCCCCACGCAAGCTATAACATCCACCCCAGCAGCCAGTGGTCAGCAGCAGCCCTCCCCGGAGGAGAACGTTGTGTCCATCAGTCCGTCGCCAGAGCGATTAATGAGGGCTGCCATTGAGGAGATGATGGGGCCTGATGTGGAGGAGGAGGTCTGGCTCAGGCCAGCATCCCAAGTTAATGTTGAGGACGATGAGGGGTCTGTGTCTGGGGATGTTGGGGTGGCAGAGGTGGTGGGTGGGTCAGACTCAGGAGAAGAGTTGTATGATGAGGATGATGATCGGGACCATCTGTATGTGCCTCAGAGTCCGACCCCGGAAAACATGTTGTATCGTGTGTTTAGGTACTAAAATCTGCGTTCCCTCCCAGTAGTGTTGGGCGAACAGTGTTTGCCACTGTTCGGGTTCTGCAGAACATCACCCTGTTCGGGGTGACTATATAGCAGACTATATAGCATTGTGTTTAATGCCACTCTGTGTACACGGCTCAGCCACACTATATAGCATTGTGTTTACTTCCACTCTGTGTCTGCTGGGAACAGTAGTACACCGCTCACCCGCCACTGTATAGCATTGTGCTCTGTGTCACTGCTGACAATAGTGGTACACCGCTCACCCACCACTGTATAGCATTTCTGTACTGCCACTGTACTGCTGCCAGTCAGCGTGTACTTTAAGGATAAGTGAAATGAGGAAGAAATCCGGTGAAAGAGGGAGGGGCAAGGGAAGAGGTGTTTCCCCTGACGGTTCACGTACAGGCCACAGGGGAGCACCCAAGAAAACCCACTCAATACTGCCCATGTTGTCCAGGACAACAACCCTCACAGATCCAAAAGAACAGGACCAGATAATTACTTGGATGACCTCTCAAGCGTCCAGCAGTGGGTTAAGCAGCACCAGCACATCACGCACGAGGTCCGAGTCCTCAGCCAGTTAAAGTCTGGGCTTTCTTTGAAGACTGCACTGAGGATGTTACCATGGCGATTTGCAAGGTGTGCAAGACCCGCCTGAGCAGGGGGAAAAGTATTAACAACCTCTCCACCACCAGCATGAGCCGCCACATTCTATCCAAACATCCCACTCTGTGGGCAAACGCGGCAGGACAGGGTACCACCAGCAACACTGCCTCCCTTGGGTTCACCAGACTCACCACCAGACCCGCCTCAGCAGCAGCAGTAGCCCAGCCATTGCGTGGTTCACAACATTCACAAACATCAGACGATGCTGACACTGTCACTTTCCGGACTAGTGCTCTTGAGGTCTCCCAGTGTTCATCAAACACAACAACCAACAGCCCTTCGGTGTGCAGCGCTACGGTTGAGTTGTCTGTCTCTGAGATGTTTGAGCACAAGAGGAAATTGCCAGCAAATGACCCCCGGGCCGTGGCAGTAACAGCCAGCCAGCATAGCCAAGCTTCTGGCCTGCGAAATGCTGCCATATCGAGTGGTGGAGACAAACAGCTTCAAGGGCATGATGTCAGTGGCCATCCCACGTTACGTGGTTCCCAGCCGCTACCACTTTGCGCGCTCTGCAGTGCCTGAGTTGCATGAGCACGTGGTCAGCTAAATAACCCGAAGCTTGAAGAATGCCGTTGCCTGCAAGGTTCACCTCACCACTGACACCTGGACGAGTGCGTTCGGCCAGGGTCGATACATCTCCCTTACCGCGCACTGGGTGAACCTTGTGGAGCCTGGCAGCGATTCCTCACCTGCTACGGCGCGGGTGTTGCCCACGCCGCAAACAGCTGGATAACAACAGCAGCACCTACCTCTCTGACTCCTTCTCCTCCAACGCATCTCAAAGCTGTACCTCATCCGGAAATGCTAACCCAGCACCAGCAGCAGTAGGATCGTGGAAGCAGTGCAGCACAGCTGTTGGCATGCGTCAGCAAGCGTTGCTGAAGCTAATCTGCCTTGGGGATAAGCAGCACACAGGGGAGGAAATTTGGAGGGGAATAAAGGAACAGACGGATTTGTGGCTGGCACCGCTGGACCTGAAACCGGGCATGAAGCTAGACACCTGGCACGAACTGGCAATGTACGCAATAGAGGTGCTGGCTTGCCCGGCAGCCAGCGTTATGTCGGAACGCTGTTTCAGTGCTGCCGGAGGCATCATCACAGATCGGCGTATCCGCCTCTCCACAGAAAATGCAGACCGTCTGACTCAAATTAAAATGAATCAATCCTGGATTGGAAACGACTACGCAACACTCCTGGACCCCAACCAAGTAACATGACCGATGAACATCTGGGATGGTTTAGCGTTTCCGGTCCCTGTTTATTGAACCTCTCATCTGTATTACATTTATGACTGCATGGCGGCAAAAAGCATTGCTGCTATATCCGCACGCTTTTTGTCCTCATGCAAGGCCTGGGTTGTTGTGTCTCACAAAGCGTGGCCTTCTCCTCCTGCGCCTCCTCCTGTTCCATCACGTGTGCTGCTGCTGCTGCTGCTGCTGCTGGGTTACCGTTGCCGGTCCCTGTTTATGGAACCTCTTATCTTTATTACATTTATGACTACATGGCGGTACAAAGCATGCTATCCGCACGCTTTTTGTCCTCATGCAAGGCCTGGGTTGTTGTGTCTCACAAAGCGTGGCCTTCTCCTCCTGCGCCTCCTCCTGTTCCATCACGTGTGCTGCTGCTGGGTTAGCGTTGCCGCGTGGTCCCTGTTTATTGAACCACTTATCTTTATTACATTTATGACTGCATGGTGGTACAAAGCATGCTATCCGCACGCTTCTTGTCCTCATGCAAGGCCTGGGTTGTTGTGTCTCAAAGCGTGGCCTTCTCCTCCTGCGCCACCCTCCTCCTGTTCCATCACGTGTGCTGCTGCTGGATTAGCATTACCGGTCCCTTTTCCTGGAACCTCTTATATGTATTACATTTATGACTGCATGCCGACAAAAAGCATGTTACCTGTGCAAAGAAAACAGACATTTCCCGCATTTAAAAGACAGTTTTCCCTTTGAAACTTTAAAATCGATTTTCTCAAAAACTATAAGCTCTTTTTGCTAAATTTTTTTTTCCTCTTGTACCCACTCCCAAGGTGCACATACCCTGTAAATTTGGGGTATGTAGCATGTAAGGAGGCTTTACAAACCACAAAAGTTCGGGTCCCCATTGACTTCCATTATGTTCGGAGTTCGGGTCGAACACCCGAACATCGCGGCCATGTTCGGCCTGTTCGGCCCGAACCCGAACATCTAGATGTTCGCCCAACACTACATCCAACGGACGAAGAATTAAATTACTCTCCTGCATCCTAAAACTAGGCAAAGCCCATTACTGATTAAGATGGAAAATCAACGTTACTTTCAGAAGAAATGACTGAACTGGGTACAAAACAAGCCTATCTTCATAAAACACTACATTTGATTGTAGTTCTGAAATTTGCCTACCAGAGGTAATCACAATTAGGAATACTGTTTTTTTCTGAGAAATTGCTGCTGGATCTTCCTTCGGAAGGTAGAATAGACTAATTTCCATCCAGGCCCTTTTGTAAAAAATGAAAGTAGGTTATTATAATATACATTAAAATATTTTGTAGGGATGCTCATTCTGATTTTGTGGAATTGAAATTTCCGGTTGGAAATCAACATTTCTGATCGGAAATTAGAAAACTGAAATTGGATTTACTGTTTCATCATATATACTATTTTAGCCCAATCACAGAACTCAGAAGCATTGGACCAATCAGAGAATGCAGAGTCAACTCAGAAGTATTTGGCCACTCAGAGACTGCAAAAATGACCAAAAACAAAGAGATGCAGTTGGTTCGTGTGCAGCCAAATGGAATGGGACATACTGTACCTGCGCGGAAAGAGATCAAGATGGTCAGGAAATGTGAAGAGTTGTAGAGTCATGAAATGCAGTAGTCCTGTAAATTACTGTAATGTAGTAATTCCCTCATTCTAGTAAATATGTTTTCTTCACCCTCAGAACACTATCCTTAGAACGCGAACCGCCAGAATCATGGTGCAAAATTACGATTATGTGAAATTTGTGCTTATCGCTACCTCTACAAATTCAGCATTGATCATTCTTCATAGAGGGAGAGGATCTTCTTGACTTGAAAGAAGAATTTGCATGATATGGCGTATCTGACTCATCACTAGACAAGGAAATTCCCCTAGTAGATCTTTTTGCTGAACACCTTTTATATAAGTGTGATCAAGGTTCTCTGGACTGTATTGTAGATAGGGATGGTCGGGATTGCCAATTTCCGATTTCGCGGAAATTCAGCTTTCCTTAATTGCCGATTACCGCTACCGCTTTCCGCTACCGATTTCCGCATTCCGATGCGGATTTTTGTGGAAATTTCCGCTGACTTTAACATTGACATTCTCAAAAAGTACAAGGTCTTTTTGAAAGATTTTTTTTTGCCTCTTGTTCCCACTCTTTTACTTAACATACCCTGGAAATGTGATGTTTCTAGCACCTATGCGGGCTTTGCTATTAACCATTAAAATCGTCAGCATACCGCATTTGGTAATGCGAATTTTCTGCTATTTACATTTCCACCAACTTTAACCACTTTACCCCCACTGCTGCGGATATCTCCGTCCCTTTTTCCATCCTTTCACCCCCAGGGACGGAGATATCCGCACCTCCCGCGCTACCGCCACTGTCCGCGCTCCAGCTCGCTCATGCGCGCGCTCCCACCACACTTACACGCCACCGCCTGCAGGTCGCCGGACGCTTGCAGGTCACATCAACATAAAATCACTGTGGCCATCTTGTGGCCAAATAGTAAAACTACACCCTAAAGCATTTTTCACATACACATACATCTCCCACACTCCCCAATTTTTGTTTTTGTAATTAAAAAAAATTACAATAAAAAAAAACATAAATAGTTACCTTAGGGACTGAACTTTTTAAATATTTATGTCAAGAGGGTATAACACTGTTACTTTATAAACTATGGGCTTGTAATTAGGGATGGACGCAAAACTGAAAAACATGCACCTTTATTTCCAAATAAAATATTGGCACCAAACATTGTGATAGGGACATAATTTAAACGGTTTTATAACCGGGACAAAAGGGAAAATAACTTTCATGGGTTTTAATTACAGTAGCATGCATTATTTAAAAACTATAATGGCCGAAAACTGAAACATAATGATTTTTTTCCTACATTTTTTTCCTATTTTCCCATTAAAACACATTTAGAATAAAATAATTCTTGGCATAATGTCCAACCTAAAGAAAGCCTAATTGGTGGCGAAAAAAACAAGATATACTGTAGTTCATTTCATTGCGATAAGTAATAATAAAGTTATAGACGAATTAATGGAAGGAGTGCTGAAAGGTGAAAATTGCTATGGTGTTTCAGGGGTAAAAACCCCTCAGTTGTGAAGTGGTTGACATTGGGTGCAAAGTCTTTTTGAAATATTTATTTTCATCTTGTTCCCACTCTTCTACTTCACATACCCTGACAATTTGGTTTTTCACGCTCCTATGGGGGCTTTGCTATTAACATCTGAAGTCAGCGTCATACTGCATTTGGTAATGCGGATTTTCTGCTTTTTACATTTCTGCCAAATTTAGAGGTGAATAGCAAAGCCTCCAATGCCCCCCGGGTATGTTAAGCAGAATAGTCGGAACAAAAGGCAAAAAAAATCTTTCAAAAAGACCTTGTACTTTCTGAGAAAATCAATGTTAAAATCGGCGGAAATTTCCACGAAAATTTCCTCTATTTCTGTGAAAATTCGCCTACCACACTTTTATTACTGATTTCCGAATTCCGATGCATTTCCGAAAAATCCGAACGAGCATCCCTAATTGTAGAAGTATGCCTCTCTGGTGAGTTTGCATTCGCTCTCTGGTGAGTTTGCATTCGAACAACGATGTTCCACTTCCTTTCCAGGCATGAGCTTCCAAATTCCGCGGAAGCTAAAATACCGAAATTCCGCCGGAAGTGGGGTTTCCGCATTGTTCTGCGGAATCCGGAAACGTCAAACCGGAATGCGGAATAATGCAGAATTCCGGCAAAATCGGAATCGGAATGAATTGACCAATCAGGAGATGCGGAACGAGTTGACCAATCATGACAACAAGCTCATGGACGCGAAATTCCGCCTGGGCGCCACCCCCCAAACAGTGCGCATATAAAAAAATAGCATTTCCGTAAAAAAAGGCTGAAATTTAAGAAAGCACACTTTTCAATCACGTTTCCGTAATATACAACAACTTTATTGACAATAGACAACATAGACACAATCATTCGAAAATTACGGAAGTCCGGATAAAAATTACGGAAAATACATGCGGAATACCGGGGAATACCACGGAATACCGCCGGAATGTGCCGGTATGCTCCTTTCCAACTTGTGCAACATAGTGACCCAAGCCAGGATCATCTTTTTCCATTTCAATAAGACAAGACTAAGTGTCTTCTTCTCTGTTGTCAGAAAAAGAAACACTTTTAATTGCACCGTACTTACCAACCTTACCGATTTGATTTTTTGTACTCTCCTTTACTTCTCCTCATTTTAAACAACTGCAATAAAACAAAATATACCTATTCAAATATCTATGTATATATCAATAAAATGTAATAGAGGGAATATGAGACCTAAAAACAAAAAGAGTTGTCACGATTAATACTTAAAGGACTTACGAGGCCTGTTTTCTCCCCAAAAAAATAAAAAAGTGAGATACCTGTGTCAGTTTGTGAGGCACGGAGGACGCCGTCCGCGCCCTCCGTGCCGTTCTGCCGGGTCCCCGCCGCTCAGTATCCCCCCGAACGTCCCCCGACCGCACGGCCCGGGTCGGGATCTTCAGCCTCCACAAAGATGGCCACCGGAGCTGGCCGCGGCTGCGTAGTCCGCATAGCCGCGAGTGCGGCTGCGCAGCTCTAAGGCCAACCCCCGATCCACGCTACAGGAAACAGCCAGGGTTGGCTATGCAGACTGCGCAGCCGCGGCCAGCTCCGGCGGCCATCTTTGTGAAGGCTGAAGAGCCCGACCTGGGCCGTGCGGTCGGGGGACGTTCGGGGGGATACTGAACGGCGAGGACCTGGTGGAACGGCACGAAGGGCGCGGACGGCGTCCTCCGTGCCTCACAAACTGACACAGGTATCTCACTTTTTTTATTTCTTTGGGAGCAAACAGGCCTCGTAAGTCCTAAAGTGTAACCAGAGGCGAACCTCGGGTACAAAAATGCAGACATACCTAAAGAAGAAGGAAGCCTCTGGATCTCATAGTGTTCTCATCCTCCGGTCTCCCATTGTCGAGGCCCCCCCCCCCAAAGACTTCCGACAAGGGACAAGAGCCTCGCTCCTCTTAATACGAGAGTGTGGCTGTACTGCGCAGGTGCGAGTATGGTTGCGTCTGCGCAGTAAGCTGAACTGTTCATGCACAAGGAGCACAGGTGCAGCCATGCTCATGCGGGTGCAGGGCAGTCATGCTCGTGCCAGTAGAGGAGCTTCACTCTGACTTTCCTGAGGGTCCTGGGCAGCGACGGAAGTCCAGAGGACAGTGTGGGAAGCCGTCACAGGGAATCCCGATCCACCCCATAGCGCAGCCTGGCGCCGATTGGCCAGACTGCACAAGGGGTATGCGGGGGGGGCGGTCATGTATCGCGGCGGGTAGTGGCGCATCGGCTGCGGGCGGCACGGGGTTACCGCTAAGGAGGTTAAAGGACCACTATGTCGAAAATTGTAAAATGTAAAATACATGTAAACACATACAAATAAGATGTACTGTATATTTCTTGTAGAGTAAAATGAGCCATAAATGACTCTTCTCCTATTTTGCTGTTGGTTACAGTCAGCAGTAGAAATTCTGACAGAACCAACAGGTTTTGGACTAGTCCATCTCTTCATGGGGGAGTCTCCTTTAGGCTTTTGTTATTTCTAAAGAGACAATCCCAGGAAAGGATTTATATAAAGATGCAGACTGCCAATGTACCTGTTTATACACTTGCCAGTTGGGCAGAGCAACTGCCATTCACTAAGTGGTTGAGAAAATTTAAAAAATAACCCTGAGAATCCCCCATGAGGAGATGGGCTATTTCAAAACCGGTCAATTCTGTCAGAATTCTACTGCCTACTGTAAGTGACAGCAAAATAGGAGAAAAGTCATTTATGGCTCATTTTACTCTGGAAGAAAAGTACATCTTATTTGTAGGTGTTTACGTTATTTTACGTTTTTACAATTTTCGCGATAGTGTAAAAGGGCCCTTAGCCTGCTTTCACACAGAGGCGTAGCTTGAATTTTCAGCTCTTTTGTGCCCCCTTCTAGACCCTCATGACAAGGTGTGAGCCATACGGTGGTCCTTCATGAGTGAACATGAAAACCCGCATTTTGTGTGAATACCGCCAGTTGCTGCCCACCATTCATACAGGGATTTCCGCCACACATCAAACAGAAAGATCTTTAGAAAAAAAACTGCCACAAAGTGCTATTTAAAAAAAAAACACAATTCAAATTTTGTGTGCAGGGCAAAATAAAATCTAAATTTCGAGTCCACAGAATATAGGGTAGGTTGAGGAACAGACCAGGCAGCAGGTAAGTGTGTCATAAAGGCACACGCCTAACTTATAAGTACCTGGAGCTGGAAGTATGTAACAGCACCCCCAGATGCAGCGCTCAGGGACAAATTTTCCTCCTTGCCCCCTTTCCCCCTCCCCCCAGCTATCCCAGTTATGACATAATCACTGCTCACCTCCTCCTTTCTGATGACTCATGCTGTCTTCTCTAGCTAGCATGGGTTCACAGCTGACAGCATGAGTCATCAGATGGGAGGGGTGTGAGGATGAGATGATCACATGGGAGACAGCAGCAGACAGGCTAGACTGAGCTTTAGTTGAATTTCTCTGTACTTCTCAAGTGGCTGTATAGCAGGAAGGGGAGATTAAGGTAACAAACAGCATGACAGTGGATTAAAATGCATGCACTCACTACAAAAGTCACTTTTTAAGTTTTCCAAAGACTTTTATCTGACGTGTTTTTGCGGCTTTCATGCTGGATAACACAGGACACTTTCTCAGCTCCTGTAAGGCCATGTTGATCAAAGATGTTTTGGTGGTACAAGTGGAACCTACACAAAATGAATCAGATGGTTTTAATTTTTTGACTAATTGCTGTTTAATTAGACACAGGTCTGTAACATATGACTCTGCTGCCACCTACTGGCAAAATTCTGATCTGCAATAGAAGTGTAAATGAGATAGAGAAAAAAGAAAGAAAGGTAGCTACCTACCTATGAGGTTGGAGTGAGCTTTGACATGCCCCACAATGCATCACTGCTGAATATGCAAATGATCCCTTTGTTAACCCCGATAACTAAACACACCTCCAGATCCGCTGTATTGCAATGATGTGTCAGCTTGTTAATTTTACAGAGCCATAATAATCCAACATGCACACAGACTGTTCGCATTGATTGATCCTCATCAGTGCATGGCATGGATTAATATGGCTCTATGGGGTAGGACTAGAAACACCCAGAGTTACAGATTGCGCAGCCATCTCGTGGTGAACCAGAATTCCTAGAAGTGTGTAAGGGGCTATAATAGATCAAAAAGCCTTTGCAAGCTTACACAGCGGGGAGCTTTGGGCTTGGTTTATAGCTTAATGTGAGGGAGCGTGCGCTATGCTTGCCTTACATAGCAGTGCTCACTGCTATGTAAGGAGCATGCCTTCCTTAGTTACTTGCCTTGCTTACATAGCAAAGCGTGTAACTTTAAATGCAGGCGGTCCTGTGAAATATTGCGACCATGATACTTTACTAGCTGCCACTACTATGTCAATTAACATAGTATAGTATGAAGTATAACAGTTGCGATATTTCACAGGACCGCCTATGTAAGCAAGGCACGTAACTAAAGAAGGCACGCTCCTCACATAGCAGCAGCGAGCGCTGCTATATAAGGCAAGCATAGTGCGCGCCCCCTCACATTAAGCTGCGCTGCTTTAGCTTTTGAATCAAGCCCTTTGTTTGTGTAGAATTGAGTGTGTATGTTTTGTTTATATATAATTTGAATGTCAAATATGTTATAATTTTTTTACTTTGACTGGTGCAACCACCTCCCAAGCCCGTAAGCTGGAAATTTGGGCGCCCGTTAGCGGCTGAACTTTGGGACTCATAGTTGTCCGCTATTTGTTGCCACATTTTACCAATATTCTTCTTGCCAAAATTGGGCACCAATCTTTTTCATCCACACAACCAAAGTGTGTGTGTACTATCCATGTGCTGATAACCTCAGATCTACAGGATCCCCTGCCCACATATATATATATAGTGTACTATTGTGTGCTGAAACAAGGACATTCCAGTCTCTTTGCAATTAAAGTGAACCTGAAGGGGGAAAAAAACCCTCTAGAGGTACATGCCTCATTAGGAGGGAGCCCCTGGGTCCTAAAGAGGCTTCCCCTGTCCTCCTAAGCAGAGGGGATCCAGCTCTGGGACCCCAAAAGTCCGCTTGTTGGTGCTTGTCACGCTGCACACAGGCTCACTAGCGGCTTTAGGCTTGGGCTCTGGAGGAAAAAGTTGAGCCTATCGGATCCGCTGTACTACGCAGGTGCGAGCCGTCTGCCGGAGCCGAGGTGGAAATCCACTATTGAGCCTGCGCGAATGGCAGGCGACTGTCATTATAGTTTTGTTTAGTTTGTGGCTGCCAGTGGATTGGTGCTGCAAAGGAGGATGGGGGAAGCCTCATTAGGATCCAGAGGCTTCCCCTTCCAAGGTAAATACCGCATTTATAAGACGCTCCTGACCATAAGGCCTCGTTCACATCTACCAACGCAGATGGGTGTGCGATCCGAACGCAGTGCATCCGATCGCACGCCATCTGCGCCGCTATCCGCTGCCCTGCTAATCCCATCCATTGACAGTCATGGGATCAGCTCTGTGCTTCCGGGCAAGATGCAGGCAGCAGTACGCAAGCGCTTCCCAGTGCATCGTACTGCTGCTCAGCGCAGTAGATGTGAACGGTAGAAGGGCAGTCTATGCCCTTCCTGCGTTTCAGCACATCATACGCGCTTTCATATCCGCACGGAAGCGCGTATGATGTGAACGAGGCCTAAGATGCAGGTAGAGGACAAAAACCAGGGGAAAAAATTATATACTAAACCTGGTGCATCCATGGTGAAGGGGCATCTTGTGGATTATGCCCCCTTTGTACCTCATGCCTTGTGCCTCTAGTGTGTCCCTGTATCCCCTATGTGTGCTTCTCTGTCTACCTTGTGCCCTTCTCTATGCCCCTTTGTGTCCACAGTTTGACCCCCTGTACAGGGAGTCCCCGACATTGCGGTGGGTTGGAGGTTTGTATTGGCAGGTGTTTACAAGTCAGGTACAGACTAACCAGCAAGCTCATGGTGACCCAGAACTCATTGGAGTGTGTAAGGGACTACAATGGTCCTAAAAGCCCCCTTACTAAGATGTTAAGAAAAACAAAAATTTGCTTTCCTAAAACAGAAAGAATTTGCGATAATTCAGGTTGGAGTGAGCTTGAGATGTCTCCCAGAGCACCACTGCTGAATATATGCAAATTAACCATTGTACCCTTAGAAGCTCAACACACCTCCAGAACCGCTGGAATGCAATGATGTGTCAGCTTGTTAAATTGTACAGAGCCATAATAATCTAACATGCATACAGACTGTTTCGGATTGTTTGATCCTCATCAGTGCATGGCATGGATTAATTTGGCTCTATGGAGTAGGGCTTGTAAACCGAAAGGTACAGACTAACCAGCAAGCTCATGGTGACCCAGAACTCATTGGAGTGTGTAAGGGACTACAATGGTCCTAAAAGCCCCCTTACTAAGATGTTAAGAAAAACAAAAATTTGCTTTCCTAAAACAGAAATAATTTGCGATAATTCAGGTTGGAGTGAGCTCGAGATGTCTCCCAGAGCACCACTGCTGAATATATGCAAATTAACCATTGTACCCTTAGAAGCTAAACACACCTCCAGAACCGCTGGAATGCAATGATGTGTCAGCTTGTTAAATTGTACAGAGTCATAATAATCCAACATGCATACAGACTGTTTCGGATTGTTTGATCCTCATCAGTGCATAGCATGGATTAATTTGGCTCTATGGAGTAGAACTTGTAAACCGAAAGGTACAGACTAACCAGCAAGCTCATGGTGACCCAGAACTCATTGGAGTGTGTAAGGGACTACAATGGTCCTAAAAGCCCAACCTGAATTATCGCAAATTCTTTCTGTTTTAGGAAAGCAAATTTTTGTTTTTCTTAACATCTTAGTAAGGGGGCTTTTAGGACCATTCTAGTCCCTTACACACTCCAATGAGTTCTGGGTCACCATGAGCCTTGTGCCCTTCTCTATGCCCCTTTGTGTCCACAGTTTGACCCCCTGTACAGGGAGTCCCCGACATTGCGGTGGGTTGGAGGTTTGTATTGGCAGGTGTTTACAAGTCAGGTACAGACTAACCAGCAAGCTCATGGTGACCCAGAACTCATTGGAGTGTGTAAGGGACTACAATGGTCCTAAAAGCCCCCTTACTAAGATGTTAAGAAAAACAAAAATTTGCTTTCCTAAAACAGAAAGAATTTGCGATAATTCAGGTTGGAGTGAGCTTGAGATGTCTCCCAGAGCACCACTGCTGAATATATGCAAATTAACCATTGTACCCTTAGAAGCTCAACACACCTCCAGAACCGCTGGAATGCAATGATGTGTCAGCTTGTTAAATTGTACAGAGCCATAATAATCCAACATGCATACAGACTGTTTCGGATTGTTTGATCCTCATCAGTGCATGGCATGGATTAATTTGGCTCTATGGAGTAGAACTTGTAAACCGAAAGGTACAGACTAACCAGCAAGCTCATGGTGACCCAGAACTCATTGGAGTGTGTAAGGGACTACAATGGTCCTAAAAGCCCAACCTGAATTATCGCAAATTCTTTCTGTTTTAGGAAAGCAAATTTTTGTTTTTCTTAACATCTTAGTAAGGGGGCTTTTAGGACCATTCTAGTCCCTTACACACTCCAATGAGTTCTGGGTCACCATGAGCTTGCTGGTTAGTCTGTACCTTTCGGTTTACAAGCCCTACTCCATAGAGCCAAATTAATCCATGCCATGCACTGATGAGGATCAAACAATCTGAATCAGGCTGTGCATCGCCGCTCGGCCTTTTGGCTTAGACCAAGTGTGTCTGTATTTGGTTCTGAGTCAGGAGGTTTAGTGGGGGGTCTCCTTTTGGGGGCCCCGGGAACATCAGAGGGGCGAAGGTCGTCTAACTGGTTGCTGCGATGACGGAGCCCAGGAGAACGCCACTGCGCAATTCTGTCCGAATTCAGGTGGATAAGGAGGCGGTGAAGGAAATCGGTCTGAAGACGGTCTGTGTCGAGGTGCTGCTGGATATCCTAGACCTACAGGTAACAGAGATCTATGCCATTCAGGAGTTTGTGGAATTGGGCACTTATGATCTTTCTCTTTATACCGAGGAGAAATGTCTTGCACTGTGTGAAAATTGGAAGAAGCTGGTTCTGGAGGGGACTTATCCTGTGCTGCAGAAGATCCAGATCACTCCCATGTTTGACCCTGGGGTGAAGTATTTGACTGTCCATTGTTTGAACCCGTTTATGGAAGTGCACACAGTGAGGACCTTTTTGAAGCAATATTGTGAGGATATTGGTAATGCTGAGAAACTGTATAACCCTTATAAGATGTATCGGAGTAAGATCAAGTTTAAGGTGGTTTTGAAGAAAGACTCTGATGGGTACGGTGGCACTGTGCACCCTCCGGCTGCCTTTACCGTGGCAGGTGAGAGATGCACGGTGTACTACCAGGGGCAGCCGAAGTATTGCCGATATTGTTTCCTATATGGCCATTTCAGGGACCAGTGCCCCAATAAGGCAGCCTGCCGCATTTGTAGGCTGAAGGGACACATGGCCTCTGCGTGCCCGGCCCCCCGTGTGTGTGATCTCTGCGGGTCGGCCGAGCACATGGCACGAGACTGTAAGATGACCAGGGGGAGGAGCTTATTCTCCTACGCTGAGGTGGCTCGGGAGAGCCGTAATATGTTTGCTGGCTGGGGTGCTAATACCACCGGGCGCTCTGTGCTGGCTGCTGCTGCTGATGTGTTACGTGCTACTGATACTGTACCTGATACTGTACCTGATGCTGAGGAGCGGAGGGAGGCGTCCGGGCCGGTGGCAGAGGAGGGCGGAGGTTCTGCCGGCTTGGCGTCTCACGTGACTGCTGCAGAGAGTGGTGGGCGTGGTCAGGAGAGCGGGGCTGCAGCGAATGGGGAGGTGTCTGTGGAGCGTGGGGAGGTGACTGGTGTGGGTGCTGAGAGTGGTGACGTCAGTGAGGTGGTCCCGCTCTCGGCGTCTCTGGATACTGTTGCCAATGTGATTGGGGAGTTGGAGGAGTTGCTGGATGATGCGGCTGTGATGGATGTGACGCTGGGTGGTGAGGAGGCGGATGTTGGGCTGCTGGATGTGGAGAGTGAGGAGGGTGATGAGTACAGTGAGGAGGATGGCCGCCAGGAGACTGGGGTGAGTGACGAGCGTGCGGCGGAGGTGACAGCGGCTGTGATTGCGGAGGTGACTGGTGTGGGAGTGGCTGGAGTGATTGTGGGAGTGGCTGGTGAGAGTCCGTGCAGCCAGGCGGATCTGTTTGCGGAAGATGGGAATGTGACGGCTGAGGAGTCCGTGGGTGATGATTCTTGTGTTCAGGCTGTGGAGCGAATGGAGGAGGAGACTCGTGGAGAGAGAGTGAGCGGAGCTGCACCGGCAGATGGTGACGTGTCTGGGGAGGAGGAGCCGGTGGGTGACGCTACTTGTGTGCAAGCCGTGCTGCGGGAGGAGGAGGAGGAGGCCCTGGCACGGAAAGTGGCTGTGCAGAGTGGGTCCGGTGTTGGGAAGACTGCGGAGGTGATTGCGGGGGTGAGTGAGGGGCAGGGGGTCACCCAGGAGCGGGGGAGACGGCGGGAGGAGGCGGGTCAGCCAGAGAGGAGGGAGGAGTCAGTATGCAAAGGTAAGGTGAGCAGTGGGATGGGCAGCGGGAAGGTGCAGAGTAGCCGAGCTGGAAGTAGTAGTTCCTCAGGAGTGGGGGGTGTGGCCAAGGTGCAGAAGAAGCAGAGTGCGGTGTTGCTGCCGAAGGTAGTAGGTTCTGGTGAGGTAAAGGAGGCACGGGGGGGAGAGGAGCCCATAGATTGGGGTGCAGAGATGGATAAAAAGGAGGAGCAGGATAAGATGGAGTGGGAGAAGCAGAAGTCAAGGATGCGGCATGGAGGGAGGGGGAGGCTGAGGAAGGAGGAGGAAAGCAGAGTAGGAGGGGGTAAGAAGCTGAAGTTGGGGGTAGGGAGTGCTCCAGAGGTGCCCCTGTCACCTAATCCGTATGTTGTACTGGAAGATTCGGATGATGAGATGGAAGTTCAGGTGGAAGATGCTGGGCAGCCGGATAGCCCTGCTCTGCAGCCCAGGCGATGTGTTGCAGCGTCTGGGAGAGAAGGAGGTGATCAGACTGTGTTATTGGAACATAGTATACCGAATGTGCGGCTTGAAAGGCAGTATTATGAGCCACTTGAGAGGGACTGTGTGATACAGACTAGAAGTTGTGCTAAAGAGATTGTGAAGGTGGTGGAAGAGACGAATAAGTTGTGGAATAGTATGTCGCATAATGTTGCTTTACGCATAATGATTGCAGTGAGAGAGATATTTGGAGAAGATACTGCTATAACAGCGAGGAGGTTCGGTTTCCCATTGTGGCTTGTAAGAAGGATGCAGGTGTATCATTATAATTTGTCAGATTATCGTCAGGATGATATGACCGTGAGGTTAATGGGTTACAATGGCTATCATTCATAAAGCATTTCCGCATGCGGAAATGCTTAAAACAGCTGACTTTACCGACCACTCGGCAAAGTCAGCATTCATAAAGCCTCTTTCCGCATGGAAAAATGACACTACCGAGCAGAGTGATAAATCACCGCCTTGTGCGGTGATTATCGGTACAAATGTAGCAAAATGTTAATTCATGAAGATCACCGCAAGCGGTGTGAGGTCGGGAAGTACCGCTCCCTCTGATGTGGCGATACCAATGTAAGTGAATGGAGACACACAGACCTCCCAGGCAGCTGCAGCAGAGCGGAACACGGAGAAATGTATCAACTCGGCAGCTTCCGTGTCTCCGCAAGCCTACCGCCTGCCTACCGCCAGCTTAGTTCGGGGAATCTCCGCACTGCTTCCGCACATGGATACATCTTCATGAATGCCCACCCAGAAGTCTAAAAATTCGCCAGCGGTGTTTTCCCGCACTGATTCTGTTTACCGACAGCCTGTTCATGAATGATAGCCTATGTGTCTAAACAGGAAAGAGTGTGGGGAAGATTAATTTCTGGAGAATATTGATTTTTTACGACCCAAGAAAAAGATTATAAAAATAAATGCCATATGATGATTGGACTGATTCCTCTTTTAGGGGGCATTTATGTCTCTATGGAGAGATTAAGACTAATCTGAGGTAAAAAGAAAAAAAAAAAAAATCCGAAACAGTCTGTATGCATGTTGGATTATTATGGCTCTGTACAATTTAACAAGCTGACACATCATTGCATTCCAGCGGTTCTGGAGGTGTGTTTAGCTTCTAAGGGTAGAATGGTTAATTTGCATATATTCAGCAGTGGTGCTCTGGGAGACATCTCGAGCTCACTCCAACCTGAATTATCGCAAATTCTTTCTGTTTTAGGAAAGCAAATTTTTGTTTTTCTTTACAAGTCAGGAACTCCCTGCATGTGGGGGAGAAACCGTGAGTCTCAGGGCCCATTCACTCTAGAAGCGCTTTTCTGATCGCTTTGCAATTATCGGTTTTTAAAATCGCTCCCATTCACTTTCATTAAAATAGTGGAAAAATGGCCGCAATTTCGTGATCGCGTATCACGATCGATTTTAATGAAACTGAAGGCCCTTTTCCACTTGAGGCGATTGCAGTGCTGATTCACAAAAACGAAAATCGCTAGGGTTTGCTAAATAACATAGGAATCGCGGTAGGTATTTTCCACTGCCGCGATTTGTTTTTACTAAGGCGCTCGGAGCAATTTTTACCGCGATTTTGCTTTGCAGTACATTGCATAGCAAAATCACAATCGCCCCCCAAAACATTAGCAACTTGCTAAATTGCAATTGCTAGCGTTTAGCGCAAACGCTAGCGATTGCTAGTGGGAAAGGGCCCTTATTGGGAGTGATTTTAAGAAACGCTAATCAATTGCAAAACGCTCAGAAAAGCGCTTCTAGTGTGAATAGGCCCTCATAGTCCAAAAACCACAGTATCTGATTTTTTTTATTATTATTATTTAAAGCTACAGGTTAGCTTTAAACTGAAAATAGATATAAATATTGACATTATTTCACACATTCAGGTTGTTTTTACACTGTTTTCTTTGTGTATAGTTCTGCATAAAATCTATGATTCCTTAATGTAGCTGTTGTTGCTTCTGAGATAAGAACAGGAAGAATATTACAATACTTGGCAATTTACATGGAACTGGGGAAATACAAAAGGTGTAGAAATACTTCAGGACAGATGAATGAGTCTCTCCCTCCATCTGCCATCCTGCATTCTCTCCTCTATTACTCCCCAGCCACTGATGTGTGCATCTGTATCCCAGGATTCACAGAACATTATGGGCTTTCAATTTAGAGTATTTTCAGACATCTCTGGAGACATGATGAACAGATTGGTGATTTAAAGAGACTCTGTAACAAAAAAAGGTCCCCTGCGGGGTACTCACCTCGGTAGAGGGAAGCCTCAGGGTCCCAATGACGCTTCCCCCTCCACTGTAGCTGCAGGCAGTCCAGCACTGGCTCCCCCCGAAGTGTTCCGGAATCCTCCCCCCGACAAGGTTGACAAGTGCTGATAAGCGCTGATTTATTTACCTTTCCTGGCTCCAGCGGGGGCTCTGTTGCGGCAAACCGTACGGAGATAGGCGAAAAAATACCCGATCTCTGTCAAGACCGCTCTACTACGCAGACGCAGGAGACTTGTGACTGCGCAGTAGAGCGGACCGACAGGGTATTTCTGCCTATCTCCGAGCGGAGAGCGGATACTGCGCCTGTGCTGGAGCCGGGAAGGTAAATATTTGCATGCCCGTTGTTCAGAGGGGCACAGCAAGACCACCGTGGGACACAGGAGGACGAGTGAAGCCTCGAGCGGATCCGGAGGCTTCCCCCTACCGAGGTGATACCACCCAAGGGAGTCTAAAAATGGAATTTGAACTTACCTGCGGCTTCCTCCAGCTCCCAGTGACCCGCGAGGTCCCCGGCATCCTCTGGGTCCCTTTCATTCTCTCGCTGGTAGCTCCAGTAGTGCACAACTTTGCTCAACTGTGCATGTGTGGCCCGTCCGAAACGGGCCACACATGAAATCTCGGGGGTTATGGGGGAGAAGAGCTGGAGGAAGCCCCTGGTAAGTTCAAATTCCATTTTTAATCTCTGTTCAGGGTCCCTTTATGATCTGCTAGTACAAAACACCCTAGGTTCACAGTGAGGCATTGCAGCGTGAAATAACGTCCACGTTGTAATGCTGAATGCAATGCAAAAGGGAAAATACCGCATTGTGTATTTTAGACTTCTGTGTGCTAATTCATAAAAATCCTTACAGCTGCGATAGAAGTGCGGGGATTTACCGAACTAAACTGGCAGTAACATGAGAAGCTACCTGAGTTGTTACATTTCTCCTGCAGAGACAGCATTACAATAAAAGAGGCATCCCCAACTTCCCTTTAGATGTGCAGGTTTTGCTATACCGCCTCTGTTTGCCCTGAATCTGCTCTGAATCTGTCTATTAGTCTTTCTTATCAGTCTATTTCATTGACACAGCTTAGAAGAACTTCAAGAAACTTTACCTATGCCACGCTTTGTGATGTTCACATCCAGCGCATAGACATCTCAAAAGCAGGAACCCAAAGAGCTTGATTCACAAAAGGGTGCTAAGCTGTTAGCACACCCAAAGCTTTTAATGATCGCGTGCAAAGCTTAGTGTTGCGCAAAACGTCGCACTGTGTGCCCAAAAACTTTATTTTTACCGCAGAAATGTGAAAAATATTTTTTATGTGAGAAAACGCAAACTTATTACAAAATGATCTTGAATGGCATTTTCGCTCGAAAGTCAAATTTAACATGATTTTAATGAAAATGAATGCGAAAAGAATATCGTCATTTTCGCTCTCAGTCATTACTGACACACACCACACACACACACACACACACACCACACACCACACACACACACACACACACACACACACACACACACACACACACACACACACACACACACACACAGTGCACACACACACATACACACAGTGCACACACACACACATACACACAGTGCACACACACACATACACACAGTGCACACACACACACACACACACAGCGCACGCACGCGCACACACACACACACACACACACACCACACACCACACACCACACACACACACACACACACACACACACACACACACACACACACACACACAGCGCACGCATGCACACACACACACACAGCGCACGCACGCACACACACACACACACACAAACACCACACACACACACACACAGCGCACACACACACACACAGTGCACGCACGCACGCACACACACACACACACACACACAAACACCACACACACACACACACACACAGCGCACACACACACACACACACAGCGCACGCACGCGCACACACACACACACACACACACACACACACCACACACCACACACACACACACACACACACACACACACACACACACACACACACACCACACACACACCACACACACACACACACACACACACACACAGCACACACACACACACACACACATCACACACACACACACACACACACATAGCGCACACACACACAGCGCACACACACACACACATCACACACCACACACCACACACACACCACACACACACCACACACACACACAGCGCACACACACACGCACACGCACACACAGCGCACACACACAGCGCACACACACACGCACACACACACACAGCGCACACACACACACACACACACACACAATTCCTAACTTGAGTCCAGTAACCATCAAGAATTGTGATAAAATCTGCAGAATGGCAGATGTGCCCAGGAGTGCTGTGATGATCCTGTTAGATCTGATGTACACTCAGATATACCGAGCAACCTTTATGACTTCTTGTGCATTTGCGGTGCTTCCCCGATGGCAATGGCTTCGTTTACTGATTTTTATTTGTCATCTGCAGCCACTGTATACGCACCCCAGCAGCTGCCACAATAAACCATAGAAAGGTTATAGCCAGGTATCCGTTTTATACCTTCATCGATATAGAAAACACCCTGGAGCTTTGCTTTATGGATCTCCTGGTCTTTAAAAGCCATAGAGCACAAATTACACCTCCGACAATACGATATACAACTCTCTGCTATCCACTTTACTGCAATATTAAAGTATGTAGCAAGCCATAGGAACAGAATCATTAGATTTTACTGCTCCAGTCCACAGCCTTGGCTGGAAGGAAGCAACTGCAGCACAGTTTATTAATGCCGGGGGCTATGAACGGGAGAGTGCTTTAGGGCTCGTTTCCACTATCGCGAATCTGCATGCGTCCAACGCATGCAGATCCGCACATGTAATACAAGTGGATGGGCCTGTTTCCACTGTAGCGTTGTTGAGGTGCGTTTTTTTCAGCGTGAAAAAAACGCACAAAAGAGCCAACGATTTCGCCTGCGTCGGGAATCCGTGCGAATCGCCGCTAATGTATTTAATAGTAAAAACGCATGCGTTTGTTACATGCGTTGTTACCCGCGATTTCGCGTGCGATTTCGCACCTTTTTCAATTTTATTTAGCCCTGGCAGTGTCATGGTTAATTTCGCATGGCACCCTGCCATGCGAAATCGCAGGCGAAATCGCGGGTAAAAACGCATGTGGAAACGCATCCGCATGCGTTTTTACAAGCGTCGGAATGCGGCCGAAATCGCGTCGCAACAGTGGAAACAAGCCCTTAATTCCTCTGAAATGAGCTGAAGCTTTGTTGAGCTTTATTCTGGCCACACACAAGTTTAAATGCAATCATCCACTAAAAATAATTGAAAAATTGTAAAACTTGAAATACATAGATATAAAATGTACCATTCTCCCAGAGTAAAATTCACAAAAATTGCCTTTTATCTATGTTGCTGTAATATACAGTAGGTAGTAAAAATCTGACAGATTTTGGACTAGTCTATCTCCTTATGGGAGTGCTGTGGGCATTAAAGCAAACCGGAGGTGAAACAAACACAAAAATTAGATATTTACCTGTAAAGAGGGCAGCCTCCAGAGGACATATCAGAGGCTTCCCTCTACCTAGGTAAGTACTGAATGTAAACATTTTTTTGGCCTCTGGTTCACGTTAAATTCCCTGGGGAATACCAGTCTGTTTGGTGGACAAGGCGATAAAAGGTGTATTCTGTTATTGGGTCCATTAACCTCCCAGGCAGTATGAATATTGGGAACGGGAAAAAAGGGCGCAGGCAGCTAGTGGACAAACTTATTATCCACATAATAAAGCGATCACTAAGGGGGGTGGTTAGGCACCACCAGGGGGGTCTTAGGGTTAGGCACCACCAGGGGGGGTCTTAGGTTCAGGCACCACCAGGGGGGTCTTAGGTTTGGGCACCACCAGGGGGGTCTTAGGTTTGGGCACCACCAGGGGGGTCTAGGGGTTAAGGATAGGTACAGGGAGAGTAGGGTTAGGTATAGTTTTAGTAAAATTTTAGTAATACTTACTAATGTTTTACAACACTTATTACGAATGTAGTTATATTTATATCATCATTAGAAACAATATTTTAACATTTTATTATAAGAAGAAACAATAAATGAAGGTTATTCACAAAAATGTACAATTATAACGATTAAACATATATTATCGTTTTTTTAACAAATGTAATTATAAATTTCACTTTTGAAACAGGGAAGATTAACGTCTTCATAATTGCCGATTTCATACACATTATTTATTGATTTATAGATTTGTAAAACATTATTTGTAAACGAAATACAAAACAATATTACTGTTTACACCCCGCGCCCTTTTTTCCCGACGCCCTTTTTGTACGTACGCATGAATATTGTTTCATCCTATTTCAGACCCTAAATCAGGAGAAAATCATGCACCCAAAATGCCTGCAGTAGCCCCTGCACTCATCTTCCTGGGCTCCAGTGCTGCAATTTTCCCTCCGTCCTCTGGGTGGCGCTGTAGTGAAATCACTGACGGCAATCTCACCAGAGTGATTCAGAGCCTTGGAGGACAGGAAGGAGAATGGTTACCGATGCCTGGATCTCCCGGGAGGTGAGTAAGGACACCCAAGAGACGATTGCTATAAGCAGGGCCGGTTCTGGCTCCAATGGGGTCCCATCTCCATCAGACTGAATGGCCAGCTGTGCTCCCCAGTGTTAGGTAGTCTTCCCCCTAGTATAGATGGCCAGAAGTGTTCCCCAGGATTAGGTAGCCCCCCTCCAAGAATAGCTAGATGTGCCTCCCATGATTAGGTAGCCACCCCCAGAATAGATAGCTAGCTGTGCCCTCCATAAATAGGTAGCCTCCCCCCTCATGTAGAGGTAGCCAGATGTACCCCCCACATGATTACGTAGCCCCCATCAAGATAGCTAGATGTGTCCCCAGGACTGAGTTGCCTCCCCCCCATATGCAGTGTGGTGGGCATCACAACAAAAGGAACGAGGGTACTACTCACCTGTTAGCGTCGTTGGGAAGTCCAGAAAGTCTTCTCCACTTCATTTAGTCACAGCGTTCCCCCCCCCCCCCCCCCCCCGACTCCTCCAGTGGTGCAGTGCTGAGAGGCGCCACTAGAGGCACCAGAGTAGAGACGCTGTGACTGAATGAAGTGGAAAAGACTTTCTGGACTTCCCGACAATGCTGACAGGTGAGTAGTACCCTCGGGGGCCCTTCTGTTGTGCTGCTCAGCGCACAGCATTCTGGGGGGGAGAGCACTCAGGAAGCTCCTGTCTTCCGCTACCTAACCTCCTTTACCTGCACAACACATGCCCACATACCTGCGGCTGACCAAATCAACGTGTCTGGGGGGGCCCTATGGACTCTGGGGCCTGGGGGGAATTGCATTGTAGAGCCGGCCCTGGCTATAAGACATGAATGGTGTATCAGTGTTCCCCAACCCTGTCCTCAAGGCCCACCAACAGTGCATGTTTTGTGGAGATGCACAGGGGTAGTTAATCAGCTCTGCTGAGACACTAATTACCTCACCTGTGCGTGTTTGTGGTTTTCTGCAAAACATACACTGTTGATGGGCCTTGAGGACAGGGTTGGGGAACTATGGTGTAGATAACACTGAACAAACATGTCTGTTTGAAGTATTGAAGAGTTTTGTCACTGTTGTTTAACATCACCGGCTCACGTCTCTCCTTGACCCCTCATTTCTACTGCTTAATTAATATTACGCTTCAAGTTCCTCCGTAGCTGATACTTATAACATTGTGTTGCACACTATGCTCTTACCTGATGCTCTGTATTTCCATTACTGAATTTCAAGTGATATATTTAAAATGTCTGTTCTTATTGTAACACTCACCTGCCATGTATTTTTTAAATAAAGCCTGGTGTTGTTTAAAAAAAAAGAAAATAAAATAAAACAATAACAGTTGCCTGGCAGCCCGGCTGGTCTATTTGGCTGCAGTAGTGTCTTAATCACACCAGAAACAAGCATGCAGCTAATCTTGTGAGATCTGACAATAATATCATAAACAACTGATATGCTGCATGCTTGTTCAGGGACTATGGCTAAAAGTATTAGAAGCAGAGGATCAGCAGGACAGCCAGCCAACTAGTATTGATTGAAACAAAATAAATATGCCAGCTAGTGTTGAGCCGAAATTTTCGAAATTTCGCGTTACTATAATTACGCATGCGAAATTTGCTATTACGATGCGAAATTATGGGTAGCGTAATTGCCATTAAAATCGTAATTGAAAATACCGTAAGCGTAATTTTCAACGCGTTAATTTCGCATTTCATTCATAACGTAATTTCGCGTTAAACCATAACGTAATTTCGCGTTAAACCATAACGTCATTTCGCATTTTTTCGTAATTTCGCGAATTTCGTAAATACTTGTTAGCAGGGTTGCTCGCGAATTTTTGCCAAAGGCATTTTCGTCTGCTTGGCAAATTTTGATGCGAAATATCACTACATGGCGAATTTTATATGCGAAATAGCATTCCGTAACGCGAAAACGACGCGAAAATTAACGCTTACAGTAATATGAACTATCGCGAAATTACGTTATTTACGCTTACAAACGGTTGCATGCAAGGCAAACGTAGCTTCGCGATACCCACTGTAATGCGAAAATTACGCTTACGCGGAATTTCGCAAAGTCCTTCTTCATTACGATTATGTACTTACGGCCATAATCGTAATTACACTAAATACACGAAATTTCGCGAAATCGTAATTAAGTCATTACGCTCATCTCTAATGCCAGCCTCTATATCTCTATTAAACAGGTTTCACGCATCCTATTAGACGTGTTGCAAGCCTCACTACGCGTACTTCCTCCTTTAAGCCGGAAGGAGGAAGTGCGCGGTGGTGAGGCTTGTGAGCTTGGAGCGCAGGGAGGATGACAAACTTATGGGTAACTAACCCTTGTCATCCAGCCGCACAGCTGAGGCAACTAAGCTCTATTTAAATCACAAATTCGAGTCCTTAGGGACTCGTGACTACTCATGAGCCCATCACCGGTGGAAACGGGCCCTAAAGGACAACTAGAGTGAGAGAGATACATATTTATTTTGTGGGACTCGTGACTACTTGTGAGCCCATCACTGGTTTTCACTAGCGTTGTGGAATGCGAGGTGATCGCCGCATCGCCTCTCATCCCCCGCAGGTACTTCCGGTAGTCGTCTGTACAACTGGATGTGGCATCATGCATCTTCCCGTCGGCGGCTATGGTAAAATGGACGCATGCTGCGGAAAACTGCAGCATCCTATCCATCATTTCCCCCGCGTTGCATCGTGCCGGATCGTGTCGGTCAATTCTCATCATTCATCAATGGAAACGACTCCATTGATGTGAATTGGTTGCAGTTTCTATGCGGTTTCCAGACGATGGCACCCAGCATCATCCTCATGTGATGCTGGTCTCCGACTTCTCCGCTAATCAGGAAGCACAGTGAGCAGTGGAGAAGGTGGAGGCCAGTGTCACGTAAGGATGCCGCTGCGCGCCATCGCCTGGTACGCAGGAAGCAGGTGAGTAATTCTTCTCCCGCCACTCCTGTTTGCCGCCACTAATCTGGAGAGGCGCCAGAAGGAGGGGACCCAGGTGAGGGAGGTAGGAGGTCTGGCCCTTCTCCCTGCCATGGTCCCTGCTGCTCCTCCTTCTAGTGTTGCTTTGCCCTCCTGCTTCATGGCCTCTGTGGGAGGCCTTGGCGACACCCCTCCCCTGTCTGTTACCCGGTGCACCCTGCCCCCTCGAACCCTATGGCAGAAATGCCCCTGCTGGGGGGCCCTATGATTTATAGTTACGTCTCTGCTGCTGTCTCAGACAATGTGTCGGCTCCACTCTCCATTTACCATATAAGTGGTGCCACTCAAAGCAAGTTACCAAGAGAGCTACTTTAACCTCCTTAGCGGTAACCCCGTGTGTGACACGGGGTAAGCCGCCGGAGGGTGCCGCTCAGGCCCTGCTGGGCCGATTTAAATAATTTTTTTTTTGCTGGACGCAGCTAGCACTTTGCTAGCTGCGCCAGCACCCCGATCGCCGCCGCCGCGCGCCCGATCGCCGCTATCCGGTGCGGCGCGCGCCCCCCCCCCCCCAGACCCCTGCGCTGCCTGGCCAATCAGTGCCAGGAAGCGCCAAGGGGTGGATCGGGTCTCCCAATGACGTCGCTGACGTCGGTGACGTCATCCCGCCCCGTCACCATGGCGACGGGGGAAGCCCTCCAGGAAATCCCGTTCTTTGAACGGGATTTCCTGATCGCCTATCGCCTATCGCCCTGGGCTCGCTACATGAATTAAAAAAAATAAATAAAAAAAAAACTGCTGCGCTGCCCCCTGGCGGTATTTTTCATACCGCCAAGGGGGTTGTAGTGAAATAAATATGGATGCTGCCATATTTATTTCCCTTTAAAGGGGAACTGAAGTGAGAGTTATACGGCGGCTGCCATATTTATTTCCTTTTAATTAATACCAGTTGCCTGGCAGCCCTGCTGTACTATTTCTCTGCAGTAGTAGCTGAATAACACCAGAAACAAGCATGCAGCTAGTCTTGTCAGATCTTACTTTAAAGTCTGAAACACCTGATCTGCTGCATGCTTGTTCAGGGGCTATGGCTAATAGTATTAGAGGCAGAGGATCAGCAGGGCTGCCAGGCAACTGGTATTGCTTAAAAGGAAATAAACATGGCAGCCTCCATGTACCTCTCTCTTCAGTTCCCCTTTAAACAATGCAAATTGCCTAGCTGTCCTGCGGATCCTTTGCCTTAGTACTGCTGTGTTCACACATAAAATGTGTACCTTTCCGGTCTGGTCCAGTCCTGTCAGTTTTTTATGTGTTTTTATGGATGTGTGTTCGTACATAAAAGGTGTACATTTCCGGTCCAGTCAGGTAAAACTGATAGAAAACTGATGCAAAAACTGACAGGGCCAGACTGTACTGAACCAGGAATGTACAGAATTATGTGTGAACCAAGCCCAATACTTTTAGCCAAAGCCCCCAAACCAGCAAGCAGATCAGATGTTTGACTGCAGTCTTATTGGATTAGTAGCATGCCGGTTTCAGGTGTGTGACTTAGACACTACTGAAACAAGACTGGCCAGCAACTGGTATTATTTAAAAAGAAATAAACATGGCAGCCTTCATATCAGGAAGGGGGGGGGGGGTGTTCACTAGACATCTCTGGGCCCACTGAAAAACTTTGGATACCCCCCCCCCCCCCAATTAAAAACCTGAAATATATCAATATATAGATATTACAGTATAGTTAGCCAGGGATAGATGCCCTAGTATAGCCAAATACAAATAAATAAATGTTCTCCAGTATAGGTAGCCAGTTTTAGGTTTCTTGAGTATAGGTAGCCAGCTATAGGTGCCCCCAGTATAGGTAGCCAGCTATAGGTAACCCCAGTATAAGTAGCCAGCTATAGATGCCCACAGTACAGGTAGCCAGCTATAGGAGCCCAATTTATAGGTAGCCATAGCCAGGTCTATAGGTGCCCCCAGTATAGGTAGCCAGGTCTATAGGAGCCCCCACTATAGGTTAGCTAGCTATAGGTGCCCCCAGTATAGGTACCGAGGTCTGTAGGTGCCCTCAGTATAGGTAGCCTGGGGGGAGCAGTTGCAGGGAGGGGGACCCGACTCCCCCACCTTCCTCACCTTGGGCCCCCACTTCAGAGCTCTCAGCTCCCTCCTCCAGAAATGATGGCAGTGGGTGAGGACGGTTTGCTAGGATCTCACCTCTTCCGTGTTCCCGGCGGCGATGAAGCTCTGCGTGCCGCTGTCTTGTAAGTCTCCAAAGCCGCTGAGTAGAAGTGAAGTCAGTAATCTTGGAGGCATAGTCACGTGGAAGAGGTGAGTTCCCTGCCCATTGTCCTTGTCTGATGCTATCATTTATCATTCCTGGAGGGGGGGGGGGGAGTGCTGAAGGGGGGCCGGAGGTGAGGGAGGAGGGAGTTGGCCTCCCCCTCCCCACCACTGTGTGCCCACTACCCTCTCTTCTGCGTTGCACCCTTCGCTGCTAAAATCAGCCTTGGGTGGGCCCCCTATCAGGCTCGGGCCCCCCTCATCCCTTGCAGGACCTATTGCTACGTCCCTGCTCCATATCCCTCTCACTTCAGCTGTCCTTTAAAATGGCCCAGACTTCCATAAACATACCTCTGCTTGTTTTGAAGAATACTTCTTTAGCTGCCTACAGAAAAAAAATGCTGAAAAGTTATTTTCATGCTAAGATAAACAGCTGCAGAACAGTTATAATTCCAGCGGGACAAGAAAATGAATTTGTGACAATGACCACGCAGCTTAGCAAAACATTAACATGGAAATGTGATTTTATCCACAAGCTGTGATTCCAGTAAAATAGGCTAATTAGCTACAGCTCACCTTTAACAGTTCCCCTCTGTAACGACATTATTAAAAAATGCAGAGTGAAAAAAAATATGATATGAGTAATGCCATGTAAATAAGCTAATGAATATGCACAAATTACCCGCATGCTGCTAGTTATAACCGCATGATTAATGGTGCATATGTAAGAGAGGAGCCGGTAACTTCTTTTGCATTGCCAATTCTCTATCAGTTTTGGTCTTATTTAATTACTTCGCATTCCTGTTTTTCTACACTTTAAAACGAATGTGAGCCGGAATTTTTTCAATTAACGTCACTCCCCACCACTCCAGTGGCCAGATATCCTGCATTTTCGTACCCCCCCCCCCCCCCCCTTCACCAGACACTTAACATTAAAACCACCTTCCTGACACCTAACCCAACCACCCTGGTGTTCTATTAAGATCGCCAGGGAGGCTGCGGGAGGTTTTTTTTTAATAAAAAAAAACTATTTCATGCAGCCAACTGAAAGTTGGCTGCATGAAAGCCCACTAGAGGGCGCTCCGGAGGCGATCTTCCGATCGCCTCCGGCGCCCAGAATAAACAAGGAAGGCCGCAATGAGCAGCCTTCCTTGTTTCGCTTACCTCGTCGCCATGGCGACGAGCGGAGTGACGTCATGGACGTCAGCCGACGTCCTGACGTCAGCCGCCTCCGATCCAGCCCTTAGCGCTGGCCGGAACTTTTTGTTCTGGCTACGCTGGGCTCAGGCGGCTGTTCGCCACTGCATGCGGCGGATCGCCGCACTGCAGCGGCGATCAGGCAGCACACGCGGCTGGCAAAGTGCCGGCTGCGTGTGCTGCTTTTTATTTGAGCCAAATCGGCCCAGCAGGGCCTGAGCGGCAGGCTCCGGCGGTACTGGACGAGGTGAGCTCGTCCAGACCGCTCAGCTGGTTAAAATCCTACTTACTGACGCCTAACCTTGCAACTTCCCTTCCTGACATCTAACCTTAAAACCCCCCTTCCTGATCCCTACCCTTAAAACCCTACTTCCTGAGGCCTAACCTTAACCTCCCCCCTCACATCCCTACCTACACCATAAATAACGTAAATACAAAAAAGTATGCATTTCAAAAACAGTAAATTTAAAAAAACGATACATTTCAACATTTCAAAATAATACTTAAAAAAATTAAAAGTTTAGCTTGGACCCACCATTTATCATGTGCCCAAATTTCTGTTTTTGGCGCCCAATAGCATTTATGGCTGTGCCCAAATTATCCATTAGCTGTAGGCTGAGAGACTGTTCCTGACTATGGACCTTGTAAGGAAATGCAGAATATGTCAGTACTATGTAAATACACAATGGGGTTGATTCATAAAGCATTACCACATTCGGTAATGCAGAAAACAGCTGCCTTTAACGAACACTTAGGAAAATGTTAATGTATAAACCCTGTTACCGCATTAAAAGCTAAAATTACAGAGCAGTGCGGTAAATTACCGACTTGTGCGGTAATTACCTCAACGCATGTCAGTAAATGTCAATTCATAAAGCAGACAACAAGCGTTAATGGCACAAAACTTTACCGTCTGCTTTGAAGTGTCGGAAAGAATGCAGAGAGTAGACTGTAGGAGCGTGACTCACTAGCAGAAGCAGAGGTAGCTGTGACTGACAGGAGCAGGGAGCCAATAGAAACAGCTCTTGTTCTCCTGCAAGTCTGAATGTTGTAATCTGATAGGACCAGCAGCCTTCGCTGGCCGGACAAGCTTTTAACCCCCCCCCCCCCTCCCCCCCATGCAGCAGCAGACCGAGATGTGAACAAAAAGGGCATCCCCTGAATACCTTCAGGCTGTGTGTCTGTTGAACCTCTTGGGTTCCTGTTAGAAACTACTGGGCAAAATCACCCAAGCAGGACATGTGAAGTTAATCTAAGCTGTGACACTGACAAGACTGGCTACTGACTAGGGATGCTCGTTCGGATTTCATGAAAATGCAATTTCCACATTTCTGATTGGAAATTGCATTTCCGCATCGGAATTGGGAAACGATAATAGAATTGCGGTAGGCGGATTTTAGTGAAAATCGCAGGAATGTCAGCACAAATTTCCGCCAACTTTAACATTGATTTTCTCAAAAAGTACAAGGTCTTTTTGAAAGATTTTTGTCCCTCTTGTTCCCACTCTTCTGCTTAACAAACCCTGAAAATTTGGTGTTTCCAGCAACTATGGGAGCTTTGCTATTAACCTCTAAGGTCAGCGGTAGGGATGCTCGGAAAATTCCACGGAATTATGAATTCCGTGATTCCGGACGGAATTAGGTTAATCTCTCTCTCTCTCCTCCATCCATCCATCCATATATCCATATATCCAGCAGTAGGGAATTGCAGATTTTCAAAACAGCTTATATACCATAGCTGGGATTTGAACCCAGGACCTAGTGTGTAGTAGGTATCTGTCTTAACCTCTAGACCATGACCCACACTACATGCTAAAGCTGGCGGTAGCATAAACCATACTTCCATTATGATCAATTCGATAGAAAAAGTAGCATGATTAAGGATTTGTACTTTTTGAAAAGCATGCTTATATACCATAGCTGGGATTTGAACCCAGGACCTAGTGTGTAGTAGGTATCTGTCTTACCCTCTAGACCATGAACCACACTGCATGGTAGTAGGTATCTGTCTTACCCACTAGTAAGGCTGAGGCTGGAGAGGCTTCAGCCTCAGGGCGCAGTGTAGGAGGGGGTGCACAATTCATTCAGCTGTCATTCCCAATTGTGTTTGAAGCAGAAAGAAATAAGAAAAGGTGATACATGGCAGCAAAAGCAAGCCAGATAAGTAGAGATTAAGGTGTTGGGGGTGGGGGCCCTGGGGCACCTCTTAGTGTAATAGCAATCAGTGTGTGACAGCTGGGGTGGGAGGGATGGGGGGGCGCACTTTGCTGTCTCAGCCTTGGGTGCTGAAGGACCTTGTCCCACCTCTGACCACACTACATGCTAAAGCCTGGCCCTGAGTGTGGTTGATGGTCTAGAGCAGTGGTCCTCAAACTAAGGCCCGCGGGCCGAATGTGGCCCCCTAAGGCTTTCTTACCGGCCCCCCACACAGAAAATGTATTGCTTATAAATGCAGTCAGCTACATCTTTAAATATTGGTGGTCCACATATGGAATAGCAGTGCAGCACCCCCCATCCACATGGAAGCCAGAATGCAGAAATTTTGCTGGTTTCCAATCAAATTCCACATCAGGTGACACTGCTGTCCAATTGGCTTGCAGATTGTCACCTGGGTATGCTTCACTGTCTGGTCCGCAACGACTTCTACATCATTTTATGTTTACTCCGGCCCACCAGCGGTCTGAAGTATGTTGACCCGGCCCTCAACCCAAAATGTTTGGGGACCCCTGGTCTAGAGGGTAAGACAGATATCTACTACACACTAGGTCCTGGGTTCAAATCCCAGCTATGGTATATAAGCATGCTTTTCAAAAAGTACAAATCCTTAATCATGCTACTTTTTCTATCGAATTGATCATAATGGAAGTATGGTGAGAGAGAGAGAGAGAGAGAGAGAGAGAGAGAGAGAGAGAGAGAGAGAGAGAGAGAGAGAGAGAGAGAGAGAGAATGTGGAATTGTAACGGAAATGGGCTATGTTATAAACTGTTCTTATCACCTTGCTTCGACACCATCGTCTCACAGACTGTGAGATCACTTGACTCTCCACACAGCAAACAGGATATAGACTTGCTCAGGCTTCTTTCAATGTTCACGTTATTTATTCAGGAAACAGGAATACAGATAGATACATTCATCATATCCTAGCCATGCCAATCTTCATGTTGCGTTATAAGCTCATGATTAGACTCCCTCTTGAAGTCAATCAGGTACCTTCTTCCTAACTACGTTACACTAAACTACATATGTACAACATACATTATATCAGATTACAGAAAGGACGAACATGCTTAGGTCCCAGTCGGCCTTGCGAGCTAGTGCAGAAGGAAGAAGCAGAAGTGAGTTCTCCATTGCTTGCTCCAGCTTTAATACCGGCTAGGAAAGAGTTAAATATGACATCATCTTCGCCACCCCCCTATATCAGTCTATTGGTGGACCCACTCATGGTGTCATCATACCCGCCTACTCGATTAATAATCGATGAGACATTTGACATACATGCAGGAATGTGAATATTTACAAAACATGACTGATGTTTATTGTTCCAGGCCCAGGTCAGGGAGACCTGCGGCCTTGATCAGAACAGCTTCTTGGTATGTTCTAGTTCTGCTGACAGAACTGCAGATTTTCTCTCTTCAGAGAAAATCCCCTTAAAGGGCAGGTCTGCTCATCAAGCCTTTTTGACTAACTCAGTCCAAATAACTGAGGCCTACTTAAATTATAACAGGCTATTCCGACTATGCCTGGTCAGCGGCATACCACATATTGGAAATGCAAATTTTCAGCATTTTACATTACAGTTAATGGCCGCCGACTTTAGTGGTTAATAGCAAACTCCCGTAGGTTCTAGAAACACCAAATTTTCAGGGTATGTTAAGAAGAAGATTAGGAACAAGAGGAAAAAAACTTTCAAAAATACCTTGTACTTTTTGAGAAAATTAATGTTAAAGTCGGTGGAAATTTCTGCGAAAATCCACATGGGAATGTGTAAATCGATAGTGGAAAGCGGTAGAAGTAATCAGCAATGACGGATTTTCCGTGGAAGCGGAATTTGGCAATTCCGACCATCGCTAGTACTGACTGAACTGGGAGTGCACTGTGACCACGCTGTGACTTCTGCCTGGAATGGGGTTTCCTGTAAGCACACTGTAACCACTGACAGAAGTGGAAGAACACTTCTGTGACCTCTGATTGAACTGAGATCATGGGTAAGCAGAGTTAAGGGGTGGGGATTGCTGCGGCATTTCCATCTACTGCTTCAATTATTACAAAATGTACTGCAGCTATGTCTGGCTAACACTATTTTAGAACAATGTATGCACACAGTGCTAAAAAAGCCCATAAAAAATCCACAACAAAAGACAGTAGCCTCCTCCTACAGATTGTAGTTAAACCCTTATAATAAGGCCAGTGAGCGTTCAGCCACTCAGGCCCTCACCCCACCCCCGAGCTCTATCACCCCCCCCCCCCCCCAAAAAAAAACCCATTTCATATTCAGGGTACATTCCTTTGAGGGCATAACATCCAACATTGTACAAACCGCCTCTGTCACAAGGTGCAGAGGGAAGCCACCCCATCTTATGGTGCTATTTAGACACCCCCCACATAGGATTATCACCCCCCATCCAAATGAAAACGCAAAGTGGTTCATTTTCTGACCAGCTACTTACACAAACAAAAGATTTCCGAAGTCTAATTTTTGGTTATTTTTTGCATTTTCTGATTGGCCAAATACTTCCAAGCTGAATCTGCAATCTCTGATTGGTCCCATGCTTCCGCGTTCTGTGAATGGGCTAAAATGACAGATTTATGTGGTATTTCCGCAGAAATCCGATTTCCAATTGGAAATGCCAATCTTATATTACAGATAACGGCTGAGATCAGCGAGCCAGTGATGTACCATCTCCAAAAGTATGTAGCACTTTTTTATGTATGAGGACAATATTTTATATTACCTATTAAAGGGAAGGTTCAGGGAGGGTGGGTAAAAAATAAAAATCAATTTCCACTTACCTGGGGCTTCCTCCAGCCCGTGGCAGGCAGGAGGTGCCCTCGCCGCCGCTCCGCAGGCTCCCGGTGGTCTCCGGTGGCCGACCCGACCTGGCCAGGCCGGCTGCCAGGTCGGGCTCTTCTGCGCTCCAAGGCCCGGAACTTCTGCGTCCCACGCCGGCGCTCTGACATCATCGGACGTCCTCCGGGCTCTACTGCGCAGGCGCAGAACTACTGCGCATGCGCAGTAGAGCCCGGAGGACGTCCGATGACGTCAGCGCGCCGGCGTGGGACGCAGAAGTTCCGGGCAGGGGCGTAGCAATAGGGGGTGCAGAGGTAGCGACCGCATCGGGGCCCTTGGGCCAGAGGGGCCCCGAAGGGCTCTCCCTCAACTACATTATTAGCTCTCTATTGGTCCTGTGCTCATAATAGTCACTTCTGTAGATGCTTTGAATAGTAGTAATCACTAACACACTGTTCCCCATCCCCTTCTTGCACCCCTGACACTGTAGTTGTCATTGGCAGGTTTTGTTGCGCCGTATCAATTTTTATGTATAGAGTGCTTGGGGGGGCCCAATGTAAAACTTGCATCAGGGCCCACAGCTCCTTAGCTACGCCACTGGTTCCGGGCCTTGGAGCGCAGAAGAGCCCGACCTGGCAGCCGGCCTGGCCAGGTCGGGTCGGCCACCGGAGACCACCGGGAGCCTGCGGAGCGGCGGCGTGGGCACCTCCTGCCTGCCACGGGCTGGAGGAAGCCCCAGGTAAGTGGAAATTGATTTTTATTTTTTACCCACCCTCCCTGAACCTTTTAAATTGATAGAGCCTAATCTCCGTCAGACGTCAGTGTTAGAATACAATGGACATGATTCACAAAGCTTTTTCACCTGTTTTCCTCTGTTTTCACCTTATCTATGTTACATTTTTAACCTCCCTGGCGTTATGTTTATTTCCGCATTTTAGTGTCTGAAAGCGGTGCAATTTTTTCACACACTTTTAGGGCTGATTCGCACTTCCGAGAGCTTTTTAACCACCAGCAGTTTTAAAAGCTTTTGCTAATGCGATCCTATGAGGGCTTTTTACAAAATCACATCGCTGCAGTGTGAACACTCACATAGGATAACATTAGCAAGAGCTTTTAAAACCACAAACACTTAGAAAAGCTCTTGTATTCCGAACGTCGAGCCCTCAGACCCTAAAAATCATACTGCTAGATAGACCTGCGGCAGCCCTGCATATTACACACCTTCCATGGATCCAACTCGGGCTTACCACTCTGAGCTACAGATTTCTGGTCCGAGCCTGACTCGGGATTACCGCTAAGGAGGTTAAGCTTCCAAAGAACAAAAATATAATATAATTAAGGTAAGAAAAGTAATATTGAAATGAAGTTAACCAGGAACAACTTACTCTGAGTGATTATTTTGCTTGTAAATGTGCTAGAAGGTTTTTTATTATTATTATTGTGAATTAGGTAATAAATGAGGCACTCATGAGAAGTTTTGTGAATAGAGCCCATTGACTTTCTCTTGAAATTTTATTATAAACATTTTTTTTTTCATTTTGATTTACACTTTTCTTCACATTTCATTACTGTTTATATTATCCACTTTATTTTCTTGACAATTTTGTGACGGGTGTCTTTTAATTACAGTAACTGATATAACTAGGGAATACTTTTATTAAGCACACCCTAGCGTTCTCCTTTCATTTGTTGTGCTGGTGGAATGGGGGAAGAGCGTGTGTCAATACCCATCTATTCTAACATGCCGAATGACACGTTTAACTCGCTCGACTCTTTCCAGCCAATGGCAATGGCTTTCCTTGCCCATAGATGTTTGCTTTGCTAATAAACATGCATGGCACTAATCCTGTGCAGTAACTTCCAAAGCAGCTACCCATTCATCATTGTGACATCGATATCAGCTATCCATCAGTCCTCTCCCTGAGAGTCAGTGTGTACCATTTGCCTTACTTTCACTACAAATAAACATTGCTGAACAGCTCTCCACTCCAGGCATAGATCACATAACATGAGATAACCTAAAGAATATCGGTAACAAATAATTTGATGGATCCTAAATGAGGTTTCCCCCATCCTCCTAAACCTCAAGAATCCAGTGCTGGCTCCCACGAAACCACCACATCCAGGAAAGGATGTCAGCTGTGGCGCCTGCTATATTTACCTTCCTCGGCTCCAGCGCAGGCACAGTCCGCTCCGGCCCACGTGGCGGTGATTGACAGCGCCGATCGCGCAGGCCCAGTACAGAGCAACCTCCAGGTCGCTCTGATGTCATCGCCGGGGACCGGGTCGGAGCTCCGGTGAGCGGCTGCGGGGAGAGCTGCGGCGAGGGATGTGCTGGGAGCTTGGGGCTGGAGGAAGCCCCCGGTAAGTAGCGCTTATTTTCTTATAGTTTGCCTGACAACTCCTTTAAGTTTGCATCATCTAAAAATGTGTGTGCAATATCCTATTTTTATTGATGTGAGTTATACAATTATTCAAACTAGATGTCTAATGAACAAAAAATATAAGTTACTCATGCCCTACCTTCGCCGTTTTGATGTCAGTATCAGCTGGGGAACCAGTAGATGTGAGATTTCCTGGCAAAGATTTGCTTTTTGGCCACTAGAGGGTAGCACACTAAAATATAGCAAGTGAGCTCTAGCTACAGATCGATGAAACACTAAACCCTGGTACACACTGTGCCATTTACACCTCAGATACTTCCTCCAAACAAATGATCACATCAGGCAAAAAATATACAGCACATTGACCCCAAGATCAAAATCAATCTCTTTCTCAATCGTAAGCAGATGGGACAGGTTGGAAAATTTTGATCAAAATACCGCCTATTGTTCCATGTCTGATCCTGGTAGCATATTTTATCTCTTAATTATTACTCAACTAAAAAAGATCAAAAAATTAATGGAATTTTGAAAAATATATTGCATATACTGTATGTATGGTAGTGTTCTTCAATAGCATTATATTTTCATACTAACCAGAATTATTGGTTATGTTTAGTTATGATGACTCACTAGTTGCTGATGGGATATACCACAACTCACTTCCTGTAATCCATACACAGGTAGATGGATGTAGAGTAAGCTGAAGTCTGAAGAAGAGCACCGGGCACCAGCAAAAGTAATGCAGAAAATCTAGTAGAGACTGCAAAACTTAGGCATAACAAACTACCTGGACACCACAAATATAGTAATAGGTTACTATAAAGGAAGTTTTAAGATCCCAAACTAAAAAAAAATTGCCTAAAAATAGTGCCCCAAATATACAGTATATGTGTGAACTGTTTTATTCTTTTTCTAAAATAGGTAACTATATGTCCCCTAAATGTAATCTATTTTACCTGGCCTATGTGCCTTTGCTAAAGTGTGCCGAACTGTGCAGTGCCAGCTGTGGAAAGTTTTTTTTCTTTTTTTTTAGGTACAGTAACAAGCTTATCTCGAAATGAAAATAAGAGAAACTTCCCATTTCAGTTAAGATAAGGACACTATGGCCAAAAGGTAAATGCATCCCCCTTTCCTTTAAAGATTTTACACAGTGATGTAAGCATATTATGTAGGTAAGGTCTGGTGTTGTGGGAGTTGCAGTAACCTGTAAAATAAGCAGTAAATTAACACTAAACTGGGTAAAAAAAAAATATGAAAGAAAAGGGCAGAATGGATGTCACTTTTAGCATCACAGAGAAACAGTAAAGATGGAAACCAGCAGAAGTATTCATTTTTTCATATCACATTTTTCTTAAACCTGACAATGAAAACTAAAAACAACAGGATGGGTAAGCTAAATAAATAAATAATTTCTTCTTGGATGATTAATTATTTTTTTTTCAGTTAATATAGAGTTATAATATACTCACCCTACAAGCGTAGTGTTAGATTTAGGCCAAGTTCACACTACGCTCATAGCTCATAAGTTTGAGGGTGGTGGAACACAAGAAAGTTAATGGTGAATAAATGAAGTACTACCTGGGCCCCCTATGCTCCAGCAGGGGCCCATAGCAGCTTCCATGACTGCTTTCACTATTGCTACGCCCCTGCTTGTACCCACGTAGCATGGCTGTGTCTGTTCACGGACAAGAGAGCAGCTGCAGTCAGGTCCCGGTGAACATTGGTGGTGATGAGGATCAGAGAACCCTCTGCATCATTCAGTGACTTCCTTCTACTGAGGTAAGTAACGTAGTAACTTGGATTTATCTCCCCCCCCCCCCCCCCCCAAGTACAGTTTATTTGCTCTGAAAGCTGTCATTGCATTTAAATGCATCGCTACTGTATTTATATATTAAAACATATCTAGTGATCACTTCTCAGCTCTTTCTGCTTCTCATCTCAATACGGCTCAGTTTCAGCAGTTTGCTAATGTTTACTAAATGAATCTGACAAAGGAATGTAAATAAAAGATCATGTTATCACCTCAGCCAGAAGCTGCCCACTGAAACAAGGAGCTTTCACTGAAAAACAAAGTGCTGTATTTAACAGTTTGAATCTTTTTTCTGCTAAATTTTTTTTGTAGATTTTATGCTGTAAAAAATCTTTTAGAGCAAAAGGGGAATGCTGAATTTCATACCACTTTAAGTTGGCGGGTAGGGATGTTGAAGGTTTGGGTTAGGCACAGGGCATCCTTCAGATCACGTGTTTTTGTGGCTTCACTTGTGGCTATAAGTGTGAAGATTACAATGTCCACATAAATCAATCCCCATCACGGAGGTTGGCGTAAGCGGAAGTGACGTCATGCGCACAGCGGCAATAGCTGCTGAAGCGCACACGTCACAAGGGCCAGCTCCGTTGCAGATGGGCCAATCAGGAATCAGTAGATAGTATTTGTACTACGATCCGGATACAGCACAGTGAGGAGTCGGACGCCGCTTTGCATTCCAGCCACAGTTGCCTAGCTGCTTTGCACCATTTGGACTTGCTTTCCCGTGACCAAGATGCTGTTTGTTGCCTCGAAACAGCATTGCTGTAGTGTAAATTGGACTAATTCCTCCTTCTTTGATTATGTGCATAGAGAGTACAATGGGACTTCTCCACTATCTTACTTGCGGCCTACATGGCCATTATTGCTGATTGCTTGCTGTGTACAACTGTACATATGTGCATCTCATACTGATGTTTCTGTACATATATTTTGTAACTTTTGGGAGCTTTTTCAATATAAGTTTTGCATACTAAATCTTGCAGGTGTGCGTGTACTTTTTTCTATATGATTATTGTTATATTACACTGCACCCAAGACATTGTGTTATGATATACTGCTTGCTATAAGGGTACTATTTGGACATGCAAATCCTAATGTATGTTTTCCCTTGTACGATATGTCCCCAGGCTTTGAGGATCACCAAGTGTAGGCGAGAGAAAGGGTGTAAACATTGGGGGCCCATCAAATGTTTGCTTGGGTTCCCCATGATTTATAGTTGGGCCCCTGAGTCTATGCTATTTAACGGGAACATTACCCGAGGTGAGATGGATATGTAGTAGAAATGAGGAGGCACTGAAAAGGCGTATAAACTTGCGTTTATCAGTATAGTAGCAAACACGACATGTTTCTGGGCAATCCCCTACCTCAGGTGGATATGTAGGCTGACCTATTAATTTCCTTGTAAACAATGCCAGTTGCCTGGCAGCCCTGTAAATCTTCTGGCATAAGTAGTCAAAGTGCCTGATCTGGTGCATGCTTGTTCAGGGTCTATGGCCAAAAGTATTAGAGACACAGGAGTTCAGGAAGACTGCCAGAAAACTGGTATAGTTTAAAAGGAAATAGATATGGCAGCCTCCATATCTCTGTTATCTTGGGTTCCCTTTAATCCAATATCTTTCCTCCCTATGCCTGATTATGTACATACAGTAGTTCACTCACAGACAGCTTTGAACTCTAGCAGCGAAAGAATCCATTTAATCTAAATGGCTATAAAGGTATATTGGCATAGTAATATATCTGATGGTGGTACCTTATGGAATAGACAGAGCAATCATGATAAATGTAACAACCTGTCAAAGCCCGTGCATTTATTTTTAGAACAATCCCTAAGCTTGTGCCCTGAAGCATTTATTCTATAATATTTATATTTCAAGTGACCCGAGCAAATCACAATAATAGCACTGCCTGCGGACCGGCTGGGGAAATTGGCTCGCTGCAGGTTATGCGAAATAGTGGGGCGCAAATTAGAGCAACGCCATTAGAGCGGAAAATAATTCTGTACCGTGTTAAACTTCATCTCCATCGCATAATAAACGTACGTTTTGATGTATGTACCAGTAATCTTTATGGCTTAAAGGACACATCCGAGGACTTTAAAAATAAAAAAGTCCAGCCCCTGCCAGCCGCCCTGTGCCCCCACCGCAGATCCGCTCCACGCTGGTGGTCCAGGGTCCCCTCAGATGCCGACTGTGCCTGCGCGAGCGACTCTCAGAGGCACGCTGACGTCATCTGGACTGTACTGCGCAGGCGCAGTAGTTCTGCGTCTGCGCAGAACAGCTCGGATGACGTCAGTGCAACTCAGTGAGCCGCACAATGGAATGCAGGAAGATGCAGGCAGATGCCGACCTGGCAAGGTCGGCATCTGCACCGGAGGGGACCGGGAGCCAATGGAGCTGCAGGTAGGGCACAGGTCGGCTGCCAGGAGCTGGAGGAAGCCCGAGGTAAGTGGATTTCTTTCTTTTAGTTCCTTGGACCTTCCCTTTAACGTCTGCCATACACTATTGAAGTTGAAAATAAATTAAACAATTAATTTGACAAAAACGGTGACTCAGGTGAAGTTCTAAGAGAATCTGTAGGATTATAACTAAAAAACCAAGATATTTACCTCGGGAGGGGGAAGCCTTTGGATCCTAATGAGGCTCCACCCATCTTTGCCTGCAGTCTTGTTCCAGTGCTGGGACCAGCTAAAAAATGTAAATAATAACATCATCCTTTAGTGGTGCGTGCATGCGCACTAGTGGCTTTATGCTCAGGCTCCGAGGGAAACAGCCGAGCCCAACTGTGCAAGCGCAGGCAGCTCGCACCTATGCAGTAAAGCGGAGCCAATCAGGCTTGGATATTTCGGTCGGTGCCAGAGGGGAAAACGGCTAGTGCACATGTGCACAGCGGAGACAAACACCGGTAAGAGGACTTTTGGGGGTCTCAGCTCTGGATTGCCTCTGCTGAGGATGATGGTGAAAGTCTCTTTAGGATCCAGAGTCTTCCCACTCCTGAGTTAAGTAGCCTCCAGGGGCACTTTTTTTTCCCTTCAGGTTTATTTTAAGTACTACAGCCTATCCGATTGGTTTTTGATGGAAAGTCAATTTAATATTGATCATGTCATCCCAGGTGAGTGTGGATTGGTAATCAGGATTGACGGCTCATATTTTTGAATGCATTGAATGTGATAGAGCAGGGGTCAGGAAGTTTTTTGGCTGATAGAGCCATAAACCCAACATATTTTAAAATGTAATTCTGTGAGAGCCATACAATAAGTTTCAAACTGGGACAGTGTGCATGCGCAGCAGAGGGCTCACGTCCCTGTAGCCATGGTGATGTGCATACAGTTGATCCTCAGGGCAGCGGAAGTATCAGACACGTCTTCAGCTTCTCTTGGGTTTCAGCAACATCAACAATTTCCCTGAGAGCCAGACAGGAGGAATACCGACTAACAGGAGGAATACCGACTAACAGCTTGTACAATTAGCTAGCTGACTTGGGGGTTGATTCACTTTGCAGGACTTTGGCCCAATAGGCAGGCAGCCTATACTGGGCCAATCAAAGTGTGGGGATCTCGTCCTACAAAGTCAAAGAACCTGACAGGGTCCAGAATGGGACAATTGGAGCAGCTGTTAGTTTTGGGTGGATTGTGAGTTAGTTGTGCATGCTACAGCAGTAGTTTGCCTACTTGCGCTGCCAATGTTACTTGCGCTGCCACACTAAGCTTTGCTGCTTGAGCAGTGTAGCTTAGTGAATCAACCCCTAATGATTTGTCTGTGAGCCAGATGCAGCCATCAAAAGAGCCACATCTGGCTCCCGAGCCGTAGGTTCCCTACTCCTACCCCTGTGATAGAGATTGCAGTGACAGTGTTCTAATCAGTATATGGTCAGAGTTTTACTGAAATCTGAGCAAATATCTGCACTGCTTCCGTTAATCCATTACAGGATTTTACAACATTCCTGAGGCAAGGGCTCGGGTAAAGAAAGAAGATCCTCACCAGGATTTTGCAGTTCTGCTGTACTAAATTGCTGTTGTTTTTTTCAGGGCAAGGTTTGTGCCGTGTAGAAAGGATTTTCTCAACTATAAGTTAGTTAGAAGCCTATCCAGTGGCACAGGGTTTTTTATTTGTATATGTTTTGTTACATTTTTGGGTAAATAGTGTAAATATCTTATAAATAATTTGTACAACACATAGAAAGGCTGGTGTTGCTGGATCACGGAGACTGTCTACAGACTGACTGTATACTGTGCCTGTCCCAGAAGGTAAAATATCCCGCTACCCAGGGCCGGATTTGTACTTTTTACCGCCCAAGGCCAATTATACCGTCTGTATGGTTGTTATCTCTGTGTGCTGCAATGAGAATTCTACTTACATCATTGGATGTCACAGACAACAACTATTTCAGCAATACGCGTATAAATTATAAGTTATATTTTCCTTAAGAACTTTTATGTTATGTTTGCTAACCCATTGTGCCACCATGTGAGTTAGGCTGAAGTGTACCTGTAGGATAGAGCTTACAGGTCTTGCAGGGACGACACAAGTACACAGGACAGAGAGTTCAAAGGTTAAAGCTGTCCTTGTAGATAGGGATGGCTGCATGGAACAGCTTTACTGTCCCTCACTGAGCCGCCCCTAAATTTCTGGTGCCCTAGGCCATGGCCTATGTGGCCTTGCCAGAAATCCGGCCCTGCCGCTACCTACTCCTGTGCTACAATAGTGCAAAATTAATGTTGCAGCAGTTTAAACTCAGTTACTTGTGAGTTTGCAGCAATGGCAGAGTAAATGATAAAAAATCAACTAGTAGATCGACTAGTAGCAAAAACGAACTCAAATGCACTAGAGATTGCCTATTAAAAAATAATCTAATCCTTGCTAACGCTATTACAATTGCAAGTCGAACTGAAATTGCTGTGGCAGAAGCAAAAATACTCAGTCAGGGAATTACAAGTGCTGTACATAGTGTTGGGCGAACAGTGTTCGCCACTGTTCGGGTTCTGCAGAACATCACCCTGTTCGGGTGATGTTCGAGTTCGGCCGAACACCTGACGGTGCTCGGCCAAACCGTTCGGCCATATGGCCGAACTAAGAGCGCATGGCCGAACGTTCCCCGAACGTTCGGCTAGCGCTGTGATTGGCCGAACGGGTCACGTGGTTCGGACCCGAACGCGCTCTGATTGGCCGAACGGTCACGTGGTTCGGGTAAATAAATACCCGAACCACGTCATATCTCCGCCATTTGTCTGTGGGTTTAGCTTTGGGTAGGCAGGCAGGGTAGTTCGCGCTCCAGCCACGCTAGCCAGGGTCCCCCCTGTCATTGTGTCACTGCTGGGAACAGTAGTACACCGCTTGCTCAGCCACACTATATAGCATTCTGTTTACTGCCACTCTGTGTACCTCGCTCAGCCACACTATATAGCATTCTGTTTACTGCCACTCTGTGTCTGCTGGGAATAGTAGTACACCGCTTGCTCAGCCACACTATATAGCATTCTGTTTACTGCCACTCTGTGTACCTCGCTCAGCCACACTATATAGCATTCTGTTTACTGCCACTCTGTGTCTGCTGGGAATAGTGGTACACCGCTCGCTCAGCCACACTATATAGCATTCTGTTCACTGTTCTGTGTCTGCTTGGAATAGTGGTACACCGCTCGCTCAGCCACACTATATAGCATTCTGTTTACTGTTCTGTGTCTGCTGGGAATAGTGGTACACCGCTCGCTCAGCCACACTATATAGCATTCTGTTTACTGTTCTGTGTCTGCTGGGAATAGTGGTACACCGCTCGCTCAGCCACACTATATAGCATTCTGTGCACTGTTCTGTGTCTGCTGGGAATAGTGGTACACCGCTCGCTCAGCCACACTATATAGCATTCTGTTCACTGTTCTGTGTCTGCTGGGAATAGTGGTACACCGCTCGCTCAGCCACACTATATAGCATTCTGTTTACTGTTCTGTGTCTGCTGGGAATAGTGGTACACCGCTCGCTCATCCACACTATATAGCATTCTGTTCACTGTTCTGTGTCTGCTGGGAATAGTGGTACACCGCCCGCTCAGCCACACTATATAGCATTCTGTTCACTGTTCTGTGTCTGCTGGGAATAGTGGTACACCGCTCGCTCAGCCACACTATATAGCATTCTGTTCACTGTTCTGTGTCTGCTGGGAACAGTAGTACACCGCTCGCTCAGCCAGAGTATATAGCATTGTGTTTACTGCCACTCTGTGTACACCGCTCAGCCAGACTATATACCATTGTTTACTGACACTCTGTGTACACCGCTCAGCCAGACTATATACCATTGTTTACTGACACTCTGTGTACACCGCTCAGCCAGACTATATACCATTGTTTACTGCCACTCTGATTCTGCTGGGAACAGTAGTACACCGCTCGCTCAGCCAGACTATATAGCATTGTGTTTACTGCCACTCTGTGTACACCGCTCAGCCAGACTATATACCATTGTTTACTGACACTCTGTGTACACCGCTCAGCCAGACTATATACCATTGTTTACTGAAACTCTGTGTACACCGCTCAGCCAGACTATATACCATTGTTTACTGCCACTCTGATTCTGCTGGGAACAGTAGTACACCGCTCGCTCAGCCAGACTATATACCATTGTTTACTGACACTATATAGCAGACTATATAGCATTGTGTGTACACCGCTCAGCCAGACTATATACCATTGTTTACTGACACTCTGTGTACACCGCTCAGCCAGACTATATACCATTGTTTACTGCCACTCTGATTCTGCTGGGAACAGTAGTACACCGCTCGCTCAGCCAGACTATATACCATTGTTTACTGACACTATATAGCAGACTATATAGCATTGTGTGTACACCGCTCAGCCAGACTATATACCATTGTTTACTGACACTCTGTGTACACCGCTCAGCCAGACTATATACCATTGTTTACTGCCACTCTGATTCTGCTGGGAACAGTAGTACACCGCTCGCTCAGCCAGACTATATACCATTGTTTACTGACACTCTGTGTACACCGCTCAGCCAGACTATATACCATTGTTTACTGCCACTCTGATTCTGCTGGGAACAGTAGTACACCGCTCGCTCAGCCAGACTATATAGCATTGTGTTTACTGCCACTCTGTGTACACCGCTCAGCCACACTATATAGCATTGCGTACTCTGCCAGTCAGTGTGTATATTGCTGGGATCAGTAATACTCCACTCACCGTCAACCACTATATGAGCTCAACATGAGTTCCCCAGAGACCTCCGCTGTGAGCAGCACTCCCAACAACAGCAACAGCCAACGCCCCACGCAAGCTATAACATCCACCCCAGCAGCCAGTGGTCAGCAGCAGCCCTCCCCGGAGGAGAACGTTGTGTCCATCAGTCCGTCGCCAGAGCGATTAATGAGGGCTGCCATTGAGGAGATGATGGGGCCTGATGTGGAGGAGGAGGTCTGGCTCAGGCCAGCATCCCAAGTTAATGTTGAGGACGATGAGGGGTCTGTGTCTGGGGATGTTGGGGTGGCAGAGGTGGTGGGTGGGTCAGACTCAGGAGAAGAGTTGTATGATGAGGATGATGATCGGGACCATCTGTATGTGCCTCAGAGTCCGACCCCGGAAAACATGTTGTATCGTGTGTTTAGGTACTAAAATCTGCGTTCCCTCCCAGTAGTGTTGGGCGAACAGTGTTTGCCACTGTTCGGGTTCTGCAGAACATCACCCTGTTCGGGGTGACTATATAGCAGACTATATAGCATTGTGTTTAATGCCACTCTGTGTACACGGCTCAGCCACACTATATAGCATTGTGTTTACTTCCACTCTGTGTCTGCTGGGAACAGTAGTACACCGCTCACCCGCCACTGTATAGCATTGTGCTCTGTGTCACTGCTGACAATAGTGGTACACCGCTCACCCACCACTGTATAGCATTTCTGTACTGCCACTGTACTGCTGCCAGTCAGCGTGTACTTTAAGGATAAGTGAAATGAGGAAGAAATCCGGTGAAAGAGGGAGGGGCAAGGGAAGAGGTGTTTCCCCTGACGGTTCACGTACAGGCCACAGGGGAGCACCCAAGAAAACCCACTCAATACTGCCCATGTTGTCCAGGACAACAACCCTCACAGATCCAAAAGAACAGGACCAGATAATTACTTGGATGACCTCTCAAGCGTCCAGCAGTGGGTTAAGCAGCACCAGCACATCACGCACGAGGTCCGAGTCCTCAGCCAGTTAAAGTCTGGGCTTTCTTTGAAGACTGCACTGAGGATGTTACCATGGCGATTTGCAAGGTGTGCAAGACCCGCCTGAGCAGGGGGAAAAGTATTAACAACCTCTCCACCACCAGCATGAGCCGCCACATTCTATCCAAACATCCCACTCTGTGGGCAAACGCGGCAGGACAGGGTACCACCAGCAACACTGCCTCCCTTGGGTTCACCAGACTCACCACCAGACCCGCCTCAGCAGCAGCAGTAGCCCAGCCATTGCGTGGTTCACAACATTCACAAACATCAGACGATGCTGACACTGTCACTTTCCGGACTAGTGCTCTTGAGGTCTCCCAGTGTTCATCAAACACAACAACCAACAGCCCTTCGGTGTGCAGCGCTACGGTTGAGTTGTCTGTCTCTGAGATGTTTGAGCACAAGAGGAAATTGCCAGCAAATGACCCCCGGGCCGTGGCAGTAACAGCCAGCCAGCATAGCCAAGCTTCTGGCCTGCGAAATGCTGCCATATCGAGTGGTGGAGACAAACAGCTTCAAGGGCATGATGTCAGTGGCCATCCCACGTTACGTTGTTCCCAGCCGCTACCACTTTGCGCGCTCTGCAGTGCCTGAGTTGCATGAGCACGTGGTCAGCTAAATAACCCGAAGCTTGAAGAATGCCGTTGCCTGCAAGGTTCACCTCACCACTGACACCTGGACGAGTGCGTTCGGCCAGGGTCGATACATCTCCCTTACCGCGCACTGGGTGAACCTTGTGGAGCCTGGCAGCGATTCCTCACCTGCTACGGCGCGGGTGTTGCCCACGCCGCAAACAGCTGGATAACAACAGCAGCACCTACCTCTCTGACTCCTTCTCCTCCAACGCATCTCAAAGCTGTACCTCATCCGGAAATGCTAACCCAGCACCAGCAGCAGTAGGATCGTGGAAGCAGTGCAGCACAGCTGTTGGCATGCGTCAGCAAGCGTTGCTGAAGCTGATCTGCCTTGGGGATAAGCAGCACACAGGGGAGGAAATTTGGAGGGGAATAAAGGAACAGACGGATTTGTGGCTGGCACCGCTGGACCTGAAACCGGGCATGAAGCTAGACACCTGGCACGAACTGGCAATGTACGCAATAGAGGTGCTGGCTTGCCCGGCAGCCAGCGTTATGTCGGAACGCTGTTTCAGTGCTGCCGGAGGCATCATCACAGATCGGCGTATCCGCCTCTCCACAGAAAATGCAGACCGTCTGACTCAAATTAAAATGAATCAATCCTGGATTGGAAACGACTACGCAACACTCCTGGACCCCAACCAAGTAACATGACCGATGAACATCTGGGATGGTTTAGCGTTTCCGGTCCCTGTTTATTGAACCTCTCATCTGTATTACATTTATGACTGCATGGCGGCAAAAAGCATTGCTGCTATATCCGCACGCTTTTTGTCCTCATGCAAGGCCTGGGTTGTTGTGTCTCACAAAGCGTGGCCTTCTCCTCCTGCGCCTCCTCCTGTTCCATCACGTGTGCTGCTGCTGCTGCTGCTGCTGCTGCTGCTGGGTTACCGTTGCCGGTCCCTGTTTATGGAACCTCTTATCTTTATTACATTTATGACTACATGGCGGTACAAAGCATGCTATCCGCACGCTTTTTGTCCTCATGCAAGGCCTGGGTTGTTGTGTCTCACAAAGCGTGGCCTTCTCCTCCTGCGCCTCCTCCTGTTCCATCACGTGTGCTGCTGCTGCTGCTGCTGCTGCTGGGTTACCGTTGCCGCGTGGTCCCTGTTTATGGAACCTCTTATCTTTATTACATTTATGACTACATGGCGGTACAAAGCATGCTATCCGCACGCTTTTTGTCCTCATGCAAGGCCTGGGTTGTTGTGTCTCACAAAGCGTGGCCTTCTCCTCCTGCGCCTCCTCCTGTTCCATCACGTGTGCTGCTGCTGCTGCTGCTGCTGCTGGGTTACCGTTGCCGCGTGGTCCCTGTTTATTGAACCTCTTATCTTTATTACATTTATGACTACATGGCGGTACAAAGCATGCTATCCGCACGCTTTTTGTCCTCATGCAAGGCCTGGGTTGTTGTGTCTCACAAAGCGTGGCCTTCTCCTCCTGCGCCTCCTCCTGTTCCATCACGTGTGCTGCTGCTGCTGCTGCTGCTGGGTTAGCGTTGCCGCGTGGTCCCTGTTTATTGAACCTCTTATCTTTATTACATTTATGACTACATGGCGGTACAAAGCATGCTATCCGCACGCTTTTTGTCCTCATGCAAGGCCTGGGTTGTTGTGTCTCACAAAGCGTGGCCTTCTCCTCCTGCGCCTCCTCCTGTTCCATCACGTGTGCTGCTGCTGCTGCTGCTGCTGGGTTAGCGTTGCCGCGTGGTCCCTGTTTATTGAACCTCTTATCTTTATTACATTTATGACTACATGGCGGTACAAAGCATGCTATCCGCACGCTTTTTGTCCTCATGCAAGGCCTGGGTTGTTGTGTCTCACAAAGCGTGGCCTTCTCCTCCTGCGCCTCCTCCTGTTCCATCACGTGTGCTGCTGCTGGGTTAGCGTTGCCGCGTGGTCCCTGTTTATTGAACCACTTATCTTTATTACATTTATGACTGCATGGTGGTACAAAGCATGCTATCCGCACGCTTCTTGTCCTCATGCAAGGCCTGGGTTGTTGTGTCTCAAAGCGTGGCCTTCTCCTCCTGCGCCACCCTCCTCCTGTTCCATCACGTGTGCTGCTGCTGGGTTAGCATTACCGGTCCCTTTTCCTGGAACCTCTTATATGTATTACATTTATGACTGCATGCCGACAAAAAGCATGTTACCTGTGCAAAGAAAACAGACATTTCCCGCATTTAAAAGACAGTTTTCCCTTTGAAACTTTAAAATCGATTTTCTCAAAAACTATAAGCTCTTTTTGCTAAATTTTTTTTTCCTCTTGTACCCACTCCCAAGGTGCACATACCCTGTAAATTTGGGGTATGTAGCATGTAAGGAGGCTTTACAAACCACAAAAGTTCGGGTCCCCATTGACTTCCATTATGTTCGGAGTTCGGGTCGAACACCCGAACATCGCGGCCATGTTCGGCCTGTTCGGCCCGAACCCGAACATCTAGATGTTCGCCCAACACTAGCTGTACAGGCAGTGAGACCAGAGTCTGCTTCCACTTAACCTCCTTGCCGGTTATACCGAGCTCAGCTCGGGGTAACCTGCGCAGGAGGATTTCTCAGGCCCCGCTGGGCCTATTTGCATAATTTTTTTTGTTACATGCAGCTAGCACTTTGCTAGCTGCTTGTAACATTCGATCGCCGCCGCTACCCGCCGATTCGCCGCTACCCGCCGATTCGCCGCTACCTGCCGATTCGCCGCTACCCGCCGCACCAAGCCGCCCCCCCCCCCCGCCCCAGACCCCTGTGCAGCCTGGCCAATCAGTGCCAGGCAGTGCTGAGGGGTGGATCGGCATTCCCTGTGACGTCCCGACGTCCATGACGTCGGTGACGTCATCCCGCTCCGTCGCCATGGCGACGGGGGAAGCCCTGCAGGAAATCCTGTTCTCAACGGGATTTCCTGCTTACTCTGATCGCCGAAGGCGATCGGAGTGGGTGGGGGGGATGCCGCCTCTCAGCGGCCATCATGTAGCGAGCCCTGGGCTCGCTACATGATTTTAAAAAAAAAAGTTCTGCGCTGCCGGCAAGGAGGTTAAAAGAAAATTCAGTCTCAAAACAAGGAGCAAAATTACTGCTATGCAAAAATGTCAAAATGTACAAATGTCCTGAGGCGTTTCGTCACGAGAAGTGTCCTGAGGCGTTTCGTCGCGAGAAGTCCACTTCCTCAGAGAAACCATGAATAGATAATAATCCAGAGGATTGAATCTGAAGGTACAAATGATCAGGCAGCCAGATACCCAAAAGACTGAAGAAACGGTTCCTCTACTAAGGAATTTAAATGGTGTCTGGAGCCCTCAGGATGGATTTGTAAGGAAACGCGGAAAGGCCGCCGTCTCTCGAGGTGAGGCAGCTGTTTCCGCGTCCAGCATGGCGTCACAACGCGGAAAAACCGCCGCATGCCGCATAGGCAGTGCGGCGGAATCCGCTTTGGTAACGGCGGAATCCGCATCAGAGGCGGCCCCCGCATTAGATACATTTCATGACAGTACTGGTGTGGCTGGGACTGATAGTCCACCAAGATTCAGACTTACACGCGCGCGAGCACAGAGGCAAAGTTTAAATAGCAGTTAGAAGGGTGTCGGCTGACCAGCTGGGTCAGCTGACAAATTCCACTGCTCTCATTGGACCAGCAATTAGGGAGGTCCTGGAAAGGTCCTAGAGTATATATACTGCTGGTGGTTCACTTGCTCTTTGTCTGGCGTGCGATCACATATGTGGGAGCACCCAGATCCGTAGTCAGATCCGCAAGTGTGCCGGGACCAGCTGGAGCTGTAATCCTACACTTAGCTAGATTCTGTTGATAGCTAAAGTACTAGTTTGATTGTGATTATCTGTTATGACTTTTGCCTGCCTTGACTAACCTTCTGAACTCTGATCTTGTACCTCGATATTTCTGATACTCTGTTGCCGAACCCCGGCTCGCTCCTTGACTCTGCTTCTGCCTCCTGATTTTGTACCCCGATATATCTGATGCCCTGTTGCTGAACCCTGCCTGTACTTTGACTCCGCCTTTGCCTCCTGATCTTGTACTTTATCTGTCCGTGTGTGTACGGCCTGGCTTGTCCGACCTCGAGAATGGACCTTACTGTTAGAGGCGGTTCCTCGCTCTGTTAGTAATCCTTCCTCCTGAAGGTTACTTCCAGTCTGTCCTTCCTACTGTCAGTCTGACTCCTCCCGTCTTGGAGAGCTCAGGTCTGCGGAAGGAATCTGTGCAGTACCCCTTGCTGCACTGAGGCCTAGTCCTCTGGGTGTTGCTGTTGCACCAAGCACTACACTCTGCTCGGGTGAACAGGGGTTGGCTAGTGTATCGGATTGTCGGTGATACTGCGGATCACGTATGGTCTGGTTTACGTCTGTGTTCCCGGTGATTCTGCGGATCGCTGGTGGTCGGATCCTCTCTGTGCTTCACCGATCGTTACAGAACGCCAGACCAAATACAAAATGGACGCAAACACTGATTGTCTGGGTGTACTTGCCGCTACGGTGGACAACATCAATCAAGTACTGGGCACCCACATAACTCTTATTGATGCCCTATCAGGGTCTGTACAAACCCTCCAGACATCAGTGGATCATGTGCGATCCTCTCCTAGCTCTGACATACGTATGCCTGTCCCTGAAAGCTTTTCCGGCCACAGATCTGACTTCCGGAATTTTAGGAGTAGAGTATTGTCCTATTTTGAGTTGAGACCCCAATCTTCGGGTACTGAGACCCAGAGGGTCACGTTTATTAAAACTTTGTTGTCCGGCGACTCCCAGTCATGGGCATATAGCCTGCCCACCGGAGACAAAGCGCTTACCTCTGTAGAGGAATTCTTTAAGGCTATGGCAGTAATTTACGACGATCCAGACCTTGCCTCGACTTCTGAGCGGAAGCTCAAGCTATTGCGTCAAGGCGAAGGTCCGGTCGAAGATTACGCGGCCGAGTTTAGGAGGTGGTCAGTTACGGCCAGGTGGGACACAGATTGTTTCTTGTCAGGGCTGTCCGATGAGGTCTCTGACATGATGTTAAGTCAGCCCGAACCCAGAACAGTCGATGAGGCCATCTCAGCGGCCATCCGGATCGACCGCAGGCTGGGCTACCAAAGGCAGACCAGGGGTAGTTCCCATGTCAGAAGGGTGTCTTACACCACAGCCCCAGTGATTCCACCTCCTACTGTTTCGTCTTCTCCGGTCTTGCTTCCATCCGAGCCGATACAGATTGGTCGGTCAAAATTGACCCAGGTGGAGCGAAGACGGAGAATGACCGAACAGCTGTGTCTGTATTGCGCTGAAGGGGGGCATATAGTACGAAACTGCCCTAATAAGCCGGGAAAACGCTACCGCCTGGGAGTGGTAGGGGGTAACACCCTGGGCGTCCGACTTTTACCCTTAGAAGAAAAACGGTTGCTTCTTCCCTGCACCATTACGTGGGAAGATAAAACCGAGGTCACGGAAGCCTTTATCGATTCAGGCTCCGCGGCAAATTTTATGGATTTTGAGTTTGCTAAGAAATTGGGTATTCCACTCACACCTGTACAACCACTAGTGTTGGGCGAACATCTAGATGTTCGGGTTCGGGCCGAACAGGCCGAACATGGCCGCGATGTTCGGGTGTTCGACCCGAACTCCGAACATAATGGAAGTCAATGGGGACCCGAACTTTTGTGGTTTGTAAAGCCTCCTTACATGCTACATACCCCAAATTTACAGGGTATGTGCACCTTGGGAGTGGGTACAAGAGGAAAAAAAAATTTAGCAAGAAGAGCTTATAGTTTTTGAGAAAATCGATTTTAAAGTTTCAAAGGGAAAACTGTCTTTTAAATGCGGGAAATGTCTGTTTTCTTTGCACAGGTAACATGCTTTTTGTCGGCATGCAGTCATAAATGTAATACATATAAGAGGTTCCAGGAAAAGGGACCGGTAATGCTAACCCAGCAGCAGCACACGTGATGGAACAGGAGGAGGGTGGCGCAGGAGGAGAAGGCCACGCTTTGAGACACAACAACCCAGGCCTTGCATGAGGACAAGAAGCGTGCGGATAGCATGCTTTGTACCACCATGCAGTCATAAATGTAATAAAGATAAGTGGTTCAATAAACAGGGACCACGCGGCAACGCTAACCCAGCAGCAGCACACGTGATGGAACAGGAGGAGGCGCAGGAGGAGAAGGCCACGCTTTGTGAGACACAACAACCCAGGCCTTGCATGAGGACAAAAAGCGTGCGGATAGCATGCTTTGTACCGCCATGTAGTCATAAATGTAATAAAGATTAGAGGTTCCATAAACAGGGACCGGCAACGGTAACCCAGCAGCAGCAGCAGCAGCAGCACACGTGATGGAACAGGAGGAGGCGCAGGAGGAGAAGGCCACGCTTTGTGAGACACAACAACCCAGGCCTTGCATGAGGACAAAAAGCGTGCGGATAGCATGCTTTGTACCGCCATGTAGTCATAAATGTAATAAAGATAAGAGGTTCCATAAACAGGGACCGGCAACGGTAACCCAGCAGCAGCAGCAGCAGCAGCAGCACACGTGATGGAACAGGAGGAGGCGCAGGAGGAGAAGGCCATGCTTTGTGAGACACAACAACCCAGGCCTTGCATGAGGACAAAAAGCGTGCGGATATAGCAGCAATGCTTTTTGCCGCCATGCAGTCATAAATGTAATACAGATGAGAGGTTCAATAAACAGGGACCGGAAACGCTAAACCATCCCAGATGTTCATCGGTCATGTTACTTGGTTGGGGTCCAGGAGTGTTGCGTAGTCGTTTCCAATCCAGGATTGATTCATTTTAATTTGAGTCAGACGGTCTGCATTTTCTGTGGAGAGGCGGATACGCCGATCTGTGATGATGCCTCCGGCAGCACTGAAACAGCGTTCCGACATAACGCTGGCTGCCGGGCAAGCCAGCACCTCTATTGTGTACATTGCCAGTTCGTGCCAGGTGTCTAGCTTCATGCCCGGTTTCAGGTCCAGCGGTGCCAGCCACAAATCCGTCTGTTCCTTTATTCCCCTCCAAATTTCCTCCCCTGTGTGCTGCTTATCCCCAAGGCAGATCAGCTTCAGCAACGCTTGCTGACGCATGCCAACAGCTGTGCTGCACTGCTTCCACGATCCTACTGCTGCTGGTGCTGGGTTAGCATTTCCGGATGAGGTACAGCTTTGAGATGCGTTGGAGGAGAAGGAGTCAGAGAGGTAGGTGCTGCTGTTGTTATCCAGCTGTTTGCGGCGTGGGCAACACCCGCGCCGTAGCAGGTGAGGAATCGCTGCCAGGCTCCACAAGGTTCACCCAGTGCGCGGTAAGGGAGATGTATCGACCCTGGCCGAACGCACTCGTCCAGGTGTCAGTGGTGAGGTGAACCTTGCAGGCAACGGCATTCTTCAAGCTTCGGGTTATTTAGCTGACCACGTGCTCATGCAACTCAGGCACTGCAGAGCGCGCAAAGTGGTAGCGGCTGGGAACCACGTAACGTGGGATGGCCACTGACATCATGCCCTTGAAGCTGTTTGTCTCCACCACTCGATATGGCAGCATTTCGCAGGCCAGAAGCTTGGCTATGCTGGCTGGCTGTTACTGCCACGGCCCGGGGGTCATTTGCTGGCAATTTCCTCTTGTGCTCAAACATCTCAGAGACAGACAACTCAACCGTAGCGCTGCACACCGAAGGGCTGTTGGTTGTTGTGTTTGATGAACACTGGGAGACCTCAAGAGCACTAGTCCGGAAAGTGACAGTGTCAGCATCGTCTGATGTTTGTGAATGTTGTGAACCACGCAATGGCTGGGCTACTGCTGCTGCTGAGGCGGGTCTGGTGGTGAGTCTGGTGAACCCAAGGGAGGCAGTGTTGCTGGTGGTACCCTGTCCTGCCGCGTTTGCCCACAGAGTGGGATGTTTGGATAGAATGTGGCGGCTCATGCTGGTGGTGGAGAGGTTGTTAATACTTTTCCCCCTGCTCAGGCGGGTCTTGCACACCTTGCAAATCGCCATGGTAACATCCTCAGTGCAGTCTTCAAAGAAAGCCCAGACTTTAACTGGCTGAGGACTCGGACCTCGTGCGTGATGTGCTGGTGCTGCTTAACCCACTGCTGGACGCTTGAGAGGTCATCCAAGTAATTATCTGGTCCTGTTCTTTTGGATCTGTGAGGGTTGTTGTCCTGGACAACATGGGCAGTATTGAGTGGGTTTTCTTGGGTGCTCCCCTGTGGCCTGTACGTGAACCGTCAGGGGAAACACCTCTTCCCTTGCCCCTCCCTCTTTCACCGGATTTCTTCCTCATTTCACTTATCCTTAAAGTACACGCTGACTGGCAGCAGTACAGTGGCAGTACAGAAATGCTATACAGTGGTGGGTGAGCGGTGTACCACTATTGTCAGCAGTGACACAGAGCACAATGCTATACAGTGGCGGGTGAGCGGTGTACTACTGTTCCCAGCAGACACAGAGTGGAAGTAAACACAATGCTATATAGTGTGGCTGAGCCGTGTACACAGAGTGGCATTAAACACAATGCTATATAGTCTGCTATATAGTCACCCCGAACAGGGTGATGTTCTGCAGAACCCGAACAGTGGCAAACACTGTTCGCCCAACACTACTGGGAGGGAACGCAGATTTTAGTACCTAAACACACGATACAACATGTTTTCCGGGGTCGGACTCTGAGGCACATACAGATGGTCCCGATCATCATCCTCATCATACAACTCTTCTCCTGAGTCTGACCCACCCACCACCTCTGCCACCCCAACATCCCCAGACACAGACCCCTCATCGTCCTCAACATTAACTTGGGATGCTGGCCTGAGCCAGACCTCCTCCTCCACATCAGGCCCCATCATCTCCTCAATGGCAGCCCTCATTAATCGCTCTGGCGACGGACTGATGGACACAACGTTCTCCTCCGGGGAGGGCTGCTGCTGACCACTGGCTGCTGGGGTGGATGTTATAGCTTGCGTGGGGCGTTGGCTGTTGCTGTTGTTGGGAGTGCTGCTCACAGCGGAGGTCTCTGGGGAACTCATGTTGAGCTCATATAGTGGTTGACGGTGAGTGGAGTATTACTGATCCCAGCAATATACACACTGACTGGCAGAGTACGCAATGCTATATAGTGTGGCTGAGCGGTGTACACAGAGTGGCAGTAAACACAATGCTATATAGTCTGGCTGAGCGAGCGGTGTACTACTGTTCCCAGCAGAATCAGAGTGGCAGTAAACAATGGTATATAGTCTGGCTGAGCGGTGTACACAGAGTGTCAGTAAACAATGGTATATAGTCTGGCTGAGCGAGCGGTGTACTACTGTTCCCAGCAGAATCAGAGTGGCAGTAAACAATGGTATATAGTCTGGCTGAGCGGTGTACACAGAGTGTCAGTAAACAATGGTATATAGTCTGGCTGAGCGGTGTACACACAATGCTATATAGTCTGCTATATAGTGTCAGTAAACAATGGTATATAGTCTGGCTGAGCGAGCGGTGTACTACTGTTCCCAGCAGAATCAGAGTGGCAGTAAACAATGGTATATAGTCTGGCTGAGCGGTGTACACAGAGTGTCAGTAAACAATGGTATATAGTCTGGCTGAGCGAGCGGTGTACTACTGTTCCCAGCAGAATCAGAGTGGCAGTAAACAATGGTATATAGTCTGGCTGAGCGGTGTACACAGAGTGTCAGTAAACAATGGTATATAGTCTGGCTGAGCGGTGTACACAGAGTGTCAGTAAACAATGGTATATAGTCTGGCTGAGCGGTGTACACAGAGTGGCAGTAAACACAATGCTATATACTCTGGCTGAGCGAGCGGTGTACTACTGTTCCCAGCAGAATCAGAGTGGCAGTAAACAATGGTATATAGTCTGGCTGAGCGGTGTACACAGAGTGTCAGTAAACAATGGTATATAGTCTGGCTGAGCGGTGTACACACAATGCTATATAGTCTGCTATATAGTGTCAGTAAACAATGGTATATAGTCTGGCTGAGCGAGCGGTGTACTACTGTTCCCAGCAGAATCAGAGTGGCAGTAAACAATGGTATATAGTCTGGCTGAGCGGTGTACACAGAGTGTCAGTAAACAATGGTATATAGTCTGGCTGAGCGAGCGGTGTGCTACTGTTCCCAGCAGAATCAGAGTGGCAGTAAATAATGGTATATAGTCTGGCTGAGCGGTGTACACAGAGTGTCAGTAAACAATGGTATATAGTCTGGCTGAGCGGTGTACACAGAGTGTCAGTAAACAATGGTATATAGTCTGGCTGAGCGGTGTACACAGAGTGGCAGTAAACACAATGCTATATACTCTGGCTGAGCGAGCGGTGTACTACTGTTCCCAGCAGACACAGAACAGTAAACAGAATGCTATATAGTGTGGCTGAGCGAGCGGTGTACCACTATTCCCAGCAGACACAGAACAGTAAACAGAATGCTATATAGTGTGGCTGAGCGAGCGGTGTACCACTATTCCCAGCAGACACAGAACAGTGAACAGAATGCTATATAGTGTGGCTGAGCGAGCGGTGTACCACTATTCCCAGCAGACACAGAACAGTGAACAGAATGCTATATAGTGTGGCTGAGCGAGCGGTGTACCACTATTCCCAGCAGACACAGAACAGTAAACAGAATGCTATATAGTGTGGCTGAGCGAGCGGTGTACCACTATTCCCAGCAGACACAGAACAGTAAACAGAATGCTATATAGTGTGGCTGAGCGAGCGGTGTACCACTATTCCAAGCAGACACAGAACAGTGAACAGAATGCTATATAGTGTGGCTGAGCGAGCGGTGTACCACTATTCCCAGCAGACACAGAGTGGCAGTAAACAGAATGCTATATAGTGTGGCTGAGCGAGGTACACAGAGTGGCAGTAAACAGAATGCTATATAGTGTGGCTGAGCAAGCGGTGTACTACTATTCCCAGCAGACACAGAGTGGCAGTAAACAGAATGCTATATAGTGTGGCTGAGCGAGGTACACAGAGTGGCAGTAAACAGAATGCTATATAGTGTGGCTGAGCAAGCGGTGTACTACTGTTCCCAGCAGTGACACAATGACAGGGGGGACCCTGGCTAGCGTGGCTGGAGCGCGAACTACCCTGCCTGCCTACCCAAAGCTAAACCCACAGACAAATGGCGGAGATATGACGTGGTTCGGGTATTTATTTACCCGAACCACGTGACAGTTCGGCCAATCAGAGCGCGTTCGGGTCCGAACCACGTGACCCGTTCGGCCAATCACAGCGCTAGCCGAACGTTCGGGGAACGTTCGGCCATGCGCTCTTAGTTCGGCCATATGGCCGAACGGTTTGGCCGAGCACCGTCAGGTGTTCGGCCGAACTCGAACATCACCCGAACAGGGTGATGTTCTGCAGAACCCGAACAGTGGCGAACACTGTTCGCCCAACACTAACAACCACCCATCCAGGTTACGGCAGTGGATGACTCTCCTCTGCAAGGGAGTCACCCACTGTCTCAGACACCAGAGGTGGGAGTCACCATAGGGGTTCTGCACTGGGAAAAATTACAATTCTTTGTGTTGCATATGTCTACTTCCACCATTATACTCGGCATGCCGTGGTTGCACCTTCATTCTCCACACATCGATTGGGCCACCAGCCAACTAGTTTCTTGGTCAGCACACTGCTTTCAGCAATGTTTAGGGAAGGTGACACTGGGCCAAACCAGGGTTCATGTACAAGGGGTACCTGAGCAATATTTAGAATATTCTGATGTGTTCTGTCCCAAGGCAGCAGACAAATTACCCCCACATCGCTCTTTTGATTGCCCCATTGATATCCATTCTGGTTGTATGCCTCCTCGGGGTCATCTGTACAATTTATCTGGGCCAGAAAAGTTGGCCATGCAAGAATATATCCGTGAGAATTTGGCCAAGGGTTTCATTCGTCCGTCCCGATCGCCTGCTGGAGCAGGTTTCTTTTTCGTTAAAAAGAAAGACGGGGCCTGCGGCCCTGTATTGATTACCGGGGACTGAATAAAATCACGGTAAAGAACCGATATCCGTTACCCCTCATAGACTATTTATTTACGCAGGTCACAGACGCCAAGATCTTCTCAAAACTGGATTTACGGGGCGCGTACAACCTGGTACGCATAAGAAAGGGTGATGAGTGGAAAACGGCCTTTAACACGCCAGACGGGCATTACGAGTACCTAGTGATGCCCTTTGGGTTATGTAATGCCCCGGCCGTTTTCCAGGAACTCATCAACGAGGTCTTCAGAGAGGTGTTGGGGAGATTCGTGCTGGTCTATCTAGATGATATACTTATTTTCTCCAACAACCTCTCTGAGCACAGAACGCATGTGAAATTTGTACTCTGCAAACTAAGACAAAACTCGTTATACGCTAAACTTGAGAAATGTATTTTCGAAGTAACATCTGTCGCCTTTCTGGGTTACATTATTTCCACCACGGGCCTGTGTATGGATCCCGCCAAAGTCTCTGCTGTGTTAGAGTGGCCCCAACCCGTGGGGTTAAAATCTTTACAGCGGTTCTTAGGCTTCGCGAACTATTACAGAAGGTTCATAAAGGGGTATTCCACAGTCATTTCACCCCTCACCAGTCTTACTAAAAAAGGGGCAGATACTAACCACTGGACTCCAGAAGCTCTACGAGCATTCTCCACTCTGAAAGACTTGTTTTGCTCAGCACCCATTCTGAGGCACGTTGACACTTCTTACCCCTTTATTGTTGAGGTGGACGCCTCAGAGGTCGGGGTAGGGGCTGTGCTGTCTCAGCGATCAGGGTTGCAGGGAAGATTACATCCCTGTGCCTATTTCTCTCGTAGGTTCTCTCCGGCAGAGAAAAACTACGATATAGGCAACAGAGAGCTCCTTGCCATTAAACTTGCCTTTGAGGAGTGGCGTCATTGGCTGGAAGGAGCAGAGCATATGATTACGGTATACACCGATCACAAAAACCTGGAATACATCGAGGGGGCTAAGAGGTTAAGTCCCCGTCAGGCTTGATGGTCGTTATTTTTTTCGAGGTTCAGGTTCCTGATTACATACACCCCGGGCAGCAAGAACGTTAAGGCAGATGCTCTGTCCAGATGCTTTGAGCCAGAGACAGCCCAGCCTCCTGCCCCAGAGTCCATTATCCCACAGAGGCTAGTGTTAGCGGCAGCTGAGACTTGGGAGGACTGGACAGTGACCCTGAGGCCTTTTCAGCAGGATGTCCCCGAAGGGTAACCTGAAGGGGTGATGTTTGTACCCCTACCCTTTCGTCTCCGCACTTTGCAGATGTTTCATTCTCACAAGAATGCGGGACACCCTGGGGCATCTAGAACTCAGGATCTAGTATCCAGGTGTGCTTGGTGGCCTTCTTTAGCAGCAGACTGCAAGGAGTTCATTAGGGAGTGTGCAGTTTGCGCTAAGAGTAAACCCTCCCGGCTGGCACCTGTGGGTACCTTGCAGCCTTTACCCACCCCGAGTGAGCCATGGACTCATTTGTCCATGGATTTTGTGGGCGAACTTCCCAAGTCAGAAGGTATGTCGGTCATTTGGGTGGTAGTCGACCGCCTCAGTAAAATGGCCCATTTCGTGCCCTTGAAAGGACTCCCCTCGGCCCAGGAATTGGCCGACTTGTTTATTACACATGTCTTCCGGCTGCACGGCATTCCGGAGAACATAGTGTCGGATCGGGGAGTCCAGTTCGTTTCTAGATTCTGGAGGGCATTCTGCCAACAAATGGGCATGAAGCTGTCATTTTCATCGGGCTACCACCCACAGACCAATGGGCAAATGGAGAGAATCAACCAGTCATTGGAGCAATTTTTGAAGTGCTACGTTGCGGAGGCGCAGAGCGACTGGGTTAAACTTCTGCCCTTCGCGGAGTTCGCACAAAATAATTTGAAAAGCTCTTCCACCGGATTCTCTCCGTTCCAGCTTGTGTCTGGAAAATTGCCCAAGTTCTCACCATTTCCAGTGGCCTCCACCCCGTTTCCAGCTCTGGAGGCCTGGCAGAGGTCTTTTAAAGACATTTGGCGCACGGTGAGAGATAGTTTACAAAAGGCGTTTTTGAGTCAGAAGGGTCAAGCTGACAAAAAACGCTCAGTGGAGTGGAGGTTCCGACCAGGGGACTTGGTCTGGGTATCCACACGTCACTTGACCCTGAGACAACCTTCTGACAAACTTGGTCCCAGGTTCGTGGGTCCATTCCCGGTTGCTAGGAAGATCAACGAGGTCACATATACCGTTGATCTTCCCACCAGCATGCGGGGAGTGAGGTCCTTCCACGTATCACTTCTTAAACCCGCAGTCCAGGTGGGTCCCACTCCTCCTCCTCCTGTGTTAGTAGATGCCCAACCTGAATATGAAGTGGAAAAGATTTTAGATTCCCGCACGGTACAAAACTCGGTTCAGTACCTTGTACATTGGAAAGGGTACGGCATTGAGGAGAGACAATGGGTACCGGGTTCACGCATGCATGCAGACGAGTTAAGAAGGGAGTTTCATACCTTACATCCCGAGAAACCTGTTAGGAGTTGTCCGGAGTCCGCTCCTCGGGGGGGGGGGGGGGGGGGGGTACTGTAAGGAAACGCGGAAAGGCCGCCGTCTCTCGAGGTGAGGCGGCTGTTTCCGCGTCCAGCATGGCGTCACAACGCGGAAAAACCGCCACATGCCGCATAGGCAGTGCGGCGGAATCCGCTTTGGTAACGGCGGAATCCGCATCAGAGGCGGCCCCCGCATTAGATACATTTCATGACAGTACTGGTGTGGCTGGGACTGATAGTCCACCAAGATTCAGACTTACACGCGCGTGAGCACAGAGGCAAAGTTTAAATAGCAGTTAGAAGGGTGTCGGCTGACCAGCTGGGTCAGCTGACAAATTCCACTGCTCTCATTGGACCAGCAATTAGGGAGGTCCTGGAAAGGTCCTAGAGTATATATACTGCTGGTTGTTCACTTGCTCTTTGTCTGGCGTGCGATCACATATGTGGGAGCACCCAGATCCGTAGTCAGATCCGCAAGTGTGCCGGGACCAGCTGGAGCTGTAATCCTACACTTAGCTAGATTCTGTTGATAGCTAAAGTACTAGTTTGATTGTGATTATCTGTTATGACTTTTGCCTGCCTTGACTACCCTTCTGAACTCTGATCTTGTACCTCGATATTTCTGATACTCTGTTGCCGAACCCCGGCTCGCTCCTTGACTCTGCTTCTGCCTCCTGATTTTGTACCCCGATATATCTGATGCCCTGTTGCTGAACCCTGCCTGTACTTTGACTCCGCCTTTGCCTCCTGATCTTGTACTTTATCTGTCCGTGTGTGTACGGCCTGGCTTGTCCGACCTCGAGAATGGACCTTACTGTTAGAGGCGGTTCCTCGCTCTGTTAGTAATCCTTCCTCCTGAAGGTTACTTCCAGTCTGTCCTTCCTACTGTCAGTCTGACTCCTCCCGTCTTGGAGAGCTCAGGTCTGCGGAAGGAATCTGTGCAGTACCCCTTGCTGCACTGAGGCCTAGTCCTCTGGGTGTTGCTGTTGCACCAAGCACTACACTCTGCTCGGGTGAACAGGGGTTGGCTAGTGTATCGGATTGTCGGTGATACTGCGGATCACGTATGGTCTGGTGTACGTCTGTGATCGCTGGTGGTCGGATCCTCTCTGTGCTTCACCGATCGTTACAGGATTGTAGAATGTTTTGCGATAAGCCACGATTTAGTCTGGTGTTGAAATTGGCAATCTGAACCACGCGAGTCTCCCGTAACACATTCCTCCTGAATCTAATAAGCATTTAATCCCGTAGTTTACACAGTGCCATGTTTTTCATTTGTAATTTGTGTAATGGAGCACAGCGGGTGTTATGAAGTCCGTCCCGGCATGTGGATTTTCCTCACTTTGTTGGACTTGGCAGTAAGCCTGTATTGATTATATGATAATTGATTGGATTTTCTCTGGGCTGAGCAGAGGCACACATACAGCTGAGGCCCTGTGTTGGTTTGATAACCATATTCCTTATACTGGGAAACAAAAGAAGTGATGATAATATCCTCTCAGGTGTGCCACAACACCTACATAGACTTTATACTAATAAAAAAGATATATGTAGCAAAAAACTGAAGAAACCTGAAGACAACACTTGTGCAAAAATATTAATAAAAAGTATCCGTCAGGGAACATTTTCCATAGCAGAGAATGACAAAAATGCAGATAGGATATATAAGCATAGCTCCCATTTACCCCTCTTTTAGAAGGACAGTCCCCCTTTGGGAACCCAGTCCATCTGTCCGACCACCATTGCTGCTCGCAGAGCCCAGAAAGAAATCAAACAAGGGCTGTCAGACTTCACATCCAGGCTGTACTCCTCTTCATGCACAGATGTAGCCACACTGTGCCTGTGTAGTACGGACGTACCTGTGCGGTAAGCTGGAGCTTGTGCTCACTCGGGTGCAGAACGGCCACACTTGTGCATGTAAAGAAGCATGGTCTGGATCTTCCAGACACTCGCCATGTGGCAGCCAATCCAGAGGCTTCTGTCTCCATAAGTAAGTATCTGATTTTTGACCTTCGGTTCACTTTCATTAAAAGAAAATGCAGGGGCATCGCTAGCCCTATTTTGGGGGGCACGTGCCCCCAATCCGTCCTGAGGTGCCACAGATCTCTTTCCCAGGGGTGCCCGCTGGCCCCTCCTGGCCGCCGCTGCCTCCCCCCGGCTGTCCCCGCGGACAGAGCATCAGACCTTGATCAGCGGGCGACCAGATAGAGCGGGCGCTAGGACCTAGCGGACACCGCTGATATGCGGAAGTGACATCACTTCTGCACATACAGCGTGGTGCGCCCGGCGTGGTGCGGTCGGGTCGCCCGCTGATCGAGGTCTGACGCTGTTGGCTGCGAGATGAGGGGGGCACCTGTCACTCACTACCTAATGGGGGGGCGCCTGTCACTCACTATCTAACGGGGGTCCCTGTCACTCACTACCTAACGGGGGGGGCGCCTGTCACTCACTATCTAATGGGGGTCCCTGTCACTCACTACCTAACGGGGGTCCCTGTCACTCACTACCTAACTGGGGTCCCTGTCACTCACTATCTAATGGGGGTCCCTGTCACTCACTACCTAACGGGGGTCCCTGTCACTCACTACCTAACTGGGGTCCCTGTCACTCACTATCTAACGGGGGTCCCTGTCACTCACTATCTAACGGGGGTCCCTGTCACTCACTATCTAACGGGGGTCCCTGTCACTCACTACCTAACTGGGGTCCCTGTCACTCACTATCTAACGGGGTCCCTGTCACTCACTACTTAACTGGAAGTAGTAGTGTAGCAGCACACTCAAAAGATGATTCCCGTCGATGTGCCTGGCCAATAGTCCAGCAGCACTCTGGAACAATCAGCAGGATAACAAGGAAAAAGCCGGCACCTTCTGCTCTTTTATTGCATAGGAAAATCCCAGCAGATAAAGCAACGTTTCAAGGTTGCATACCTCTTTGTCAAGCTTGCTGGAAGTCAAATACACACTGAATTTAAACACACATCATTATATACCATACATGATTAGCAGCAACCAATAAAATTCAAATCTATCTGCCCCAATCATAAAAGTCCTAAGCTGTTGGACCTGATGGGGAACTTCTATGTAGCTGCTATGATAGGTTGATAGGTTGCATATTTGTGGAACCACCTACCTGTTATGCCCCTCGTAGCCTGACCAAACACTGTCCTCCTGGGTCCGCCAGACGTCACAGCGAGTCCTACCCTCCGCCCATGGCGTACCTGATAGGATCCCCATGTATAAACACGCAATGGGCGGCCCCCAAGCTCCGTCCCAGCGTGTCTCGGCGGACACTATGGAGACGTGAGCGGCTAACAGCCACTGACGTCACCAGCTAGAAATGAGGAGGACAGCGCCGCAAGCCAATCGGAGCCCACCTACGTACATGCGATGTGGTTGTTGCCTAGCAACAGTAATAAATATGCTGCCAGAGCGGCGCATACATTACCCATGGCTGCTTTACATAAGTAAACAAACATACTGCTCGGCTACTAACATGTGTAGTCGCCAGTTGCAGACACAATCCTAGAAGTAAGGAGAATGGAGTAATCGGAAGGGAGGAGCGGAGGGAAGAAACAAGGGACAGGGATAATATAAAAAGGAATATAGATATAGAATAGAGAAGAGAGGGGGAAGATGTATACATGTATAATCACCCCCCCCCCCTCTAATCACACCCCCCCCCCTCTTATCACACCTTGAGACACCCATCAATCACTTCCTGTCACCACCTGTCACCCCATAGCACACCTACCCATCAGATCAGGCCCTAATTTGCCCCGTGTGGGCTCTTGATCACTCGGCCAAACCCTCAGACCCCCCTCAGAACCCCTTCCGATCACCTCCCCAGTGCATTGATTGCATCTATTTTCCCCTCTAACCACCCCCTGAGACACCCATCAATCACCTCCTGTCACCCCCCTAGCACTCCTATCCATCAGATCAGGCCCAATACAACCTGTCATCTCAGAGGCCACCCTGCTTATGACCGGTTCCACAAAATTTGCCCCCTCATAGACCACCTGTCATCAAAATTTGCAGATGCTTATACCCCTGAACAGTCATTTTGAGAAATTTGGTTTCCAGACTACTCACGGTTTTGGGCCCCTAAAATGCCAGGGCAGTATAGGAACCCCACAAGTGACCCCATTTTAGAAAAAAGACACCCCAAGGTATTCTGTTATGTGTATGACGAGTTCATAGAAGATTTTATTTTTTGTCAACAGTTAGCGGAAATTGATTTTTATTGTTTTTTTCACAAAGTGTCATTTTTCACTAACTTGTGACAAAAAATAAAATCTTCTATGAACTCACCATACACCTAACGGAATACCTTGGGGTGTCTTCTTTTCTAAAATGGGGTCACTTGTGGGGTTCCTATACTGCCCTGGCATTTTAGGGGCCCTAAACCGTGAGGAGTAGTCTAGAAAACAAATGCCTCAAAATGACCTGTGAATAGGACGTTGGGCCCCTTAGCGCACCTAAGCTGCAAAAAAGTGTCACACATGTGGTATCGCCGTACTCAGGAGAAGTAGTGTAATGTGTTTTGTGGTGCATTTTTACACATACCCATGCTGGGTGGGAGAAATCTCTCTGTAAATGGACAATTGTGTTTAAAAAAAACCAAAAATGTGTAATTTACAGAGATATTTCTCCCACCCAGCATGGTTATATGTAAAAATACACCACAAAACACATTATACTACTTCTCCTGAGTACGGCGATACCACATGTGTGACACTTTTTTGCACCCTAACTGCGCTAAGGGGTCCAAAGTCCAATGAGTACCTTTAGGATTTCAAGGGTCATTTTGCGGCATTTGGTTTCCAGACTACTCCTCATGGTTTAGGGCCCCTAAAATGCCAGGGCAGTATAGGAAACCCACAAGTGACCCCATTTTAGAAAGAAGACACCCCAAGGTATTCTGTTAGGTGTATGATGAGTTCATAGAAGCTTTTATTTTTTGTCACAAGTTAGCGGAAATTGATTTGTATTGTTTTTTTTTTCACAAAGTGTCATTTTCCGCTAACCTGTGACAAAAAAAAAATCTTCTATGAACTCACCATACTCCTAACAGAATACCTTGGGGTGTCTTCTTTCTAAAATGGGGTCACTTGTAGGGTTACTATACTGCCCTGGCATTTTAGGGGCCCTAAACCGTGAGGAGTAGTCTAGAATCCAAATGCCTCAAAATGACCTGTGAATAGGACGTTAGGCCCCTAAGCGCACCTAGGTTGCAAAAAAGTGTCACACATGTGGTATCGCCATACTCAGAAGAAGTAGTATAATGTGTTTTGGGGTTTATTTTTATACATACCCATGCTGGGTGGGAGAAATCTCTCTGTAAATGGACAATTGTGTGTAAAAAAAAAATCAAAAAATTGTCATTTACAGAGATATTTCTCTCACCCAGCATCTGTATGTGTAAAAATACACCACAAAACACATTATACTACTTCTCCTGAGTACGGCGGTACCACATGGGTGGCACTTTTTTGCACCCTAAGTGCGCTAAGGGGCCCAAAGTCCAATGAGTACCTTTAGGATTTCACAGGTCATTTTGCGACATTTGGTTTCAAGACTACTCCTCACGTTTTAGGGCCCCTAAAATGCCAGGGCAGTATAGGAACCCCACAAGTGACCCCATTTTAGAAAGAAGACACCCCAAGGTATTCCGTTAGGAGTATGGTGAGTTCATAGAAGATTTTATTTTTTGTCACAAGTTAGCGGAAAATGACACTTTGTGAAAAAAACACAATTAAAATCAATTTCCGCTAACTTGTGACAAAAAAATTCTTCTATGAACTCACCATACTCCTAACGGAATACCTTGGGGTGTCTTCTTTCTAAAATGGGGTCATTTGTGGGGTTCCTATACTGCCCTGGCATTTTAGGGGCCCTAAACCGTGAGGAGTAGTCTTGAAACCAAATGTCGCAAAATGACCTGTGAAATCCTAAAGGTACTCATTGGACTTTGGGCCCCTTAGCGCAGTTAGGGTGCAAAAAAGTGCCACACATGTGGTATCCCCGTACTCAGGAGAAGTAGTATAATGTGTTTTGGTGTGTATTTTTACACATACCCATGCTGAGTGGGAGAAATAACTCTGTAAACTCTGGACAATTGTGTGTAAAAAAAAAAAAAATTGTCATTTGCGGAGATATTTCTCTCACCCAGCATGGGTATGTGTAAAAATACACCCCAAAACACATTATACTACTTCTCCTGAGTACGGCAATACCACATGTGTGGCACTTTTTTGCAGCCTAACTGCACTAAGGGGCCCAAAGTCCAATGAGCATCTTTAGGCTTTACAGGGGTGCTTACAATTAGGCACCCCCCAAAATGCCAGGACAGTGAACACACCCCACAAATGACCCCATTTTGGAAAGTAGACACTTCAAGGTATTCAGAGAGGAGCATAGTGAGTCCGTGGCAGATTTCATTTTTTTTTTTGTCGCAAGTTAGAAGAAATGGAAACTTTTTTTTTTTTTTTTTGTCACAAAGTGTCATTTTCCGCTAACTTGTGACAAAAAATAAAATCTTCTATGAACTCACCATGAATCTCTCACTGAATACTTTGGGATGTCTTCTTTCCAAAATGGGGTCATTTGGGGGGTATTTATACTTTCCTGGAATTTTAGCACCTCATGAAACATGACAGGTGGTCACAAAAGTCAGAGATGCTTCAAAATGGGAAAATTCACTTTTGGCACCATAGTTTGTAAGCGCTATAACTTTTACCCAATCCAATAAATATACACTGAATGTTTTTTTTTTTTTTTTTATTCAAAGACATGTAGCAGAATAACTTTCATGCTCAAATGTATAGGAAATTTAACTTTATTTGAAAAATGTCAGCACAGAAAGTTAAAAAAGTCATTTTTTTGACAAAATTCATGTCTTTTTTGATGAATATAATAAAAGGTAAAACTCGCAGAAGCAATCAAATAGCACCAAAAGAAAGCTGTATTAGTGACAAGAAAAGGAGGTAAAATTCATTTAGGTGGTAGGTTGTATGACCAAGCAATAAACCGTGAAAGCTGCAGTGGTCTGAATGGAAAAAAAGGCTCTGGTCCTTAAGGGGCGAAAAGACTGTGGTCCTCAAGTGGTTAAGTTCAGTGTGTATTTGACTTCCAGCAAGCTTGACAAAGAGGTGTGCAACCTTGAAACGTTACTTTATCTGCTGGGATTTTCCTATGCAATAAAAGAGCAGAAGAATACAAACAGATGGTGCCGGCTTTTTCCTTGTTATCCTGCTGATTGTTCCAGAGTGCTGCTGGACTATTGGCCAGGCACATCGACGGGAATCATCTTTTGAGTGTGCTGCTACACTACGACTTCCAGTTAGGTAGTGAGTGACAAAGAGCAGAAGAATACAAACAGATGGTGCCGGCTTTTTCCTTGTTATCACTACCTAATTGGAGGCACCTGTCACTCACTATCTAACGGGGGTCCCTGTCACTCACTATCTAACGGGGGTCCCTGTCACTCACTATCCAGGAGGTACTCAAGGGCGGTTGGTCTTAGCACTCCAGCTATCTTCATCTTGAAACCGTGGGTGCTGATCACAATTGTTGAACTCACTATCTAACGGGGGTTCCTGTCACTCACTACCTAACTGGCGTCCCTGTCACTCACTATCTAACGGGGGTCCCTGTCACTCATTACCTAACTGGGGTCCCTGTCACTCACTATCTAACTGGGGTCCCTGTCACTCACTACCTAACTGGGGTCCCTGTCACTCACTATCTAACGGGGGTCCCTGTCACTCACTACCTAACTGGAGGCGCCTGTCACTCACTACCTAACGGGGGTCCCTGTCACTCACTACCTAACTGGGGTCCCTGTCACTCACTACCTAACTGGGGTCCCTGTCACTCACTACCTAACTGGGGGTCCCTGTCACTCACTATCTAACCTGGTGGTCCCTGTCACTCACTACCTAACTGGGGGCACCTGTCACTCACTACCTAACCTGGTGGTCCCTGTCACTCACTACCTAATGTGGGGTCCCTGTCACTCACTATCTAACCTGGTGGTCTCTGTCACTCACTATCTAACCTGGTGGTCCCTGTCACTATCTAACCTGGTGGTCCCTGTCACTCACTATCTAACCTGGGGGTCCCTGTCACTCACTACCTAACCTGGGGGGCACCTGTCACTCACTACCTAACCTGGGGGGCACCTGTCACTCACTACCTAACCTGGGGGGCGCCTGTCACTCACTAGCTAACCTGGGGGTCCCTGTCACTCACTACCTAACCTGGGGGGCGCCTGTCACTACCTAAACTGGGGGGCTTCTGTCGCTACCTAAACTGGGGGACTCCTGGCACTACCTTAACTAGGGGGCACCTGTCAGTACCTAAACTATCCAGGCCAGCCAGCCCAGTATCACCACTAGCCAACCAGCCCATGATCACTGACAAAAAGGCCACAGCATCACCACCAGTCAGGCCAGCATTTACTTTGGGGGCCTCACGATTGCTGAATTTGTCATGTCGGGGGCCTCACGATTGTTGAATTTGTCTTGTTGGGGGCCTCATGATTGCTGAATTTGTCTTGATAGGGGCCTCATGATTGCTGAATTTGTCTTGTTGGGGGTCACATGATTGCTAACTGTGAGACTATGGGAAAAGCTGAATCATCATCATATAAGACAATAGCATTAAACCTACTTTTTTATCTTTTGAAAACAGAAAATAAAACTGGGAGGTTCTACAAAATTGAATACATTTTTCAGGAGTAGGATGGATGAAATTGTTTATCTTCACAGTTTATTTTCAACTTGGATTTTCCATAATGTTCATGTATGAGTTAAAACGTTTATACAGTATTTAGTTTAAATTGCTGTTGCCACTTTGCGATAGATAAGTGACTTTTGGGTTGCAGTTTGGGCACTCGGCCTACAAAAGGTTCGCCACCACTGTCCTAATCTGATGTCCCACCATTGCTAGGTTCATATAAATTTGTCTCCACCCATTACAACACCCACATTCTGGTCCATGGCCCGCCCATTAAGCGTGCCGCACAACGTGACCCTCATATTTTTCGGCACGCTAGCTGCAGTGTGCTGAATTCTGCTGCCTACAATATGTACAGTATACGCTGTTCTCTAGTGCCTGCACTGTGTGCTATTCTACCTCCAGTGTGTACAGTATAAGGTGTTACTCTGTGCCTTTACTGATTGTAAACCAGCTGTATTGTATGCTGATCCCTGCTACTTTCAGTATGTACAGTATTAGCTGTAAAGCCTGGTACACACATACAATTTTGATTAGCCAATTTTAGCTCTGTTCATCAAATTCATTGTCTGTTGGCCCACTTACTGCACGGGGGTGGTAAAATTGGTCAGTGATTGACCAATCAAAATTGTATGTGCGTATACATCTTTGATCTATGCCTATACTGATTGTAAATTATCTAAATAAAGGACACGGGGCTCCATATAATATTTCGATGTGCAGGCCCGTTATCTGTAGCTTACACCACTGCTAAGTTCATGTACATTTGGCCCCACCCATGGCCATGCCCAGTCACCTCATGGCCACGCCCATTTTTTTTGCTAAACCCCCCACCTAGTACCCACAGGTGCCCCCGATCTCCAAGGACCCTAGAAACGCCCCTGAGAAAATGACAATAAACCCATGCAGAAAAAAATTATCAGATGAATCCTTAGGCTATGAGGCTATGAGAAACATATGGGGAGTAACTACAAATCATGGCGCCTCCCAGCAAAACTTTGGGGCCTCCCCAATGTTCACTCTCTTTCTCTTGCCTACCCCTGGTAGCTTTAGGGCCCAGCACTGCATCCACATGCTGTAATAGAAAAGCTAGCCGGCTTGCAATGAAAAAAATGTTGTTCCTTTTAAGATAAGAAAGTACTTATCCTTGAGAATACTGGGTACATTCAGCTCCTCTTTCTTAACCCAAAGCACCGTCTGCACTAATGAAATATAGAAGACTTCTCTCTATGTATATATTTTTAGAAACCTAATCCCGTGTCGGGATTTCAGCTTCTGGAGCCCATCTATCTATACGTTATACATCTATTGTAGCTGAAATACACTTCCACCAATAAAGTGATTTATCTGACTTTGATATATTAGTTGGGAGGCAATTTTCTATGTAGAATTCACCTTCCCGGGATTAAGAGCCTGTCTGCGGAAGAGCTATGGAGAGAGATTTCATTCTAAAGTAACGAGATCTGACTGAAAACCTTTTTTATTGTGGATCTCAAAGTAAAACTAACAAAAAAATAAAAAGACACAAGTTGCAAACTTTCTGCATTTAGAATGACTCACGGGACCGAGACTTCATTCCTATCCTGGCATCCATCTTCTGCATCTGGCTTCCCTACAAGCAAAATCCCTAAAGTTGCCGCTTTCTTGATCTTATTAAAGATAAAAACTTGCAGTTACATCACTTTCTTCTCACTGCTCATTATGTGCTTTATAACAGCCTGTTCTGCTCACATCATTGCTCTGTACAGCAAGGTCCCTTGTATCCGGCACCAGCAGGAATCGACTGAAGCCAGATACATGTGTTTGCTGCCAGGTCACTTGAGCAACCGGTCGAAAAAGCACAAGGGACGGTCTTTCCCCATACGTGCAGAGAGTGGTTGCTTGGACAGTAACCCTGACTTGTGAATACCTTTCTTATATACCGATAACTGTAAGGCTTGACAGGTTATGTCCCCAATCAGTCTCTATGCTCCAATCTAGTGCCACGTCTCTGAGCCCGACCTACAGTCTTCACCTATAGACAAGCCCCCGCATGAACAGGACACTTTATTTGTCTCCTGACTAGTGATGGGCGAACACCTGGATGTTCGGGTTCGGGAAAGTTCGCCGAACATGGCCGAGATGTTCGGCATGTTCGGGCCGAACCCCGAACTTTCCGAACATCCAGCTTTTGGGGGCCACATGGGGTCGCAGGCATAAGGGGGGAGCATGCCCCGATCGCGGGGGGGGTCGGAAATTCCCCCCACCCCCTCCGCTAGCGCTCCCCCCTCTGCCCGCTTCCCCATTCAAAAGTTTAAGCAAAGTACCTGTAGTGGATGGCCTGGCAGTGGGCGGCACTGTGGAGTGAGGAGGAGGAGTCCGGAGAGTGACGAGTTGAGGGAGGCCGGGCAGCGGGCGGTTCAGCGGAAGTACCCTTGTGGTACTTCCGCCCTTTCTCTGACCTCACGCCCGCTGCCCGGCCTCCCTTAACTTGTCACTCTCCGGACTCCTCCTCCTCACTCCACAGTGCCGCCCACTGCCAGGCCATCCACTACAGGTACTTTGCTTAAACTTTTGAATGGGGAAGCGGGCAGAGGGGGGAGCGCTAGCGGAGGGGGTGGGGGGAATTTCCGACCCCCCCCGCGATCGGGGCATGCTCCCCCCTTATGCCTGCGACCCCATAGGGGGGCAGTATTCGGCCGAACAGGGCCCTGTTCGGCGGCCATTAGAAGTTCGGGGCGAACCCGAACTTAAAAGGCCGAACACCATCAGGTGTTCGGCCGAACGCGAACATCACCCGAACAGGGTGATGTTCTGCAGAACCCCGAACAGTGGTGAACACTGTTCGCCCAACACTACTCCTGACTACGGTTACCCCCAGGTCTTAACGTGCAAGGCATACAGACTGAAGTAGATTGGACAATAACCCGCCAGAACCCCACTGAGGCAAATATAGCACAGTTCAATAGTTTATAAGTATCACACAGGATTAGTGCCTTGATATTAGGAGGATGAGGCCCTTAGCGTCAATTGCCAGTAATGACAGAAGGTTTAGGGAACAGGCAGTGGATGATCCAAGTAGCAAGTGAGAGAGTTCATGCAAGGTCAGCATGCAAGAGTATCCAAGCAACAAGCAATGGTCAGTCCAGGTAATATGCAAATTATCCAGGAAACAAACAAGCAGAGGTCGGTCCAGGCAGCAAGCAAGAGTATCCAGGTAACAAGCGGAGGTCGGTCCAGGCAGCAGGCAAGAGTATCCAGGTAACAAGCAGAGGTCGGTCCAGGCAGCAGGCAAGATTATCCAGGTAACAAGCAGAGGTCGGTCCAGGCAGCAGGCAAGAGTATCCAGGTAACAAGCAGAGGTAGGTTCAGGCAGCAGGCAAGAGTATCCAGGTAACAAGCAGAGGTCGGTCCAGGCAGCAGGCAAGAGTATCCAGGTAACAATCAAGGGTTAGTAACAGCAGACAAGAATGGTCAAATACAAGCAAAGCTCAAATTCCAATAGTTCAGACAAAGTGAGTACGCATCCAGCAACTAGCCACAGCTATGCTTATCACGTGCAATGACTTGGAGCACTCTGTGCATTTAAATACAACTTTCATCCAGTGGCTGGCCACACACCACACATCCAATCACAGCAGATGCACCTGCCAAGTGTCAGCCGCGCAGTCAGCTCACGCTAGAGCTGTCAGCTGACCACAGTCAGCTGACTATTGTTAACCTTTGCGGAGGGCGTACTGAGAACGCGCCGTCCGCCTATCAGGAAGTGCGGCCTGTGTCCCAGCCTGCACGTCATCAGCGGGGAACAAATGCAGAGACCCAAAAGCAGCGGATTCCGCCTGGGTCTTAGCAGAAACATCAATGTTAACAGGCAGGTTCCTTATAATATCTCTGGTGAATATTCATACTTACTACACTATAAATTAGGCTCCTGGTGTTCCTGTGCTTCCTCCCTTTCTCTATATACTTCCTGTTGCTCCTAGTGGCTTTACAGCATCCTCCATGCACGACAGCCGGGTCACGTGACACCAGCAGATGTGTATGGATGCCGGAAGCCACTAGTAGCCTGCTAGGAGCTACAGGAAGGCTATAATATTTCACTGGAGGCTCTGTGAGTATTCCAATGCCTGCAAACACCCACTGTAAACCCCCAAAGTCCCCGTTATCCCTAGTGATGAGCAAAAATGCCAATATCCTCTTCACGTCATTTTCACGGAAAATAAGCAAAATTTTCGCTTCGACAAGCAGACCATTGGGAATCCTGTTTCCCATTGCTCTGTTAATAGACTAATGGGGAGCCTTAGAGGGCTATTTAAAGAGGCTTGTCACTCAGCTATACTTAGTATAGCTGAGAGCCCTCCCTCCTCCAACGCTCCACCATCGGCTTTCACTGTCCTTCCCCACCTCCCCACACCTATCGCATCCACCCATGCTGGCACCTAGTGCACTCATGGGTGCTCTAGATGCCATCATGGGTGGAGGTGATAGGTGTGGGGGGTCGGGGAGGGCAGCATCGGGAGGGACAGGGCTCTCAGCTAACTAAGTCTAGCTGAGAGCTGTGGTGGGAAGCATCATGTGTGGTGGCGGCCAGTGAAGATCTTCAGTCAAGGTATCTAGAGGATATTGGGTGGGACTTTTCTGAGGATATTGGCGTAGGAACTTAAGGGGTTAAAGAGGTTTGGGAGGCGGGACCCCACATCATTTTTTTTTTTATTTCCCACGCTCTGAACATATATGAATAAAAATAAATACATTTATATACATGTTGATACATTATCTGTCATTTTGTCGTATTTAAATATAGACTTCTCCGTCTAACTTTAAAATCAATTTTCTCCAAAAGTGTTTTGAGATTTTTTTTCCTCTTGTTCCCACTGTTCTCCTTGCAAATTGGGTGATTCTACCTTGTATGGGGTCTTTGCTATTAACCACTAAAGTAGGCGGCCATTTGAAAACAAAAAAGTGAACATGTTAGCATATTTTTGTGAAAAAGTCTTGAAAACAAAAAATCTCAATGTTCTGGTTGAACTCGATGGACGTATGTCTTTTTTCAACCAAAATAACTATGAATTATGAAAATGCCTTTGGCATTACTGGTTATCCCTTCAGGTATGTTGGTTAATCAAGACTTGCGGTTTCCTGAGTTCCGGATAATGGGAACTTTGCTGTATTATGGCAGAAATTTGAATAATCCTTTGATAGTTTTGTCCTATCTATTGTAAATTAGATGTGGTTATGGAAACCTTGGCCTCGATTCATCATTCTCTTTGAGATAACTTTTTCCAGTTTGTTAAATTACCAAATTCGAAGTTTAGCGATTTCTAGTTGTATTCATCAAGGTTTTTCCTCATTCGGTGTGAATTCGATAACAATTCGGTAACCATTCGGTAACGTGTCGATATTTCCATTTTACAGTGGTACTTTAACACAAGGCCATAAGATTCCCATGGAATTGTGGGTAAAAGGCAGTCCTTTGAGCACTACGTAGCAACATTCTGAATAGGGCTTTACACCTGGACCAGGATTCTGAAAGTGGTTGGGACAATCCCACAATTTGATAGGAGCCTTTTCTAAAAAATTATAGTGCAGCTAGCAAATTAGTTAACCCTGACACTGCCTGTGTTCTCTTACAAGATGATTCAAGAGAAATGCAGATGTCGTGTTATAGCAAATAAATCTATTCTCTTACAAATTTATATGGTTGCAGACCTTATTCTTGCCCTTCTGCGCCTTTGAATCACTCTCAGCTGATACATAACCACTTCAAATGGCTCCATCTTCTCTGTCAGCAATGATCTGACAGGAATAACGACAGAGCAGTGAAGGAGATAACTAATCCTAAATGTAACGATAAACCACGCCCACTTTCTTTTTCATGAATTGCACTTTATTCCGTTTTAGCGAATCTTTACCGAATCGTTACCGAATGTTCGCTAACAGCTGTAGATAACTTTGATGAATCCTGAAATGAAGTTAACAAATTCGGTATTTTACCAAACTGTTGTTAACAAATTTGCTAAGTGTTGATGAATCGAGGCCAAAGTTGTCTTTTATTATTATTTTTTATTATGAAACTTTATATATAAAGCGCTAACATACTCTAACATATTATGGAGTGTGGTACAATAGAGAGAAGTAACATTATTAGCATAAAAATATGTTACACAGGGACATTATTGCATTCAACAATGTTATAAAAAATAATGATTTAAATAATGTAGGGATAAGTATAGGAGAGCCGTCACTGAGTCCATATGGTGGTGGAGAAGAGCACACAACAGGAGGAAAGCCCTGCCAAATAAGCTTTATATTTAAGGGGTGGGAGAGAGGAACACATAAGGGGGGGGATGTAAAGGAGGGGATGGAGCTATGAAGATTGTAGGTAAGCGATTGTGAATTGATAAGTCTTAAAGAGAACGCGAGGTGGGTTCTAACAATGCTATCGGCATACAGAGGCTGGGTCTGCTTATACTGCCCAGCCTCTGTTGCTATACCGATCCCCCCTAAGCCCCCCTGCGCTCTGCTGTGCCCCCATAAATCATCAGTGGAGCTGTCGACACGCAGCGTGTCGCAGCCGGCTGTTTATCTCTGCATCTGTCAGTCTCGCCGCTCCCCCGCCTCCTCCACAGCTCCGGTCTCCGCCTGCGTCCCTTCCCTCCAATCAGCGGGGAGGGAAGAGAAGCGGGCGGGGCCTGGAGCTATGGAGGAGGTGGGGGAGCAGCGAAAATGACAGATGCAGAGATAAACAGCCGGCGTGTCGACAGCTCGGCTGATGATTTATGGGGGCATAGCAGAGCGCAGGGGGGGGGGGCTTAGGGGGGATCGGTATAGCAACAGAGGCTGGGCAGTATATGCAGACCCAGCCTCTGCATGCTGATAGCGCTGCGTAATATGTTAGTGCTGCGTAATATGTTGGCGCTTTATAAATACAATAAATAAATAATTGTTAGAACCCACCTCATGTTCTCTTTAAGGCCAGCTTGGATGAGTTGAAGGTGGGGGTAAGCCTGATGGTGGAGGGAGTTCCGTAGAGTAGGGGCTGCTCTGGAGAAGTCCATGACCCTCATGAGTGAGCCTTGCTTTTGAGCAAGTTATGCAAGGCGTCAAAATCCATAATGTTAGAAGACTATTATAGTTTAGCATCTTCATGCGCAGCAATGTAGAATGCAGGAGAAATAGACATTAATCAGCCAAATGGCTAATGGCTGTCTTGACTATTACCAAGAAAAAAAACAACAACAATATCAGCAGGCACGCCAGATCTCTGCGTTTTGCCTTTTCACCATTGAACTGAACTATTGGACTCTCCACTTGCCATCAGGAGGTAGTAGGACATTCGACTGTGGGTCCTTAAACTAGCACTGGGATTACTACCATTGCCATTTCACTTTCGGGGGTCTTGGGGACAGACCTGATCCCTGGCTGATTCATTTTGCGCTGGTTTTTGAAACTATTTAGCGGGGGGCTGATACACACCTTGTCTGCCTACACTAATTAGTTATGGGACAGCTGCTACACACTCTGCTAGGGAGATTTTAATTAGCCTCTTGTGGGTCTCCTCCCTCCTCCCACCTCCCTCCTCCCACCTCCCTCCTCCCTCCTCCATCCTCCCTCCTCCCACCTCCCACCTCCTTCCTCCCACCTCCCTCCTCCCACCTCCCACTTCTGAGTGCTTTTAAAATCACTAGTTCATCGAAAAAGCGCTCGGCTAACATGTTTGTATGGGCTTGATCACACCAGAGCGATGAGATTTTTTCTTAAACGCAAATATGGGTCCTGCAGCATTTTGGAGGCAATTATGCCACAATGTAAAGTATTGGAAAAGTGGAAAATCGCTCTGAAAAGTGCTGAACAGAGCAATTTTTTTCCAAGCTTTTTTTTTGCCCAGAGCTGCTCACTTCCAGATCAAGAACTACAAAATCACTACAACAAAACACTCCAAAATCGCTAGACATAAATAGGAAATTGCTAGGCACGTGCCCAGAATTGCTAAAGCAAATCGCTAAGCATTTGCGTCTAACAATTTTTGGTGTGTACTAGCCCTTAATTATCTGTATGTTTTTGGGGATGTGGTAGGAAACTGGAGTGCCTGGAGGAAACCCACACGGACACAGGGAGAACATACAATACAAATTTCGTGCACATTGTTCCCTGCCTGGGATTCGACCCAGCGCTGCAAGGCAAGAGTGCTATCCACTATGCCACTGTAAAATACATTTGTTTTATTATTTTGGAAGGAATACATATCCAGACTAAAGGGATTTTATACCTTAGCCACTTATAAAAGCGTAAAAGAAGTATAATCATGCTAATGCCATGCAGCGAATAAAAAAGGATCACAAATCCTAAAGTAAATTAAAAGTAAATTGAAAACTAGCTCTTGTATGCTGGGTAAATGGTCTGCTCAGGAGGCTGAGTGACAAGCAGCGGCGGCAGCAGCGGGAGACTCAGGCTGCAGAGTCTTTGTGATCTTACAGTGACAAGGGAAAGCCAGCAGGACCAGAACTATACATTATGCATTCTGGCCATCTATAGCCTCAAGACCTAAATGAGGAAACCTGCTTATTAGCTGAAACACTTTAATCTGCCACTTATAATGTTTGTAAAATTGTATTCTGGGAGAAAAAAAAGTCAGACAAGGATTGGCAATTATTTTAATATGCTCAAGTAATGGATGTACCGCCGTTGCACTACATTATCTTTATACGGCACCCACTGTGCTGGGTCTTTATCGCACTTTATGCAAATTATATCTGAACAAAAAGTCTAGACGGCTCATGCCGCGCGGACGCTGTACCTATTCAGTCTCTTAAAGTGTTCATGTTCTTAAAGTGAAACTGAAGTGAAAAAAATAAACTTACTGTATATACTCGAGTATGAGTCTAGAAATTTAGGTCTCATTCACTTCATAAAAGTATAGGGGTCGACTTATACACGAGTCACGGGCAACACTGAGCACACTGAGTAATGTGTGTACTAATAGTGATATTTGCTTTGATACTTTGAGGAAGGGAAATGCCAGGAAAGCACAGGTATGAAAGTCCTTACCACAACAATTAACAAGGAAAGGGGCGGGGGGAAAATACTGGGCTGCATAAAAAGGAGTGAATAATTGCAGCACTTGGGGGGACATGGAGGAGGTATTGGCTGCACTTAAGGGACAGGAGGGGTTATTGGCTGCAATACTGTATGCAGTGCAGTCATTAACCCCTCCTGAGCCCCAAGTGCAGCCACTAACTTTGATGGGTCGACTTATACTTGAGTCAATAAAAAATTCCAGCTTAAGAGGGTTGAATAAGGGAATCGACTTATACATGAGGTCGACTTGTATTCGAGTATATACGGTATGAGATAATGAATTGTATGTGTAGTACAGCTAAGATATAGACCATAAGTAGCACAGATATGAGTCTCATATTGTTTCCAGTACAGGAAGAGTTAAGAAACTTCAGTTGTTATCTATGCAAAACAGCTTGTCTGAGCTATTTGACCCAACTTGGGTCAGCTACAGTGCTGTTTTCTGAAGCACAGCCAAGAAACAGTGAGAGACAGCTTGAGATAAGATTTTACTGCAGGAGAGTTCAAAGGGTCATTAGATCTGCTCTGTTTTGTAGCTTAAAGTACAGAGTGTGGTTTGTAAACTGCAAATATGACAAAATGATGCAATGTCATAAAAAAACTATATAACTGAAAATAAAAATATGAGACTCTTTTCTTTGCTACTAATGTCCTATTCATTATCCATACTACACATACAATTCATTAAATCATATGTTTTTTTCGGTTCAAGTTTGCTTTAAACCTAAACAAAACTTTCCTTTCCTTCCTCTCATTTCTGCCATTTTCTACCTGCCTAAATAATATTGTGATACTAAGACCCACTTCCCATGGGCAGCTGCAGTCGGGGAATCCACCATACCTGCTGCTCCAGTGCACCCAGCGGGCACTGCGTGATACAGACACTTCTACGAAGGCAGCCTCCGTAGAAGTGCTCCCTGCGCGAAACGGCTGTAAGGCTTTCACCAGTGGCGGCTCCAGCTTCAGATTTTTGGGGGGGCTCAAAGGGGGCACAAGGGCTGGCAGGCCGGGCTTGGCGGGGGGGGGGGTGTCAATTTGTGGCACGCGCAGCGCGGCGAAAAATTGGGCGTGGTCATGACGTCATGTGGGCGGGGCTAACTGTAATGTAGTTGTACCAGCTAACGTAGTTACATTAAAAAAATGAAGTAAACGCACATAATGACAGATAGCCTTTCACCAGTAAATGCACATAAGAGTCAGCTTTTCACCAGTAAATGCACATAATGACAGACAGCGTTTCCCCAGTAAATGCACATAAGAGACAACTTTTCACCAGTAAATGCACGTAATGACAGACTGCATTTCCGCAGTAAATGCACATAAGAGACAACTTTTCACCAGTAAATGCACATAATGACAGACAGCATTTCCCCAGTAAATGCACATAAGAGACAGACAGCATTTCCCCAGTAAATGCACATAAGAGACAACTTTTCACCAGTTCATGCACGTAATGACAGACTGCATTTCCGCAGTAAATGCACATAAGAGACAGACAGCATTTCCCCAGTAAATGCACATAAGAGACAACTTTTCACCAGTAAATGCACATAATGACAGACAGCATTTCCCCAGTAAATGCACATAAGAGACAACTTTTCACCAGTTAATGCATGTAATGACAGACTGCATTTCCCCAGTAAATGCACATAAGAGACAACTTTTCACCAGTTCATGCACATAATGACAGACAGCATTTCCCCAGTAAATGCACATAAGAGACAACTTTTCACCAGTAAATGCACATAATGACAGACAGCCAGTGTCCCCAGCATAGGTAGCCAGGTGTATAGCTGTCCCCAGTATATGTAGCCAGGCTGGTGGTGGTGGGCTGGGGGCCCCAGGGCAGCTAAGGCCTGGCTGGTGGTGGTGGGATGGGGGGCCCCAGGGCAGCTCAGGCTTGACTGTTGGTGGGCTGAGCTGAAGGTCACAGGCCTGGATGGTGGTGGTGAGCTGGGGGCCCTAGAGCAGCTCAGGCCTGACTGGTAGTGGTGGTGGGCTGGGGGCCCCCCAGGGCAGCTTAGGCCTGGTTGGTGGTGGTGGGCTGGGGGCCCCAGGGCAGCTCAGGCCTGGATGGTGGTGGTGGTGGGCTGCGGGCCCCCAGGGCAGCTTAGGCCTGGTTGGTGGTGGTGGGCTGGGGGCCCCAGGGGAGCTCAGGCCTGGATGGTGGTGGGGTAGGGGCCCTAGGGAAGCTCAGGCCAGGCTGGTGGTGGTAGGCTGGGGGTCCCCCAGGGCAGCTCAGGCCTGGTTGGTGGTGGTGGGCTGGGGGCCCCAGGGCACCTCTGGCCTGGCTGGTGCGAAAAAAAATTGCCAGCTGTCCACCCACCTTCAGTCTTCCTCCCTCCAATCCTCCTGCTGCTGCTGCTGCTGAGCTGCCTCCAGTCCGACTATACCGAGTCCTTGGAGAGTTGGAGGCTCGGACTTTTGTGCATGCTGCCTGTCTGCTGTGCTGTCCGTGGGGGGTGTGAGTGCTGGCTCTGGCTGGCAGCCAGTCACTCACAGTAACGCAGGCCTGCTCCCTATTCGGCCGTTGGCGGCAACTGAAGCTGCCTGGGCGGGCGAGGCGAGCGCGCTGCACGTGTCACGTGACGCCAGACGTCGTCACGTGACACAAATGTATACGCCAGCAGCCCACCATGAACGTACCCTTGCGGGCTGCTCTGCGTGTCTGCCAGCATCTATGACCCGGGCGGGCCGGAGCGGAGACTGATCACTGTCAGTCAGCCAGGCCCTCCTCTAGACAGTCCTCCTCCTCCTTATTTTGCCTGTCTGTGTGAACAGCAAAATAGGAACTTGCAGTGCCCGCTGGGGGGGCTTTAGGTGGGGCTGATAGGTCGCCAGCTGGGACTGAAGCCTGGGTAAGCCCCAGTGTGGCGCCGCCACTGGCTTTCACGCTAGCACCCACCGCTACTTGCATTCTGACACTTTTCGGTATGTGACAATGTTTTGTATCTACACCATTTTGTTTATATGACGTTTATCACAATCGATTCCTAATAAAGCAGCTCAAAGCAGTGGCGGCACTCTCTCGCCTTTCAGTTATCTGAGTCATTGGAATGGTTGGGCATAATCCTACTAATATTATAAATGGGAAAGTTTGTATGTTTGGATGTTTGTTACTCGATCACGCAACAATGGCTGAACGGATTTGAATGAAATTTAGCACACGCATAGTACATTACCTGGAATAAAGTATAGGATAGTTTTTATTCCCATAACCAAAAAGTGGGCAGATACAAATGCAAATTTCATTGGGATAATGTAAACTGCTGCCATTCTTACTCTGTTAATGGCAGGGTTCTCAAACTTTGCACAGTTGGTCATTGGGTGACTGAGATAAATATTCAGAAAAGTGGGTGGAGCCTACAAAAGCCAATCAAAATTCACCTATTGATTTTAAAGGGTAATATTTAATTGCTGCCATTCTTGCACTGTTAATGGCAGAAGCCTCATACCTGGTACAATTGGTCATTGGGTGACTGGAGTTCAAATTTAGAAAAGGGGGTGGTGTCACAAACAGCCAATCAGATTTATTTCTTTTCAATGCAAATTATTAATGCCAAAGATCACAAATCTCAAAAACTTGGTCATTGAGTAATTGCGTGTTAGGCTTAGAAAAAGTGGCCGCAGCCAAAACCAGCCAAATACATACCCGGCAATGCCGGGTCATCAATGGGTGGAGACAAATATAAATTTCAATGGGAAAATGTAAACTGCAGCCATTCTTACGCTGCTAATGGCAGGGTTTTCAAACTTTGCACAGTTGGTCACTGGGTGACTGGGATTAATATTCAGAAAAGTGGGTGGAACCATCAAAAGCCAATCACAATTCACCCATTGATTTTCAAGGGGAATATTTCCTTGCTGCCATTCTTGCACTGTTAATGGCACAAGCCTCAAACCTGGTATAGTTGGTCATTGGGTGACTGGGGTTCAAATTCAAAGACGAAGTGGAGCCACAAACAGCCAGTCCGATTTTCTTCATTTTAATGCAAATGATTGATGCCAAAGACTGCAAAGCTCACAAACTTGGTCATTGAGTGATTAATTAATTGTGTGTTAAGGTTAAAAAAAAGTGGGCGCAGCTAACACCAGCCAAATACATAACCAGGCAATGTTGGGACATCAGTGGGCGGAGACAGATACAAATTTTACTAGGAAAATGTAAACTCCAGCCTTTCTTACACTGTTAATGGCAGGGTTTTCAAACTTTGCACACTTGGCCATTGGGTGACTGGGGTTCAAATTCAGAAAAGGGGTTGGGGCTACAAACAGCCAATCAGATTTTGTTTCATTTCAATGCAAAATATTGATGCCAAAGACCTCAAAGCTCACAAACTTGGTCATTGAGTAACTGTGTGTTAGGGTTGGAAAAAAGTGTGTGCATATCTGTGCAATTCCGGGTCATCAGTGGGCAGAGACAAATTCAAATTTCACTGGGAAAATGTAAACTCCAGCCATTCTTACACTGTTAATGGCAGGGTTCTCAAACTATGCATAGTTGGTCACTGGGTGACTGGGATTACCGTAATATTCATAAAAGTGAATGGAGCCTAAAACCCAATCAAAATTCACCTGTTGATTTTCAAGGGGAATAACTGCTGCCTTTCTTGCACTGATAACGGCACAAGCCTCAAACCTGGTACAGCTGGCCATGGGGTGACTGGGGTTTAAATTCAGGGGATAGAGCCACAGCCAATCAGATTTATTTCATTCCATTGCAAATTATTGATGCCAAAGACCACAAAGCTCACAAACTTGATCATTGAGTAATTGTGTATGAGCGTTAGAAAAAGTGAGCAAAGCCAACACTAGACAAATACATATGCGGGCAACGCCAGGACATCAGCTACTTTCACATAATTTAACTATATTTTAGCTGTCTGCTTTAAGCAGAACTTTAACATAATAAGATAATGAATGACTACTCAGTCACAAAAAAAATATTATTCACAAGTGGAATAAGCACGTAACGCATTAGCAGCTACAATGGAGTTATCTGGGTTGAGATAAGTGCACTGCTTTTAAGTAGCCAGCAGAACGTATTGTGCTGTAAACTCTTGGAATGCTTTGATCTCTCTCTATTGGCAGAAGATATAGAAACTGAAAGCAGAAGTCCTCTGTTTTTGTTTCACATTGTCCTCTAGTGACAAGTGGCCATAGATACGCATTACAGCAGTACTAATTAGAAGCAATGAAATGTAACAAATAAGAAATACAAAAAAAATGTGCGAAAATAAATTGACCTTGAGCACTCGCAAGCCTTTAAATAAATTGGCTGCTAAAGGGTTAAACCTTCAGCTTCGTTTATTGTGTCGTCTGTATGACAATCTTTTTCAGAGTGATCTTAACTCCCAGTGCTGTCAGTTCATGTGGAATAATTGCCATTGTGTTCTGTTATCTCCTTTGCTGTAATAAGTAGGTACTAGTCTGAGAAATAGTTCAGTGGATTCATTTCATTTCAACACACTACCTGGTACTTCATGCGATGAAAAGATATGATGTCCTTATACGTCTAGTGATGGAAACTGACTTATCTGTGCCGCTCAGCTGATGAGGCACTCGCCTTCCCTCCATGTCCACCCACAGCCATTTGTTTCCAAGGGACAGGGATAAACAATTATTTTGTCTTGAAAGCTGCCATGGAAAGCCTTTCCACTAATAGGAAAAATAACAAACACTTTGCTTTCTCCTATCATGATTTTTATCCTGTCTGCTTATAAAAAAATAAAATAAAATAAAAAAGTATTTGATTTGAAGGCGATAGAAGACAGATATATCACCATCGAGAATATAAGATCTTCATCCTGCGTGTAACCCTCTAACTGCCCAAATAGTCTCCAGTACTGCAGAGAAGTTCTTTCCTTCTCTGCACAGTTATATAGTCCCTCACACCTTCTGGACCTGCACAGCCATACAGTCACTAACACCTTCTGCACCTGCACAGCCATACAGTCACTAACGCCTTCTGCTCCTGCACAGCCATACAGTCACTAATGCCTTCTGCTCCTGCACAGCCATACAGTCACTAACGCCTTCTGCTCCTGCACAGCCATACAGTCACTAACGCCTTCTGCTCCTGCACAGCCATACAGTCACTAACGCTTTCTGCTCCTGCACAGCCATACAGTCACTAACGCCTTCTGCTCCTGCACAGCCATACAGTCCCTCACACCTTCTGCACCTGCACAGCCATACAGTCACTAAAGCCTTCTGCACCTGCACAGCCATACACATACAGTCCCTCACACCTTCTGCACCTACACAGCCATACAGTCCCTCACACCTTCTGCACCTGCACAGCCATACAGCCCCTAACACCTTCTCCACCTGCACAGCCATACAGTCATTAACACCTTCTCCACCTGCACAGCCATACAGTCCCTAACACCTTCTCCACTGGCACAGCCATACAGTCACTAACACCTTCTGCTCATGCACAGCCATATAGTCCCTAACACCTTCTGCACCTGCACAGTCATATAGTCCCTAACACCTTCTGCACCTGCACAGCCATAAAGTACCTAACACCTTCTGCACCTGCACAGCCGTACAGTACCTAACACCTTCTGCACCTGCACAGCCATACAGTCCCTAACACCTTCTGCACCTGCACAGCCATATAGTCCCTAACACCTTCTGCACCTGCACAGTCATATAGTCCCTAACACCTTCTGCACCTGCACAGCCAAAAAGTACCTAACACCTTCTGCACCTGCACAGCCGTACAGTACCTAACACCGTCTGCACCTGCACAGCCATATAGTCCCTAACACCTTCTCCACCTGCATAGCCATACAGTCCCTAACAACTTCTGCACCTGCACAGCCATATAGTCCCTAACACCTTCTGCACCTGCACAGCCATAAAGTACCTAACACCTTCTGCACCTGCACAGCCGTACAGTACCTAACACCTTCTGCACCTGCACAGCCATACAGTCCCTAACACCTTCTGCACCTGCACAGCCATAAAGTCCCTAACACCTTCTGCACCTGCACAGTCATATAGTCCCTAACACCTTCTGCACCTGCACAGCCAAAAAGTACCTAACACCTTCTGCACCTGCACAGCCGTACAGTACCTAACACCGTCTGCACCTGCACAGCCATATAGTCCCTAACACCTTCTCCACCTGCATAGCCATACAGTCCCTAACAACTTCTGCACCTGCACAGCCATATAGTCCCTAACACCTTCTGCACCTGCACAGCCATAAAGTACCTAACACCTTCTGCACCTGCACAGCCGTACAGTACCTAACACCTTCTGCACCTGCACAGCCATATAGTCCCTAACACCTTCTGCACCTGCACAGTCATATAGTCCCTAACACCTTCTGCACTAGAGTTGTCTCGAACCTCCGATTGTAGGTTCGCGAACCTCAAATGCGAACACGTGAAAAAAGTTCGCGAACATGCAAACTTTCGAACCGCCATAGACTTCAATGGGCAGGCGAACCTTCAAAACTACAAACATTAATTGTGGCCACTAAAGTGATGGAAAAGATGTTTCAAGGGGTCTAACACCTGGAGGGGGGCATGCAAAGTGGGATACACGCCAAAAGTCCTGAGGAAAAATCCGGATTTTAAGCACAGCAGGGCTTAAAGTGAACCTAAAGTCAGACAGAAAAAATGAGTTTAACTCACCTGGGGCTTCCCTCAGCCCCCTGAAGCTGATCGGTGCCCACGCTGACTCCATCAGAGGTCCCTGGACCGGCCGGCGGCGACTTCCGGTTTCACCGTCACCGGCCGACAGGCTGGGAACGTGAGTGATTCTTCGCGTTCCCAGCCAGAATAGCGCCCCCTATGCTGCTATTGCGGCCTCCCTATGCTGCAATAGCAGCATAGGGGCGCTATTCTGGCTGGGAACGCGAAGCCGGTGACGGCGAAACCGGAAGTCGCCGCCGGCCGGTCCAGGGACATCTGATGGAGTCAGCGTGGGCACCGATCAGCTTCAGGGGGCTGAGGGAAGCCCCAGGTGAGTTAAACTCATTTTTTCTGTCTGACTTTAGGTTCACTTTAAGGGCAGAAATCAAATTTTATTGCTAAATTGGAGTGTCCTTCTGAAAATGGCGCAGGGAGAAAAATGGCGCACCGTTCTGACGATAAATGTATTATAAAATGCTATTTACCATTTTAATGTAAATACATTTTATTTATTTACAATTTATTTATTTTTACAATTTATTGCAGAACGGTGCGCCATGAAAAAATGCAGGGGGCTGCTATTATAGGCAGTGGGACACTGGAGGGAATAGGCATCGGGGAAGGATGTGTGCAGAGACATATGTTACCTTGTCCCGGGCCGGCAATCGCTCTTTCCCTCCGCTCCTTCACTTCCTAATTAGTTTGCTGTAGTCCTGCATCCAGCCAATCACCCTGCGGAGACTGAAACCACTTGGTGATTGGCCGGCTGCAGGACTACAGCAAATTAACTGAAGAAGTGAAGGAGCGATCGGCGGCCCGGGACAAGGTAATGTATGCATATTGCACACATCCTCCACCGATGCCTATTCCCTCCAGTGTCCCGCTGCCTCTCTCCTCCTCTGCCCTCTGCATTTTTTAACACTTTTAACGCTAAATAGCGTTATGTAATTAAAGTCAATGCAGCGCCATTTTCATCCCCCTGGCACTGTGCACCATTTTCAACTGTCACGAAATTGCAGGCCTAAAGTGCTTTAAAACATCTTGCATGTGTATACAGTACATCAATCAGGTAGTGTAATTAGTGTACTGCTTCACACTGACAGACCAAACCCACTGTGTAACGCACCGCAAACAGCTGTTTGTGTAGTGACGGCCGTGCTGGACTGGTGCGCACCATGGCGAGAGTGCAGGCGATGGCGGTTTTCAAGCCCATATGGTCGGGCTGAGGTAGCTGAATGACAGAACAACAGTGACTGAGTGTCCAGCTGATCAAATTTGGTCTGTCCACAATGAAGCAACAACCTTATTATCTATCTTCTTGGGTCAGGTGTGCCCCCCAACCCCAACACACTCATTTAGCCGGTCATTGCTTCATTGTGATACGCAAGCCCCTTCACCGCGGCAAGGTAATGATCACGAAGGGGAATTGACACATGTACATGCCTTTTGTTTTGTTGTTGCAGCTGCAGTGCAGACAGAAAAATTAGGCAGGCATGTACACGCACCAGAAAAATTATTATAGCGGCCACTGCTAACAGCGACCTTAAAAATTCAGGAATCCACCTGGAGTCCTGGACCCTGTTGGTGGTGGCGGAGAAGGCAGTGATACGGCGTGCAGGCAGAGATGCTGTGTGGGGATCGACTTAGTCTTGGGGCAGGCAGTCACACGGCGTGCAGGCAGATATGCTTTCTGTTGTAATGGTGGTATAGTGGTGAGGATATCTTCCTTCCAAGCAGTAGACCTGGGTTCGATTCCTGGCCAATGTATGTGAGCTGGCTTTTGACATCCTACAATTCCATGGTACATGCTAGTAGTGATGGGTCGTTCGCGAACGAGCCGGCTCTAAGAGCCGGCTCTTTGCTGCGAACAACAAGAGCCTCTTGAAGAAAGGAGAGAGGCGGGCACTGCTGCATAAAATCCCTTTATTGTGGCCGGGTTACAGAGTGGTTAGCAGTGGGGGGAGAGGGTTGCCTGACAGCTGTTTCGCAGGTATGCAACCTGCTTCTTCAGAGGCTAAAAGACAACTGCAGGACATTTCATATTTATAGCATAAGCCATCACACTCACCATTCCGTAGCTTCGCCGTAACCAGCCTGAGGCGCACGCCAGTGTCAGCCACTCCCTAGTCACGACCCCCTCCTCGTCTGTGCAGCATGTGAGCGGCTTCAACCAATCCGCGAGCCGCGAGTCTCCCCGCCAATCAGCTCACTGCTCAGCTTACGTCACTGGGGGACGATCAATGGAGAGGCTCACAGCGTCCAGTAGGTCGCCATGGTAACCCGGCTGCGGCTCATGCTGGCTGCATAATGCGAATTGACCCTTTCAATTCCCATAGGAGGCACCTCCGTAGACCCAGCAGGATATGCGGTGTCACCGCTATGCCATGCAGAGTGGTCCTAGTCATCGGGACTCATCCATTAGGGCGTCAGGGACAACTCACATAGTGTAGGTCAGGGGTCCCCAACCTTTTTGAGCCCGGGGCCCCATATACCGACCAAACTTTTCTCTGGGGCCCGGGGGAGGGGGGCTGGGATTTGGGGGTCGTGGTTAGTGGCGGCGGCAGTCCCCCTCCTGCCTTTTTTCCCCCGATTGTGAGTGTAGTATATACACTCGGCCCCTCAGAAAAACTGCCCAGGGACCACCAAGGGGGCCGCGGCCCCCAGGTTGGGGACCCCTGGTGTAGGTGATCATTTGGCTGTATAAATAGAAAAAATAAAAACAGTAAATACATACACATCTATGCTTAGCATCCTGCTACATATTGCATGACATTGTTATTCCAACATTTGGGAAAGGAAAAAGAAGAATAAGAAAGAGGACAAAGAATTAATGAACATTCAAACAGTTGTTAAATCCATAGCTAAGGGTAAGGGAGTGGTATACATTGTTGCATCAATTATACTTATTTAAAAAGCAATGCAGCTCATTCCTATCATTCAATCCCAAGGGGCCACACGCTTTTGTGACCGAGATTATCCTAGCTTCTTGCTGCAGCAACATTTGTTCCCGATTCCCACCCCTCCGGGGTACTTCCACAGTCATAATACCAGCAAAACTCAGGCATGTAGCATTTCCATTGTGATTCTCCCTTACATGTCTAATGAGTCTACCTGCTCCTACATCTGTTCTTACCGAATTAACATGCTCCTGAAACCGGGTACACAGCATCCGAGTTGTTTGGCCAATATAAAAACTGCCACATTGGCATAAAATGCAATAAACAATGAATTTGCTTCGACAATGTAAAAATTGCTTGATAGGCAAAATTTGACCCCCCAATCTGATGCTGCGTCCCGTTACATATTGGTGGCAATGATTACAGTTGCCACATCTAAAACCTCCAGTGGGATCTCTGTAACCATCCAGGTTCCTTAGGGACAGCATATTCACTGCTAGTTATGACATCTCCTACAGTACGAGCCCTCCTGAAAGATATAAGGGGTCTCTGTTTGGAGATGGTAGCAAGGCAGGGCTCACCCTGCAGGACATGCCAGTGTCTATACAGGATTGTTTTTATCTGGTCTGCCATTGGTGAGAAATCAAAAATACAAGTAAACCGCTCATCCATTTTCTGCTGTTGTTTATCTCCCCCTGATACTTTTATCTATTTATACAGCCAAATGATCACCTACACTATGTGAGTTGTCCCTGACGCCCTAATGGATGAGTCCCGATGACTAGGACCACTCTGCATGGAATAGCGGTGACACCGCATATCCTGCTGGGTCTACGGAGGTGCCTCCTATGGGAATTGAAAGGGTCAATTCGCATTATGCAGCCAGCATGAGCCGCAGCCGGGTTACCATGGTGACCTACTGGACGCTGTGAGCCTCTCCATTGATCGTCCCCCAGTGACGTAAGCTGAGCAGTGAGCTGATTGGCGGGGAGACTCGCGGCTCGCGGATTGGTTGAAGCCGCTCACATGCTGCACAGACGAGGAGGGGGTCGTGACTAGGGAGTGGCTGACACTGGCGTGCGCCTCAGGCTGGTTACGGCGAAGCTACGGAATGGTGAGTGTGATGGCTTATGTTATAAATATGAAATGTCCTGCAGTTGTCTTTTAGCCTCTGAAGAAGCAGGTTGCATACCTGCGAAACAGCTGTCAGGCAACCCTCTCCCCCCACTGCTAACCACTCTGTAACCCGGCCACAATAAAGGGATTTTATGCAGCAGTGCCCGCCTCTCTCCTTTCTTCAAGACGCTGTGGCATATCGGTGCACGTTGCAGGTAAGCCCACCTGTGGCCGTTCCATCCCTGCCGCATACTGGTGCCAGTTTTTTCTTTTTTTTCCTTTCTAACCCATATCGAACGACAAGAGCAGGCTCTCAGTTTTGAAAGAGCCGATGCCTCAGCCGCCCCACACAGCTCTCTTTTGCTGTGTAATAAAGGGCGCTGAGGCATGCTGGGCGATGTAGTCCTCCTCGTGCAGCTTGTAGGAGTGTATGGGGCAGAGCAGAGCAGTAGCAGGAGGGATTGCCCGAGCGAGAGAAGCAGTCTGGAGTTGTCATGGAGACGGGGGCGGGGCTTTTACTCCGATTCTGAGTGGCGTCTAGTGATATTTAATAAAGAGCCGATTGAGAGCCGTAAGAGCCGGCTCTTTAATGGGAGCCGATTCAGAAGAGCTGATTCTCCAAGAAGAGCCGGAATTCCCATCACTACATGCTAGGCACGGGTGTAGCTAGAAATGACTGGGCCCTATAGCAAAAAAAATATATGCCCCCCCCCCCCCCCGACCTTCCAACCTCATGGAACTCGGACCTCCCACCCAAACATTCCTCCAGGACCCTCCACCCCAACATTCCCACACCCCTCTAAGTACAGTATAAGTAGCCAGGTCTATAGGTGTCCCCAGTTTAGGTAGTAGTCAGGGGTGTAACTAGAAATCACTGGGCCCCCTTGTGGCAACAGCAATTTAAACTCAATACTGTACAAACGTTTTAACTCATACATGAACATTATGGAAAATCCAAGTTGAAAATAAACAGTGAAGATAATCAATTTCATCCAACCTACTCCTGAAAAATATATGCATTTTTTTTTAGAACCTCCCAGTTTTATTTTCTGTTTTAAAAAGCTAAAAAAGTAGGTTTAATGCTATTGTCTTATATGATGATGATTCAGCTTTTCCCATAGTCTCGGAGTTAGCAATCATGTGACCCCCAACAAGACAAATTCAGCAATCATGAGACCCCCAACAAATCATGAGGCCCCCCAACAAGACAAATTCAGCATTCATGAGTCATAAATAGACAGCATTTCACATAAATAGGCAGAATGCCCCCTTAATATGGTAGACACCTCTCACCTGGCTTCTGAATTCTCCTCTACTGGCTGCTGTGCCTGGCTGGCAATACTGTTTTTGGCTGGATTGGGGATGATGTGTGGGCTGAAAGGCCTGGCAGTGATGCTGTGGCTGGGCTGGCGGTGATGCTGTGCCCGGGCTGGCGGTGATGCTGTGGCCGGGTTGGCTGGTGGTGATGCTGTGGCCGATGCTGTGGCTGGGTTGGCGGTGATGCTGTGGCTGAGTTGGCTGGCAGTGATGCTGTGGCTGGGTTGGCTGGCAGTGATACTGTGGCTGGGCTGGCTGGCGGTGATGCTGTGGCTGGGCTGGCTGGCGGTGATGCTGTGGCTGGGCTGGCTGGCGGTGATGTTGGGCTGTGTTTGGCTGGTTGAAATAAATGCTGGCCTGACTGGTGGTGAGGCTGTGGCCTTTTTGACAGTGATTCTGGGCTGGTTGGCTGGTGGTGATGCTGGGCTGGCTGGCCAGGATAGTTTAGGTAGTGACAGGTACCCCCTAGTTAAGGTAGCGCCAGGAGTCCCCCAGTTTAGGTAGTGACAGGAGCCCCCCAGTTCAGGTAGTGACAGGCACCCCCCAGGTTAGGAAGTGACAGGAGCCCCCCAGGTTAGGTAGTAAGTGACAGGGACCCCCAGGTTAGGTAGTGAGTGACAGGGACCCCCAGGTTAGGTAGTAAGTGACAGGGACCCCTAGTTAGGTAGTGACTGGGACCCCCAGTTTAGGTAGTGAGTGACAGGGACCCCCAGGTTAGGTAGTGAGTGACAGGTGCCCCCCAGGTTAGGTAGTGAGTGACAGGCACCCCCCAGGTTAGGTTGTGAGTGACAGGGACTCCCAGAATAGGTAGCGAATGACAGGCGGCACCCCCCAGGTTAGGTTAGGTTAGGCCGCCCCTCCCCCTCCCCCCGGGCCCGCTCAGGGCCGTTTTGGGGGGCTGGAGGGGTCGCAGCATGAGGGGAGAGCTTGGTGGCACGTCGGGCTCTCCCCTCTGCGCTCCTCTCCAGCATTGAATACTGCTGGGTATGCAGGCGGCGGGGCAGCGGCAGATACATACATTTTGTGCACTCCACGGATGCTCCTCTCTCTAGCTTCTGACGTGACTTCCTGTATAAACAGGAAGTAGCGTCAGACAGTAGAGGGAGAACCGTCCGCGCTGGAGCGCACGGAAGGTATGTATCTGCCACTGCCCAGCCGCCTGCATACCCAGCAGTATTCAATGCTGGAGGCGAGCACAGAGGGGAGAGCCCGTGGTGAGGGAGGGGCCCACCATCCCCCCCATCTCCCCTCCCCACCGACGTGCCACCAAGCTCTCCCCTCTTGCTGCGACCCCTCCAGAACCTAGCAGGGCATCCTGCTCCAGGCCCCCTGTGACGTAGGGCTCGGGCAGGCCCCATAGCAACGCTATGGTTGCTATGGCGATTGCTTTGCCCATGATGCTAGGCTGGCTTCAGCATGTAGCATTGTAGTTAGTGTTGGTGGTATAATGGTGAGGATAGCTGCCTTCCAAGCGGTAGGCCTGGGTTCGATTTCAGGCCAATGTATGTGAGCTGGCTTTTGACAACTTATAATTTCCTAAGTAAGCTAATTTTTCTCTTGGGTATATCACAATGGTACATGCTAGGCTGGCTTCAGCATGTAGCATTGTAGTGTTGGTGGTATAATGGTGAGGATAGCTGCCTTCCAAGCGGTAGGCCTGGGTTTGATTCCTGGCCAATGTATGTGAGCTGGCTTTTCACATCCTACAATTCGCTGGAAGACAAGACAAGACAGGAGGAGGAGGAGGAGGGAGAAAAAGGACCAGGGGAACAGGTGCTATGGGCTACCATTTAGCATAAACAAGGTTTCTTTTGCGATTACTTACATTTTTCCGCCGGAATGCGGAATTCCGCGGAATTTCCCAAAATTCCGGTGGAAATGTCATAGTGACGGAATTTAGTGCTGGCGGAATCCGCAGATTCCGGCGGAACGGAATTTGCTCTTTCCGATCATCCCTAACTGGGACCACCAGGGCAGGAGGCAGCCTGTATAATACGATTTGTATACATTACAAAGCGTATTATATGCTTTTAATGCGGCAGATCGGGGGTTAACAACCCGCCGGCGCTGCTAATTGGCCGGCGGGTTGACATCGCGGGTGGGCAGAGCCTATTGCTGGCGGATGCGCGCGCATTCAGCGCGCGATCCCCGGCCAGTTAGTGCAGAACGAGCCGCCGCCAATGGGCGTATTGCGGTCGTTCTGCACACCACTTTGCCGCCGCCAATGGGCTGTAAGCGGTCGGCAAGTGGTTATACACGAATTTGCGCTTACAGAATTCCGAATTACGGTTTGTATGGCAATTACGAAATTACGAATTTGTGTTGTAGCGGCAAAATTTGCGTCCGTAATTAAGGAAACACAAAATTACAAAAATTTCGGCTCAACACTATGCATATAATGTAAACAAGGCCTAACGCTTTCTTTGCCTGCACAGCCATCCAGTCACCACATGGTTTTAGGCAACACTAATCTGCTGGATTTCTAGCTGGTCATAAGGACTGTCCAGATTTTGTGACTGAAGTTGGGCTGTGCAGGGGATCTGTGGGCAAGCAATTCATCTGATCGATTTGCCAGATCGTAATTGAGTGGTCAGAAGAGTAAAAACTCCATAGTACAATGAGTCCTAGCAGATTTTTGTGTACAGTACTAATCAATACACATCAGATTGTCCAGTGGAAACCTGACACAGGGAGCTGTCATTTATTGATTATTTCTGATTGGCCTGCAGCAAGATTCAGCAGAGAATTAGAGCAGTGATGATCAGTGGCGTAGCTAAGGAGCTGTGGGCCCCGATGCAAGTTGGGCTCCCCAAGTACTCTATACATGACAATTGATACGGCACACCAAATCCTGCCAATGGCAACTACAGTGTCAGAGGTGCAAGAAGGGGATGGGGAACAGTTTGTTAATGATTACCACTATTCAAAGCATCTATAGAAGTGATTATTATTAGCACAGGACCAATAGAGGGCTAATGCTGTAGTTGAGGGAGGGCCCTTCTGGGCCCCTCTGGCCCAAGGGCCCCGATTGCGGTCGCCATTTCTGCAACCCCTATTGCTACGCCCTGGTAATGACTGTAATCTGCTAATTATGATAACGTGAAATTTTGCATACATTTTTGCCATTAAAGAGAACCTGAACTGAAAAAAAAAAGTCGAAATAACCATACACAGGTCATACTTACCTCCCATGTAGTTTATTCCTCAGTCTCTTTCTCCTCTCCTGCGTCCCATATGTCCACTGTGATCAATGGATTTTTCCGTCCTCCATTTTAAAAATGGCCATTACCCCATAACAGCTTCCTGGTCAGCACACTGTTAAACTGTAATAACACCCACTTGAGCCATAGGGAAACATGGACATTACCTTGCACATTCAGTTGTAACTGACAGCTGCTGATATATAACTGACAGCAACTGGTATATTTCAGTTCTGAAAAAATATTGTCAGAACTGGAAGGGATCACTGTAAGAAGAAAATGGTGAGCCTCTGAGAGGAACTGACGGTGAGGTTAGTATGTAATATTCATTTGCAGCTATGTCATGTGTTTATTTTAAATAATTTTACTCGCTTCAGGTTCCCTTTAAGGCCATATGTAATTACGATTTGGACATTCAATTTATGTCATATTGTCTGTAATTTTCACGTAAATTCGTGGCAACTTTAGCGGTTAATAGCAAAGCTGCCTACATGCTATTATCACCAGAATTGCTATGTATAATAAGGAGAATAGTGGGAATAAGTAAAAAAATATTTTTCAAAAAGACCTTGTAGTTTTTGAGAAAATTGATTTTCAAAATGCAAAGGATAAATGGTGTTTTTAAACTCAGAAAAATTACCCTTTTTCCTTTGCATTTTAAAAATCGATTTAAAAAAAATACAAGGTCTTTAACCTATTTTGGTTCCTGGACGTAGAAACTACGTCCAGGAACCATGCGCGCTCCCGCGGCCGATCGCACTCGTGCACGCACGCTCCCGGCTCGCGGTTCGTTAGCCAGGCAATCAGTGAACCCGATCACTGATTCCTCTCCCCCGCTGAAAAAGCGACAGCTTCTCTCGGAAGCTGCGCCTTTTCTGGCTGTTCCCTCCCCGATGCGTCACTCTAAGCGTGTGTTACGCTTAGAGTGACGTCATGTAAACAAACTCATGGCCGCCATCTTGTGGCCAAAAAGTAAAACTACAACAAAAAGTAAAAAACATTTAAATCAACACACTATTACATTAAAAAAATATGGTTTACATCCCACCCTCCCAAAAATACCCAAATAAAATGTTTAATATAAAAAAAAACAAAAAAAAACATTACAATAAAAAAAAAACATGTAAATATTTACCTAAGGGTCTAAACTTTTTAAATATCAATGTAAAGATGAAATATTTCTATATTTTTTTTATTTAAACTTGTAAGTAGTGATAGATGCAAAACGGAAAAAAAATGCACCTTTATTTCCAAATAAAATATTGTCACCATACATTGTGATAGGGACATAATTTTAACGGTGTAATAACCGGGACATATGGGCAAATACAAAACGTGAGTTTTAATTATGGAGGCATGTATTATTTTAAAACTATAATGGCTGAAAACTGAGAAATAATGATTTTTTTCCGTTTTTTCTTATTCTTCCTGTTAAAATGCATTTACAGTGAAGTGGCTCTTAGCAAAATGTACCCCCCAAAGAAAGCCTAATTGGTGGCGGAAAAAACAAGATATAGATCAGTTCATTGTGATAAGTAGTGATAAAGTTCTAGGCTAATGAATGGGAGGTGAACATTACTCAAGTGAAAACGACGGAACGCGAATGGGTTAAAAAAAAAAATCAAAAAAATTTTTTTGCCTATTTTTCACAATTTCTCTTAACACACATAGCAATTTTGGTGATGATAGCATGTATGGGGGCTTTGCTATTACCCGCTTAAGTCGGCACAAAATTAAATAAACATTACACAAAATTGTGAAATTACAGTTCCTGATTACATTTACAAGCTAAATGAATGACCATTTTTTCCAAAATTTTGCATTACAAGTTTGCATCACAATTGTGAATTGCGATGCAAAATTACAATTATGCCAAATGTGTGTGATACTGTGTTTGACCTACAAATCTGTCCACAAAACCTGTCCAACTTACATTTCCGATCATACTCAGAGGTACACACCTAGACGCTCACGCTGCTCCTTCAATGAACTTCGCCTGACCACCCCCGCATCACCCAATCCCATGCACGCCTCCAGGACTTCTCAAGAGCTGTTCCAACACTATGGAACTCCCTACCTCCACCCATTAGGGCAGCCCCCTCCTTCAACATCTTCAAGAAGGCCCTCAAAACTCACCTTTTCATTCTGGCCTACCTCCCCTCACAAGTGCTCTAAACCCGCAGCTGAACTCTGGTCCCCTACCTTTCATGTCCCTACCTCTCCCTCTAGATTGTAAGCCTTCAGGCAGGGTCCTCCTCCTTTTGTGTCCTACCTGATCATGCACCTCCATTACTGTGCACCCATGCTATGCATTTGAGTGAACTCAACTTGCCTAATCCCCATGCTCCCATCCAATGACTGACTAAGCATTACCTTGTACCGATACTGCGCAATCTGGTTTGCATGTATTCCTGTATTGTTGTATTGCTGTATGTCACCCTAAATATTGTCTGTAACCTAAACTAATGTCCAGCACTGCGTGATATGTTGGTGCTTTACACATAGTTACATAGTCACATAGTTATTTTGGTTGAAAAAAGACATACGTCCATCGAGTTCAACCAGTATAAAGTACACCAGCCTGCTCCCTCACATATCCCTGTTGATCCAGAGGAAGGCGAAAAAACCCTTACAAGGCATGGTCCAATTAGCCCCTAAAGGGAAAAATTCCTTCCCGACTCCAGATGGCAATCAGATAAAATCCCTGGATCAACATCATTAGGCATTACCTAGTAATTGTAGCCATGGATGTCTTTCAACCCAAGGAAAGCATCTAAGCCCCCTTTAAATGCAGGTATAGAGTTTGCCATAACGACTTCCTGTGGCAATGCATTCCACCTCTTAATCACTCTTACTGTAAAGAACCCTTTCCTAAATAAATGGCTAAAACATTTTTCCTCCATGCGCAGATCATGTCCTCTAGTCCTTTGAGAAGGCCTAGGGACAAAAAAGCCCATCCGCTAAGCTATTATATTGCCCTCTGATGTATTTATTCATGTTAATTAGATCCCATCTAAGGCGTCTTTTCTCTAGACCAGGGCTGCCCAATAGGTCGATCGCGATCTACTGGTAGATCGCGACCGCCTTCTTGGTAGATCGCGGCCTCTCGGCCGCGTCTCGTAAAATTTGTTGCGGCCAGCAGCTCGTGTTTAGCTGCTGGCCAATAAGGATGCATGCGAGGAAAGAGGGAGGAGAGAGATGGCGCGGCCGCTACGTCATGGCTGGGGGTGGCGACGGGCAGCCTGCAACGTGCGTGCTTGTAACGTACCCGGCGCCGCCCCCAGCCATGACGTAGCGGCCGCGCCGCCTCTCTCTTCGCCGCCGCTTCTCCCCTGCATCCCATTGGCCTGCCAGAGTCTCTCCTCGCCGCCTCTTCTCCTCTGACTGCCTGCAGGTACATATACCTGGCTAGCCTACACTGGGGGCCCATACACCCGGCTAACTACACTGAGGGCCCATACACCCGGCTCACTACACTGAGGGCCCATACACCCGGCTAATTACACTGAGGGCCCATACACCCGGCTAACTACACTGAGGGCCCATACACCCGGCTAACTACACTGAGGGCCCATACACCCGGCTAACTACACTGAGGGCCCATACACCCGGCTAACTACACTGAGGGCCCATACACCCGGCTAACTACACTGAGGGCCCATATACCTGGCTAACTACACTGAGGGCCCATACACCCGGCTAACTACACTGAGGGCCCATACACCCGGCTAACTACACTGAGGGCCCATACACCCGGCTAACTACACTGAGGGCCCATACACCTGGCTAACTACACTGAGGGCCCATATACCTGGCTAACCTACACTGGGGGCCCATATACCTGGCTAACCTACACTGAGGGCCCATATACCTGGCTAACCTACACTGGGGGCCCATATACCTGGCTAACCTACACTGGGGGCCCATATACCTGGCTAACCTACACTGGGGGCCCAGATACCTGGCTAACCTACACTGAGGGCCCATATACCTGGCTAACCTACACTGAGGGCCCATATACCTGGATAACCTACACTGAGGGCCCATATACCTGGATAACCTACACTGAGGGCCCATATACCTGGCTAACCTACACTGGGGGCCCATATACCTGGCTAACCTACACTGGGGGCCCATATACCTGGCTAACCTACACTGGGGGCCCATATACCTGGCTAACCTATACTGAGGGCACGTAACCTATGCTGCAGGCACATATACCTGGCTAACCTACGCAGGGGGGGGGGGGCGTGCTTAGACGTTGGTAGATCTCCTGGCCTCGGCAAATTTTAAAGTAGCTCACGAGCCGAAAAAGTGTGGGCACCCCTGCTCTAGAATAAATAAACCCAGTTTATCTAACCTTTCTTGGTAAGTGAGACCTTCCATCCCACGTATCAATTTTGTTGCTCGTCTCTGCACCGGCTCTAAAACTGCAATATCTTTTTTGTAATGTGGTGCCCAGAACTGAATTCCATATTCCAGATGTGGCCTTACTAGAGAGTTAAACAGGGGCAATATTATGCTAGCATCTCGAGTTTTTTTTTCCCTTTTAATGCATCCCAAAATTTTGTTAGCTTTAGCTGCAGCTGCTTGGCATTGAGTACGATTATTTAACTTGTTGTCGATGAGTACTCCTAAGTCCTTCCCGAAGTTTGATGTCCCCAACTGTATCCCATTTATTTTGTATGGTGCTAGACCATTAGTACGTCCAAAATGCATGGCTTTACATTTTTCAACATTGAATTTCATCTGCCATGTATGTGCCCATATAGCCATCCTATCCAGATCCTGTTGCAATATGACACTATATTCCTGAGAGTTGATGATTCTGCACAATTTTGTATCATCTGCAAAAATAGCAACATTGCTCACTACTGCATCTACTAGGTCATTAATAAATACATTGAAGAGCACTGGACCCAGAACAGACCCCTGTGGTACCCCACTGCTAACAGTCTCCCATTTTGAGTACAATCCATTGACCACAACTCTTTGTTTTCTGTCCATTAGCCAGTTCCCTATCCATGCACACAGACTCTTCCCCAGTCCTTGCATCCTCAACTTTTGCACCAGACTTTTGTGGGGAACTGTGTCAAAGGCCTTTGCAAAGTCCAAGTATATCACATCTACAGCATTCCCAATATCCATATTAGCATTCACTACCTCATAAAAGCTGAGCATGTTAGAATCAGAATCAGAATCAATTTATTTTCGCCAAGTAAGTTTGCACCTACAAGGAATTTGTCTTGGCAGTTGCTTAACAAACACAAACAAAAACAATACAAGGACAGACAGTGTGAATATTACAAGTTAACCATCTTAGCGGTATGGACGAGCTCAGCTCGTCCATCACCGCCGATGGCTGCCGCTCAGGCCCTGCTGGGCCGATTTTGACGAAATAAAGAGCAGCACACGCAGCCGGCACTTTGCCAGCCGCGTGTGCTGCCCGATCGCCGCCGCTCTGCGGCGATCCGCCGCGAGCAGCGGCGAAAGAGGGTCCCCCCAGCCGCCTGAGCCCTGCGCAGCCGGAACAAATAGTTCCGGCCAGCGCTGAGGGCTGGATCGGAGGCGGCGGACGTCAGGACGTCGGCTGACGTCCATGACGTCACTCCGCTCGTCGCCATGGCGACAGGAGAAGCCAAACACGGAAGGCTGCTCATTGCGGCCTTCCGTGTTAATTTTGGCCGCCGGAGGCGATCGGAAGAACGCCTCCGGAGTGCCATCTAGTGGGCTTTCATGCAGCCAACTTTCAGTTGGCTGCATGAAATAGTTTTTTTTTTATTTACAAAAAACCCTCATGCAGCCGCCCTGGCGATCTTAATAGAACGCCAGGGTGGTTAAGGACATTATAAGTATAGTGGCAGTAAGCAATGTGAGAATTGTTCATGTTTAGTTCTGTGCTGATTACTTTCAGTCCTAGTAGCTCTAACGTGGTTCAGCATTAAGTATGGCTACCGCGTGAGGAAAAAAACTGTTCCTGTGTCTAGAGGTTTTGGTAGCGATTAACCGGAATCTTACTCCTGAAGGCATGCGCTGGAAGATGGAGTGAGCTGGGTGAGAGGGGTCAGAGGCAATTTTGGATGCTCTCTTTCTGCACCTGCTAGTGTAAAGATCCTGCAGGGAAGGTAAGCAACAGCCAATTATCCTTTCCGCTGATCGGATGATGCGCTGCAGCCTCCCCTTTTCTAATGCTGAGCAGGAGCTGAACCATACAGTCATGGATGATGTTATGGGGGATTCGATGATTGCAGTGTAGAACTGCACCATTAGATTTTGAGGTAGGCCAAACTTTTTCAGCTGCCGCAGATGGTACATTCTCTGTTGTGCTTTCTTGACAATAGTGGCGGTGTTGTTGTCCCATTTTAAGTCGTTTGAGATCGTGGACCCAAGAAACTTGAATGACTCTACTTGGGTTATTGTGGATCCATTTATGGTTAAGGGGAGGTGCTGGGGGGGAGATCTCCTAAAGTCTATTATCATGTCCATGGTTTTGAGAGCATTTAGTTCCAAGTTGTTGCTGCTGCACCAGGAGAAAAGCTGTCCCACCACATGCCTGTATGCAGACTCATCCCCGTTTTGAATGAGACCAACAACTGTTGTGTCGTCTGCAAACTTCAGAACCTTAACAGATGGATCTGTGGAGATGCAGTCATTGGTGTAAAGTGAGTACAGCAGTGGGGAAAGCACACAGCCCTGGGGTGCACCAGTACTGACTGTCAGAGAGCTTGATGTGAGTTTACCAAGTCTAACACGCTGTCTTCTGTCGGTTAAGAAGTCGGTTATCCATTTGCAGAGGGATTCAGGTATGTGTAGCTGGGAGAGCTTGCTGTGCAGCAGTAATGGAATTATGGTATTAAATGCAGAGCTGAAATCTATAAATAAAATCCTGGTGTAGGTTCCTGGGATATCTAAATGCTGTAGTACATAATGCATACACATGTTCACGGCATCGTCTGCGGATCTGTTAGGCCTGTAGGCAAATTGCAAAGAGTCCAGCAGGGGATCTGTGATGGATTTCAGATAAGTCATTATCAGTTTTTCAAATGCTTTCATGACCAGTGATGTCAGGGCAACAGGCCTGTAATCATTTAAACATGTAGGTTTTTGTTTTTTTTTAATTGGTACAATAGTTGCGCTTTTAAAACAGGCAGGAACAATTGAGAGTTCTAGAGATGCTTTGAATATGTCTGGAAATACAGGCGCTAATTGGTCGGCACAGAGATTCAAGCATTTCTCAGACACAGCGTCTGGTCCCATTGCTTTCCTGGTGTTTAGTCAAACAGGACCTGTCTTTAGTAAACCCATGTTGATGCTGAGAAATTAGATTATTTTCTAGTATGAAGTCATGAATAGTATCTCTTAGTAACCCCTCAAATAGTTTGCATACAACTGATGTTAAGCTTACAGGTCTATAATTTCCAGGATCTGATTTTTTGCCCTTCTTAAATAATGGGAAAACGTGGGCTGTACGCCAATCCACTGGAACTCTGCCAGTTGAAAGAGAGTCACAAAATATAAGATAAAGGGGTTTATCTATAACTGAACTTAATTCCCTTAGGACCCGAGGATGCATGCCAATCCGGGCCAGGTGCCTTGTCTATTTTTAATTTATTTAGTCTTGCCTTCACTTCTTCCTGCGTTAAGTATTTAATATTACAGTTAGAAGATTGAGACTCTTCTGCCTCTGTAATTTTCAACAGTGCTGTTTCTTTTGTGAAGACAGAAGCAAAGAAAGCATTTAATAACTCTGCCTTACCTTGGTCATCCACCATTGAGTTCCCATCCTCATCCTTTAGGAGTCCTATACAGTCAATCTTTCTTTTTTTAGAGTTAATGTACTTGTAAAACTTTTTGGGTTTAGATTTGATATCCCTAGCAAATTTTTTTTCAGCTTCAATCTTTGCCTGCCTAATTTCTTTTTTACAATTTTTATTGCACTCCTTATAATTGAGGAATGAAGAAGACGGACTCCGGCACTCCAAAAGCAAGAGGTAGTTTATTTAAGCACGGTTACAAAAGCAACGAGTACAAGCCGCCTGTGTCTAACAGCTGTTTCACGTGTAGTCACGCCTCCTCAGGACACCAAGGCTCACCCCTTCCTCCCTCTAGCCCACCTATATACTTGGCCCAGTGGGCGGGCACATTTCACAACAAATACACAGAACATTAACCCATTAATGGAGGGGAGTCCAATACACATACAATTCTAAACAGATAAAACCTATACAATTATTTTAAAAAGGCTGAAATTTCGTTTCTATCGTTGAATCCTAGGTTCCCCAGTGCATTGGTCATTGAGATAATGGAGGCCTCCTTACGCAATAACAGTTCCTCCTTAGAACCCCCCCTAGACATATCTGTGATTTTTAACAGGCCTGCCACTTCCAAACAGTCTGCATCACCCCCATGGCAAGAATTAATGTGGTCAATCATGCGATGTGAACCCACCCCACTTCTGATTGACCTTTTATGTTGCAGAAATCTGTCCTTGAGTGGCTGAGTGGTCTCCCCAATGTAGAATCTCCCACAGGGGCACCAGACGCAATACACCACATACCGGGACCTGCAATTAATACATTCTTTAATATGCCATGAAGTGGCTCCTATCTGGACTACCTTACCTTTCCTCACAAATTTGCACGCTGAGCAATGGCTACACGGGAAGTTACCTTCCCATTTTTTCTCTGTCAACCAGTTTGTCGATTTGGATTTCGTTGGCTTAAATTCACTCTGGACCAACATCTTTTTGATGGTATTTCCTCGTCTAAAACTCACTCTAGGCGGTTTACCAACAACCAATTTTAAATGCTCATCTAAAGATAACACGTGCCAATGGCTCCGTATCACTTGTTGGATCTGATTCGACATGGGAGTATAATCAAAAATGAAGTTGAACCTCTTCTCTTCAAAATCCCTTCTATTCCTTCTGTTAAGCAACTGAGAACGGGGCATAGATCTAGCTTTTTCCAAGGCTTGTTCAATGGACCTGTTTTGATATCCTCCTTATAATTGCTTAGTGTAGCCTCGGTCCTCTCCTGTTTTAAGACCTTATAGACATTCTTTTTCCTCTTCATTTTATCTTTAACCTTTTTATTCATCCATAGAGACCTTTTTTTATTCCTAGATATTTTGTTTCCATATGGGATATACATACTACAATATTGATTGAGAATAAGTTTAAAAGCTTGCCATTTCCCTTCAGTGTCTTCCCCTTGTAGTACATTATCCCAGTTCACCAAACTTAGTGCCTGCCTAATTTGATTGAACTTTGCTTTTCTAAAATTCATAGTTTTAGTGGTCCCGCTGCCCCGTGGCCTATCAGACACCAGATCAAACGTTATCATGTTGTGATCACTATTTCCCAAATGTTCTTGAACCTGCACATTTGATACATTATCTGGTCTATTAAAATTGATCAGATCCAGTAATGCATTCCCCCTAGTTGGTTTCGTTACCCTTTGAGTCAAGTAATTGTCCTGTAGTGCTGCCAGAAATCTGCTGCTTTTACCAGAATGGGTAGCCTCAATACTCCAGTCAATGTCTGGAAAGTTGAAGTCGCCCATAATTATGACCTTATTTTTACTTGCAGCTTTTTCAATCTGCTGTAGTAATCGCAGTTCTGCAGCTTCATTAATAAGAGGTGGTCTGTAGCATACCCCAATAAGCAAGTGGCAACTTTTATTTCCATCATGAATATTTACCCAAACGGACTCCACATCTTCGCAATCTTCCTCCATCTCATCGTTGAGGACAGCTGTAAAAGAATTCTTAACAAAGAGACAAACCCCTCCACCTTTTTTCCCTGTTCTATCCCTCCTAAACACATTGTATTCTTTCAAATTAGCTATCCAGTCATGGCTTTCATCCATCCATGTCTCGGTTATTCCCACAATGTCATAGCCTTTGTCATTCAGAATAAACTCTAGTTTGTCTATTTTATTTGCAAGGCTCCGAGCATTGGTTACCATGCACTTTATATTTTTACCAACACATTTACCAATTTTGTTTACACGAAATGGGCTACTTGAAGTTTTACCAACCTCCTTAATCTTTACACTGTCCCCACCCCCCTCTCCACCCCCAATAATGTTAGGTTCCCACTGTCATTTTACCTTATCTTGTCTACGTATTGAGAATGTATCCCCCCCCCCCCCCCCAGATCCTAGTTTAAAATCTCCTCCAACCGTTTAGCCATCTTCTCCCCCAATGCAGCTGCACCCTCCTCATTAAGGTGCAGCCCATCCCCGCTGTAGAACCTGTAGCCGACTGCAAAGTCTGCCCAGTTCTCCAGGAACCCAAACCCTTCCTTCCTACACCAATTTCTCAGCCACTTATTTAACTCCCTAAGCTCTGTCTCTCAGATGTAGCACGTGGCACTGGCAGTATTTCAGAAAACACCACCTTGGAGGTCCTTGCTTTAAGATTATCTCCAAGAACCTGAAAATCATTTTTGAGGACCTTCCATCTCCCACTAACTTTGTCATTGGTGCCAATGTGTACCATCACAGCCGGGTCTTCCCCAGCCCCACCCAGTAATCTGTCAATTATTTCCGCTACATGCCGAACCCGAGCACCCGGGCGCAACTGACTGTACGGCATTCACGGTTTCTTCGACAGATTACCCTATCTGTGCGCCTAATAATTGAATCCCCTACCACCAGTACCTGTCTAGCCTTAGCTGCACTCCTATTCCCTTTCTCTTTGCAGCAGTCTGCCCCTTGGTTGCTAAGGAGCACATCCTGCTGCAGCATTGCTACTCCAGAATCATCCTCCCCAATATTAGGCAAACAAGCATACTTATTAATGAGGGACAACTCGGGACTAGCCTCCCTGCCACTTTTCCCCCTACCCCTTCTAACTGTGACCCAACTAGCGGCTGCCTCTTCTTCTTGGTCTGACTGTACTCCACCCACCTCATCTTCACCGGTTCCATCCAGTGTCTGGATCGTGAGATCCAAGCTCATCTCCATGTTGTGTATGCGTCTCAGTGTTGCGAGATGCTTATTTAGCTCTGTGACTTCCGCCTCTAACTGAGCAACACGCACACACCCAGGGCAACAGTAAACACCCTCAAACCGCTGATCAAGGCATGCATACATGTCACAGGATGTACACTGTACAGCATAGTCCAACATGATGACTATTGTGTGGGGAAATTTTATTTAAAGTAAACTGTGGCGGTAAAAGATGAAACGGGAGAGTGAGTGTAGCTGGGGAGGAGGAAAGGGAGAGTAAGTGAAGTTGGGGAGTGAGTGAAGTTGGGGTGGAGGAGGGGAGGAGGGGGGAGGGGTGGAGGAGGGGGATGGGTGGAGGGGGAGTGAATGAAGTCCTCAAAACGTAAAGACTACACCACAACGTGCCTAGCACATTCTAACCAATGCAAAAAAATGCAATATTGGTTGAAGGGGGTTTTTTTTGTCCTTACCTACTTCCTCTCACCTCTCTCTTTGTGCCTGTGTTGTAATGCCTGTTTTTAACGCCTATGCCACTTGTGTAGAAGCCACTTAGTGAGCAAGCCACAGACTGAGCAAGCTCAGTACTGAGTCTTGAAGATGACCAAATACCTCCTGTTGCAGCTAGTCCCTCCCCCTAGCTAATTGCCTGCCTGCTGTAAAGCAAACTAGAGGGAAAAGAAAAAAAATGTACTTTTAAAAACTGACACTTGCTGCTTGATTTCAGATGAACCACAATGCACAATCCACCAGATATCGCAGTAGCAAAACACAATTTACAAACAGCAATGTAATATAATTAGTGCTCACAATTCCCAGCAGTGAAGTGAAGCAGCCCTCCACCAAGATTAGGGCTTTGGCCTACACTCCCTGTTTAATTTATCACCTGTGTTGCAGCTAGTCCCTCCCCCTAGCTAATTGCCTGCCTGCTGCAAAGCAAACTAGAGGGAAAAGAAAGAAAAAAAAATACAATAAATAAATAAAGATGTGCTCATCACTAAATTAGAGCACTTTTTTATACTATCAGTCATCAGTCAGGAGTAAATATTGGCTCATGAGTTTACAGCCTTATCCTTTCACCTTTCCATCTTTACCTTTATTGGGATATTTCCGTGTGGGTTTTATGAAATTAGCAAATGAATGACCCATTTTCTCAGCGTTCACCAGACAGTGCACTACATGGTAGCAATTCACAGCAAGCAGAAGGGAAATGCTCTTCATATGGGATGAATCTGTGTCTTTTCCAGTTCCTCCTCAGCCCCCGCATTGCCAACGTGCCAGCAAATACACTGGAAGCGCATTCATTAGGAAGATTCCCGCCAGCTATCTGTTAGAAAGTACACAGAGCTCTTCCCGCATTCAGAGAGGACATAACAGTTTTAACCAGTAATCCTATCTGGACGAATATAGTCATTGTTGCGGTGGGTGCGCGCGCCTATGTCACTTACAGGGGATCAATTCCTGAAGGGGAGCAATTTTTCCCCTTAGCCAACCAAAGCCCCCATGAATGAATAAACATGCCTCAACTCATGAGGCATGTTGATTCATAAAACTGAAAGTATGAAATTGTGAAAAAAAAATTGAGCACTTCCAGATAAAAAGTAAAATTAAAGTAAAACAAATTAAAATACATACATTATGTATTTAATAAACCTTATTAACCCTCAACCCTACCCCATAGCTACAGAACACCATGTATAAAAAAAAGTGTCAGTTTAAAAAAAATACATAAATTGTTAACTTAGGGTCTGAGGATTTTTAATATGTACATAATGAGGGTATATTACTATTATTTTAGTAATAAAAAAAAAAATGGAGCACTTCGAGGTACAAAGTAAAATAAAGTAGAAAAAATGTAAAGAAATACATTAAAAATTTAATAAACCTTATTATCCTCACCCGTAGCTAGTAGCTACAAAAAAAGTAAAAAAAAAAAAAACAAGACAAAAAAACAGTTTTAAAAAAAATACATAAATAGTTACCTTGGGGTCTGAGCATTTTTAATAGGTACATAATGAGGGTATAATACTATTATATTAATATATTGTCACCATACATTGTACTAGGAACAACTGGGCAAATAAAATGTGGGGGGGTGTATTTAAAGTAGCATCATTATTTTTAAACTATAGGGGATGGAAGTGGAGAAATAGTGTATTTTTTCCTTTTTTCATTTATTTTCCCTTTGAAATGCATAGAATGTCATGGCGAAAACAAACCAAGATATAAATAATTTAGGTGTGAATGATGAGTAGTGATGAAGTTATTACTTTTTCCCTTGATAAAGGAGAGGATTACTTCCTCAAGGTATAGTCTTCTTGGTCTGAGTGGCGACTCTCTCACTAGCTCCACAGTGAAGCTGCTCGGGATGTGGATCTCAGACTATTTATATGTTAGAACTTACAATCTTAGTGTCCGTTGCTATGATGACCTAGCGCCTTACCGCGAGAACTCAAACTCCACTTATACTGCTATGATGTACACTGTGAAAATTTTTCTTATTGGCTTGATGTACGCCCATTCTGCTATTAGTTGTATTCACGACAAATCTGTATTATTTCAAAATATTTCAATAAACATTTGTTGAAAAAAAATGTAATTCATATGAAACATACCTATAACTAGATATAAGACACTATTATTGCTTTTATATTGTACCAGTATTGGTGAAATAGTGATGGTCATGTCTAGGATAACTCATGGAGAAGCATGTGATTTGTTTGATCAGCTGATAGATTTGTAAAGCTCTGCTTTGCTGTGACCACATTCTGCTTCAGCACATGATCCTGACTAGCAAATCAGAGACTTACATATCTATCACCTGACCAAACTGATCACATGCTTCTCCATCAGTTCTCCTAGACATGACCATCACTAATGGTGATGTTTCATACCACACATCAATTATGTTTGTATTTGTATTTGTATTTATATTGCTGGATGTCCGGATAGTACAGAGTTCTGAACAGGGGCGTAGCAATAGAGGTCGCAGCGGTCGCATGCGCGACTGGGCCCGCCCGCCAGAAGCCTCCCCCCTCCCTGTTTGCATACTGTAATGTTTTGTGGTGGCGAGGAGGACAGGAGTTGCGGCGCACGGGCGCAGCCGCCGGCTCAGGCAGACAATCTATCTCGTCGTCATCTCTCATCTCTCCCTCGGCTCCGCCTCCCTCCTCCCCATCGTCAGCAGCAGACAGTCAGCGGCAGAGCCAGGCGAGTCTGGCGAGATGAGATGTCCTGACTCCTGCTGCCCGGATTCACCTCAGGAGGCAACACTGCCAGGGAGCCGTGAGTGAAGACAACAGCCCTTTGTATTGTGTTTGGTCACCGCTTGATAGCATACTGCGGCAGGCGGTCACGGGACATGCAGGAACTTCTTGTGGATATTGGAGGCACAGGGAAAGCGAACAGTTATCAACCTATAGCACAGCACGGGGCTGCTTGTGAATAAGGACTTTTGCAGGAGCTGGTATCAATCCACACAATCGGCTGCAGCAACTATTTAGAGGCCTCATTGGTGTGCGTCGGTGGTGGGACCACACACAGTCCAACCATTCGGGTGGCAGACGCAGCTAGCATAGGCTTCGGCTGGGCGACTGTGGTCTGCATTTACCGAATGGGGATTGGTGGTAATGTGTGAAGGAGCGCTCCCTCTGGTTCTTTTATGTTTTAACGTTTTAGTTAAGGGGATTACCTACTGGGGGGGGGGTTCTGCAATAATAAACATTTTTCTAAGCACATGTAGGATTCCTTGGTAGGTACTTTATATTATTGTTTCTGAATAGCTTGCTTGCGTTTCCTAGCAACCGGTGCTCTCCATCCAACATCCTCTGTTTTCCTGCTTGTGTTCGTTGTTAATAAAGTTCTTGAGATACCGTTGCTGCGCTGTGTGGAGGAAGCGCTGTGGTTACTAGGGGCAGGAAACATGGCGGCGGAGAGCGATCAGCGTGCAGCTAGTGAAGTGTCTCAGGCCGTAGCTCGGCACCTGAACTGCCTGAACGACAACAACAAGAACACCAGAAAGAGAGCGCTGGCCACTATCCAGAAGGAGGCTGAAGACCAGAGGCTGCAGGAAGTGTTCGGGGAGCTGCTGAAGCCTCTGCTCAGGTGCCTGTCAGACCCCATGGAGAAGTGCAGGGAGCTCACCATCCAAATCATCAACTATTGTGTGACTAATGTCCCCAGGCCCGAGGAGGCCTTGCCTTACCTCATGCCAGCCATCTGCCAGCCATCTGCCAGCGCTTAGCCAACCAGGATATCACAGAGCCATCTGAGGAGCTCAGGCTGGCCCTGACTGAGCTGCTCACCCTGCTGGTAGAGCTCTGTGGCAAGAAACTGGCTCCTTACCTTGACGAGATAATCAGAATACTGCAGAGGACTATTGATGACCCCTTCCCTGCTGTGAAGAAAGAAAGCTGCAAGTGTTCTGTCAACTATGCCAAGAGCATACCAAGTAGAGTTACATTCACCTGTGGTTCCTTGTTACTTACTGGGCAGGCACAAGCCGTCCTGTACCTGCGCTTGCCTTGTTCTCAGGGGCGTAGCAATAGGGGGTGCAGAGATTGCGACCGCATTGGGGCCCTTGGGCCAGAGGGGCCCTCACTCAACTTCAGTATTAGCTCTCTATTGCTCCTGTGTTCGTAATAATCACTTCTATAGATACTTTGAATAGTAGTAATCATTAACAAAGTGCTCCCCATCCCCTTCTTGCTCCTCTGACACTGTAGTTGCCATTGGCAGGTTTTGGTGCACCGTATCAATTGTTATGTATAGAGTGCTTGGGGGGCCCCAATGTAAAACTTGCATCGGGGCCCACAGCTCCTTAGCTACGCCACTGGTTCTGAACCTCTCATTTGTCTATGCTTCCTGCTAAAACGTTTGTACTTTGTACAGCGCTACAGAAGATGTTGGTGATATATAAATAAAAAATAATACAGAATGCTTTTTGATCTTTATACAGGATGTAATATCACAGAAAGGGAAATTTATTTAGGGGGCAGAACAATGACCAAATCAAATCTGCATTACCTATGTGGAAATCAGTTCTCCTAAGTAATTCTAAAACAGGTAACATCACCTTTAGCAGGAATAGTTGTTACCAAACTCTTCCCATAAATGAAATAAACAGAAGCCAGCTCTCATGGATGCAGACTCAGCAATGTTAATCCTACAGGGATGTTGTTACTCACGTTTTCTGCTTGGTTTAAATCATGTAAAAGGTCACTTGTTCTACCAGTGTGCTCTCGCCAAAGTTCCACCAATCAGTTCTGGAAATTCCCTGGGCTCTCCTTTCAATGTAACAATATGTTATTTATCTGCTCTAGCAGTGCATTGAGTCATAGCCGGCCTTTGACCTGAGCGACCGGATCGGTCACTCAGGGCGCCGGCTTCCAAGGGGGCGCCCATAGCTGGTTACCTATACTGAGGGCACCAACACCTGGCTACCTATACTGGAGGCACCTATGCCTAGCTACCTATGGGGGCGATGGAGACCTTCAACTGACTTCCTATACTGGGGGCTTAGCCCAGAGACTAGCAATGGGGGGGGGGGGGGTGTTTCTACCTGGCAGGCAGAGTGAGAAGAAGGGCAATGCGCTAGGAGCTCAGTTGAGTGTTTGTTCAATAAAGATCCAGCCTGCCACATCTATAGAAACATCAGGGGATTCCTGTACACATGCTACATTGGCCAAAACAGTTCTTATCAAGACAAGACAAATAACATTTACCGTATATCACGCTTTTCTCCTGGTGGACTCAAAGTGCCAGAGCAGCAGCCACTAGGGCACGCTTTATAGGCAGTAGCAGTGTTAGGGAGACTTGCCCAAGGTCTCCTACTGAATAGGTGCTGGCTTACTGAACAGACAGAGCTGAGATTCAAACCCTGGTCTCCTGTATCAGAGGCAGAGCCCTTAACCATTACACCATGCAGCCACATAGGTCATCCAGCGTGTGTGCCTAGCTTTGATGATCACAGTGGCCCAGGAGGACAGTGAGGGAGCCAATGACCTACAAGGAGCAGAAGGAAACTCCAGGTAAGTTAAAATAGTAAATTCGATCTCATGGGATTTCTGGCATTCAGCCATGTTTATAGCTCCAGCAAAATGCTAAGACAATATAAATACCAATAAAACACATAACCTGGGGGCCTTGGTCACACACCTTTTTCTGCTGGGAGTAACAGATTGGAATGAGGATCCATCAAGCCTCCAAAATCAAATCCAATCAATGCAGCACCAATCTGGACTCGACCAACCAAAACCAGTAGATTCTCCAAGATGTAACGTTTATTTGCAGCGGTTATATAGCACATACAGATCAGCACAACGTTTTGGGCGTGAGGCCTTTTATCAAGTGCTGCAAGACTATATAAATGCCTTTGTTCTCAGTGAGACCAGTTTATGCTACTGATTTTGATAAAACTCCTGCTGCAAGCAGACCTGAACGCAAAACTTCTCTGCTCTAAAAGATACACAACAGCATAATAATCTTTTAAGAAAAACATTTCTTTGTTAAACCGATAAAAATCCTGCAACAAATCTGCAGCGTGTCTACTTCCTGCTCTCATGGAAGCAGACATATTGTTAACATCCTGTGCATTGAAATGAGCTTACCTGCCATCTCTGCCATGGTAGTCATGTGACACAGGGGAGAGATCACATTACAACTTGTGATTAGACACAAATGAGGGGGAATTAGACATGCTAAATGCTCTAAATCAGAATCAGAAAAGGTTTTTATTCGTCAAGCACGACCCAAGTCGTGCCCGGAATTTGGGTTGGCACAGAAGATGTAAACACAGCTCAGGAGGGAGACAATTTGCTTTGAGTGAAAACTAGAGACTGAGACAAAACAGATATAATAAACATAGACAAATTATTCTTATCAATATAGAACTGAGCAGCTTAACCCTGTGACCCTGGAGGCTGGGGGCGGACCACCGTTCTATCAGAGCAGTCGATCTGACTGCAGGCCTAGGATGTGAGCCACTTAATAGAGTTCAGAAGGTTGACAGCCGAGGGTAAGAAGGTGTTCTTGTGCCTAGCTGTCTTGGTGGATATGACCCAAAGTCTCTTCCCCAATGGGAGCCGTCTAAATACATACAGGATGTATTTTTTATGTTTTCCTTCAGTCCTGTGCAAGAGTTCAGGTCCATTTTCAGGCATTTTGATGGTGCTTTCTTGTGATTTGGTCTTCACAGGAGACAGTAAAAATTAGCTCTCAGTACTAGTCGGCTCCTGGCAATGCCAGGCCATGCCTACTGAAAGTAAAATGGAAGTCAATCTGAAACAAAAAGTTAGATACTCAACTATGGAGAGGGAAAGCTCTGGATCACATAGAGTAGGCATGTCCAAAGTGCGTCCCGTCAAGCCATTTCTGGTGGCCCCAAAAGTTCTCTACAGTTGTTAATACCGAGGCCATAGCTGCGGTACTGCATGCAGAGGCCAGCAGCAGTAACAGGCGCTGATTAGCCGCTGCCAATGTTCTGACTGCACATGGGTTATTTCCCATGGAAATGTTTGGCAAAATGTCACAGGCATCGTGTACCTAATAACAATCAGTAAAAATTTTGTATAATTTTGCTATTTGAGCCCCCTATCCGTAAAAAGTTTGACCACTCCGCCATAGATCCTTTTTCCTTGCTTTCAGCCCACCGTTGTCCTCCATGAAAGTTATTTAACCAACTGCTGGTCCAAGCTAAAAAAAAAAAAAAAAAAATGATCCACTTACCTGGGGCTTCCTCCAGCCAGTGGCAGACATCCTGTGCCCTCGCTGCAGCTCCGGAGACTCTCTGCGCTGCAGAACCCGGCCTCGCCAGGTCGGGTTCCTGGTCGGCGTCTTCTGCGCTCCACCGCGCGGATCACATGGTCCGGCCGACGTCATCAGGACGGTACTGCGCAGGCGCAGAACTACTGCACCTGCGCAGTACCGTCCTGATGACGTTGGTCGGACCACGTGACCCGTGTGGTGGAGCGCAGAAGACGCCGACCCGGAACCCGACCTGGCGAGGAGACCGGGAGCTTCCGGAGCTGCGGCAAGGGCACAGGACGGCTGCCACGGGCTGGAGGAAGCTCAAGGTAAGTGGATCTTTTTTTTTTTATCTCCTTGAATGTTTCCTTTAACCAACCTCATCTCATGAAGGCTTCTTGCATACCCCAGTACTTCCAAAGATGAGCGGGTCATTACTGTGCACGTGCAAATATGCTCTCACCAAAGGTGCAGACTTTCACAGCGTGGTCAGTGGTGGTCCGAAGGCACAGAAAGAGGACCGGGAATGCTCTATGGCACAGTTCCTCATGGCCCACCAACAGTACGTTTTGCAGAAAACCACATAGGTGGGGTAATTAGTGCCTCAACAGAGCTGATTAACTACCTCTGTGGATTTCCACAAACCATGTGCTGTGGGTGCACCTTAAGGACAGGGTTGGGGAACACTGCTCTATGGGGCCCAGAGCTTTCCCTCTCCCTAGGTGAGTGTCTAACTTTTTTTTCTAAATGGGTTCACACCTAGCACAGCTAAAATGCCACACAAAAGTGCCCATTACAAGCTAGGTCTATGAGGTGTTATGATGGTTATTTATTTTTTACTGAGACCACATGATTTTCATTCCTTATTACTTAACACTGGAGAGCGATACCCACATGAATTTAAAAGTACGCTTCAAAAGAAAAGTACGGTGCACAGGAACACCACAAACATGTGCAATCCGCTAATGAGGCTTATTAATTGTCAACGAACGCGGGAGGCACGATAATGACAGAGATTATTTAATTGGCAGCATTCTATTAGGCTGCTGTTAGTGGTGATAGGTCAAGAGTTTAGATTAAAAGATAAGTGAACTTAGAACATGATTACAGGGAATCTTTTCCAAATGGCTTCATAACTAAAAATTAACCATTGCTAATTTTGCCTGACTGTGATTGGAGCAGCCCAATTCCAGCACTTAAAGTGAACCAGAGACGAAGCACCCTCATGTATTTTACCATATATATCAGTGGGAACATTAGAGAAAACACCTACCCTGCTCTCTGCTCAGCCTGCTTCTTATCAGCCCTGATAAAATCCCTGACTGAGCATTCAGTCTGGCTTTGCTCAGGAATCATAGCTGAGTCTGTCTTCTCTTATGTCTTTTCAAGCCCAAGCCCGCCCCCTTCTGGCTCTGCTTTAATGACTCAGCTATAAAGATTTCTGAGCAAAGCCAGGCTGAATGCTCAGTCGGGGATTTTATCAGGGCTGATAAGAAGCAAGCTGAACAGAGAGCAGGATAGGTGTTTTCTCTAATGTTCCCATTGATATATATGGTAAAATACAAGAGGGTGCTTCATCTCTGGTTCACTTTAAAAAAAAGATAGAAAGTGGCTGGCGCTAGATGCGATAGGCTGGTTATGCCACAGCTGACCTTCTAACAGACATGAGCACGCAATTCAGAAAGTCTCATAAAAAACAAAGACATTAGCTGGGCACATTGGTCTGCCCAGCTGGTTCAGACTTCATTCATAACTCAAATTATGGAACTGCGACAGCAAACAAATGATTCATAATGCAGTGGAGTGCATAAGGTACAGCAGGCAGCAGTGTGTGTGTGTGGGGGGGGGGGGGGGGGGAGGAATGGTCACAGCCTAATGCTGGGAATACACGGCTTGATTCTGAGCTATTTAGATGGCTCGATAGATAATTTCTGACATGTTTGATCTCCCGCCCAATCGTTTCCGCGCTCGATTTTGCATGGAGGACAATGGGAAAAGATAAACGAGCGGAAGATAAGATCGAGCACGGAAAACGATCGGGAGCGGAATCGAGCAGCAAAATCGAGTCGTGTATGCCCAGCATAACAGCTCAACCTCTTCATCAGAGGCTCTGACATCAAATGAATTTAAAATGGGTTCTTGTTGTGCTCTCCACAGGTATAACTTTCTATAGAAAATCCTATAAGGAGAGAAAAAAAACTGCAAATAGCGTAATTCTGTATAGTGTAGAGCATGCACAGCACACTTCAAGTGATTTGTGAAAGTTGATCAACAGTGATTGCACACTCTGTCTGCACCCCCAATCGCTCACCAGATCAATACCACCTCAAATATCAGGTGGACCTAGCATATTGTATGCTGGTCAGTGCAGGACAGGATCATGTCACCAAAAACGCCACGGATCAGTAATGCTCAATAATTCAACATTTATTCCATCTCAGATAAGATCAGAAAATGCAAAAAACTACATAGCGTAATCCAACAGATTGATGGCCTCAGCCTGCTAAAAAAGTATTTCACTTACAAGGTACAAGTTGATCTGGCACATATTGGACTTATTGTCTCGTACTCACTAATGGATCAAACCCATAGTCTTTAGGGGGAGAATGCGATAGCTGAAATGAGGGATGACGCCCTCTATGCAGTATTCAACAAGGAAGAAAGCTGGCACATCCCAAATCAATCTTTATTGGTTCCATGTAAAATTATGGCCAACGTTTCGGAGCCGCTGCTGCTGATCCCATTGAATGCACATCGCTGTCAGCGAGTGTTAGAGGAGCCAGTCTCTCAACTTCCTATGCAGAATATTATGCACAGCAGCAGACAGATCTTTGCTTCAGAGAAAATATTGCCTTGACAAAGGGGTCCTACGCGGCTCTGAAACATTGGCCATAATTTTACATGGAACCAATAAAGATTGATTTTGGATGTGCCAGCTTTCTTCCTTGTTGCTTGCTGACTCCACCTGACAGAGGCTCTGACGGAGCGGTGTGGATAGCAAAATGGTTGTTAGAATGTCTACTACAATCTATAAATGCCTGCTATAATGTATAGACTTCCAGGGCCGGTTCTAGACTTTTTTGCTGCCTAAGGCAAACTTGTGAGGATGCTTCCCCCACCCCCCAATTTGGAATGTTCGCACAGCACCCAACAGTTTACTCTGCTTTATTTAATGTTCGCACATGACCTGCTGTGCAGCTCAACACAACAGCACTCTGGCTGGCTGTGAGTCTGTGACAAACAAACTGGTCGTCACCCTCACTCAGTCGGCCATCTTCCATTATTCCTCAGTCAGCAGTGCCACCTCTTCTCTTCTGCTGTGCAAGTGAAATGAAACCCTGCTGCTTTCCTGCCTCCCCCCTCCTCACTCACTGTCAGACTCCTCACACAGCACAACAAGTTGCTTTTCCCAATAATGACCTCTTCACCTCGCTCGCTCTCCTCCCCCTTCTCCTCCTACTCTGACTGCATGCTGTAAGTGTATACACAGTACAAACATGCTGCCCCTGTAATCTCTGTGCCTGATGCAAATGTTTCACCTTGCTTCATGAGAGAACCGGCCCTGTATACTCCATTGGATTATGAATAATTTATTTGCTTTCACAGTTCTAGCACTTACTAGCCTGTGGCCATAGAGGACATGATCATTATATGGCAAGCAATGCCATGCTGTGCTAAGTTCATCTGCATGACGGAGCGTGAGATTGTTTCATCCATCAGCTATGTAAATTAATCAAAAAGTATGACTCATTCCAAGCAGCTACTAGAGAACAGAGGCGTAGCTATGGTTTTCAGCGCCCGGGGACAAAGACAGATTTTGCGCTTCCCTCTGGACAAAATGGGCATGGCCACGCATCAGAATATGGTCGTGGTCATGGGTGGAGTCAAATGTACAAATGCTGCTTAAATAGCCAGATGTGCCTCCTTCCCCCCATAGATAGCCATAGTACATTATAGTGCACATATTATTTATGCTGAAGCTGACGCCCTCCTGTGCTGTAACTGTTTTGAATGCAAGTTGTGTAGTTTGCCCGTTTTTCGAGCTTTGCACATCTATGCAGGTAGTTAATTTGGGTGCAGCATCTGTCTGGAAGCGCTGCCAATGACTCCTGCTTTTACTCTTCCCCATGAAAATAAACCTCTTATTGACACATTACTCTAACCTCCCTCCCCTCTAACATAAACATTTCCTGACCGAGGCCGGATTTATACTTTTTCCCCCTAGGCCAAGTATGCTATGTGCTCCTCTGTCATGTGCAGCAGCACCCTTGGGCTTCAGTTTCTCTTTTTCATGTGTTCATCTCCAATCCCAGCCTTCTCTTTCATATATAGCAACACCTCTTTCATGCTCAAGTGACCCTATGGGCTGCTGCCACCCAAGGCCCAGGCCTTTGCGGCTTTTCTAGAAACCTGGCCCAGGGACAGCTCGTAGAATCTTACACACATGGTCTCAAGTTGGTTAAGTATTTACCCTTATTTTCTTTGGGGAAGGGTGGGGGAGGTGGGACATAATCATTTTGGAAACTGTCCCGTCACAATCTGTTTTCATACATATACTTTTTACAGTATAAAACCCTATAGTTGCTCTTTAATGATATATTTATACATATTTTACATTCCTCATTAAAAAAAACTTCAATAGTTTTTTTTTTTTTTTTTGCTGGAACTGATGTCCCACTGTCAGCCAAGGTCTACTTGAGACAACTTTACATAATTAAAAGATTAATTTTCAAATATTCATCAGTCTAGCAGTAATTACTCTCTGCCATATCAGTGATTTCAAGATGCTTCCTGAATAATTAACTGAGGAGACAGATTCTGTGAGTCTATGCAAAAACACAGTCACAAGTATCAAGGGTAACGGCAGCTGGATACCTGGCATTAACTTCACAAGTCCTGAAAGAACAGTGGAAATGTACACTGCATCTGAGTAATGAGCACAGGGCTTAAATTTGTTGTAGCTCCCTTCCACACTGGTGGATGGAGATAAGAGAGGCTTACTAAGGGGCCTCGGGGGAGAGAGGGGCCTTACTGAGGATTCGGGGGGGGGGGGAGTAGTGATGTCGCAAACCTCAGATTTTCGGTTCGCGAACCTCCGCGGAAAGTTCGGTTCACGAAAAAGTTTGCAAACCGCAATAGACTTTAATGGGGAGGCGAACTTAAAAATTTAGAAAAATTTCTACTGGCTGGAAAAATGATATAAAACATATTTCAAGAGATCTAATACCTGGAGGAAGACCCTCCACCCTCCTCCCTCAACCCTCCTCCCTCCACCCTCCTCCCTCAACCCTCCTCCCTCCACCCTCCTCCATCTGTGGAGGTAAAATCCTGGATGTGGGCGGAGAGTCTCTGGAAGTGGGCGGTCCACACAGGTGCGTATTTTCTGCAGTGTAGCAGGAAGTGGGCCTCATCCTCCAAGACCTCCTGGTCGCATTGTCTGCACAGTCTCTCCTCTCGGGGCTTCCATATCTGTCTGTGCCGCCCTTTCTCTACCTCCAGGTTGTGGGCGCTCAGACGGTACAGGCTCAGGGTCTGTCTGTCTTTGTGGTGATGTAGCCTCTCCAGATATGGAGCCATTGTGTACTCCCTCTGTAGTGATTGATAGACAACGAGTTTCTTGGAATTCTTTATGTCACTTCTCCATTCCTCTATGTATTGTTCCTTGCAGCTTTCTATAGTCCGTTTTATTTGGGCTTTTGTCAGCCTGTGTTGGTGGCCTTGGCTGGGCTGGCTGCTGATGCTTTGCTTGAGAGCGCGTGGTATGGCCTCGCCCCCCTGGCTCAGTGAGGCTTCATGGTGGTAAGTGCTGGGGTTGCTGCTCTGTATATGCGCCCAGTATGAGAGTGCCCTCTGCTGGATAGTAAGCTATAGTGGGAACCTGCCTAGCTCTGCCCGCAAGCTGAGTTCGAAGTGCTTCGATGGACTTGGAGGAGATACTTGCAGAACTCTAGATGGAAGATTTCTGTTGGGCTGGAGTCCCATTTTGATTTGTCTGGGTAGGTGAATGGGCCCCATACCTCACTGCTGTAGAGCAGGATTGGGGTGATGATGCTGTCGAATATCTTTGCCCACACTCTCACTGGTGGTTTTAGGTGGTAAAGCTGTCTTCTGATGGCATAAAATGTTCTGCAGGCTTTGTCTTTCGGGGCCTGAACTGCTGGTTTAAAGCTTCCTGATTGGTTGATATTCAGCCCCAGGTAGGTGTAGCTGTTAGTGGACACCAGTGGGGAGCCATTTAATATAAATGAGGAGGTGGGGGGTTATTTCCATTCTTCCTCTGGAACACCATCACTTTTGTCTTCTTTGGGTTGATGGGCAGTGCCCATGTGGTACAGAAAGTCTCCAATACTGCCAGGCTGTCCTGTAGTCCTTTCTCTGTTGGGGAGAGCAGCACAAGGTCATCTGCATACAGCAGGAACTTCACCTCACGGGCATGCTGGAGGAGGCCTGGAGCTGGGGAGGATTCCAGGGCTAAAGCCGGTTGGTTAATGTATATGTTAAAGGGGAACTGACTTGCCTGGCAGCCCTGCTGGTCTATTTCTCTGCAGTAGTATCTGAATAACACCAAAAACAAGCATGCAGCTAGTCTTGTCAGATCTGACTTTAAAGTCTGAAACACCTGATCTGCTGCATGCTTGTTCAGGGGCTATGGCTAATAGTATTAGAAGAAGAGGATCAGCAGGGCTGCCAGGCAACTGGTATTGCTTAAAAGGAAAAACATGGCAGCCTCCATATACCTCTCTCTTCAGCTCCCCTTTAAAGAGCGTTGGGCTCAGACTGCAGCCCTGCCTGACTCCTCAACCCTGCTTGAAGAACACACTTCTCTTCCCATCTACTTTCACACTGCATTGGTTCCCAGTGTATGAACTCCCTCCTCCCTCCACCCTTCTATCTATTCTCTCCTACCGGAGGGAGGAGGGTCTCATCTGCCAGAGAATTACAGTATTTCAAAAGCCAGCTTACATACCGTGGCTGGGAATTGAACCCAGGTCTCAGTGTATGGTAGGTAACTAACATATCCATTATACCACCAACACTACTAGCTGAAGCTAGCCTAGCATGTACCATTTATGCTCAATCCAAAAGAAAAATTAGACAAGACAAGACAAATAACGTTTATATCACGCTTTTCTCCTGGCAGACTCAAAGCGCCAGAGCTGCAGCCACTAGGGCATGCTCTATAGCAGGGGTCCCCAAACGTTTTGGGTCGAGGGCCGGGTGAACATACTTCAGACTGCTGGGGGGCCGGAACATACATAAAATGATGTAGAAGTCTTGGCGGGCCAGACAATGAAGCATACCTAGGTGACAACCTGCAGTCCAATTGGACAACAGTGTCACCTGATGTGGAATTTGATTGGAAAGCAGCAAATTACTGCTTTCTGGCTTCATTCTATATGCGGACCACCAATATTTAAAGATGTAGCTGACTGCATCTATAATTCCTTTTTTTTGTGTGTGGGGCCAGTAAAAAAGCCTCAGGGGGCCACATTCGGCCCGCAGGCCTAAGTTTGAGGACCACTGCTCTATAGGCAGTAGCAGTGTTAGGAAGACTTGCTTAAGGTCTCCTACTGAATAGGTGCTGGCTTACTGAACAGACAGAGACGATATTCAAACCCTGGTCTCCTGTGTCAGAGGCAGAGCCCTTAACCATTACACCATCCAGCCACTGCTTTAGGATTTGTAGCCAGGCATGACCTTGCCTTTTGTGTTCAACAGTTGTCAAGAGAAAAATTAGACAAGACAAATAACATTTATATCGCACTTTTCTCCTGGCAGACTCAAAGCGCCAAAGCTGCAGCCACTAGCTCACGCTCTATAGCCAGTAGCAGGAAGACTTGCCTAAGGTCTCCTACTGAATAGGTGCTGGATTACTGAACAGACAGAGCTGAGATTCGAACCCTGGTCTACTGTGTCAGAGGCAGAGCCCTTAACCATTACACCATCCAGCCACTGCTTAAATATTTGTAGCCAGGCATGGCCTTGCCTTTTATGTTCAACAGTTGTCAAAAGAAAAATTAGACAAGACAAATAACATTTATATTGCGCTTTTCTCCTGGCGGACTCAAAGCGCCAGAGCTGCAGCCACTAGGGCACGCTCTATAGGCAGTAGCAGTGTTAGGAAGACTTGCCTAAGGTCTCCTACACCATCTAGCCACTGCTTAAGGGTTTGTAGCCAGGCATGGCCTTGCCTTTCAACAGTTGTCCAAAGAGAACCCCAGATAGCCAGGTAGATTCATCTCTCTCTCTCGCTCTCTCTCTCTAGTAGGGATGGTCACCGCTTTCAGCGGAATCGTATTTTTGAGCATAAATGGATTGAGCATAAATGGTACATGCTAGGCTGGCTTCAGCATGTAGTGTTGGTGGTACAGTGCCACTGCGCCAGTGCCACTGCGGTGACCATCCCTACTAGAGAGAGAGAGAGAGAGAGAGATGAATCTACCTGGCTATCTGGGGTTCTCTTTGGACAACTGCTGAACACAAAAGGCAAGGCCATGCCTGGCTACATATCCTTAAGCAGTGGCTGGACGGTGTAATGGTTAAGGGCTCTTCCTCTGACACAGGAGACCAGGGTTTAAATCCCGGCTCTGTCTGTTCAGTAAGCCAGCACCTATTCAGTAGGAGACCTTAAAGGGATACTGTAGGGGGGTCGGGGGAAAATGAGCTGAACTTACCCGGGGCTTCTAATAGTCCCCCGCAGACATCCTGTGTTGGCGCAGCCACTCCCCAATTCTCCAGCCCCGCCTCCGGTTCACTTCTGGAATTTCTGACTTTAAAGTCAGAAAACCACTGCGCCTGCGTTGCCGTGTCCTCGCTCCCGCTGATGTCACCAGGAGTGTACTGCGCAGACACAGACCCTACTGGGCCTGCGCTGTGCGCTCTTGATGACATCAGCGTGAGCGAGGACACGGCAACGCAAGCGCAGTGGTTTTCTGACTTTAAAGTCAGAAATTCCAGAAGTGAACCGGAGGCGGGGCCGGAGCATCGGTCAGCGGCTGCGCGGGCACAGGATGTCTGCGGGGGACCATTAGAAGCCCCGGGTAAGTTCAGCTAATTTTCCCCCGACCCCCCCTACAGTATCCCTTTAAGCAAGTCTTCCTAACACTGCTACTGCCTTTAGAGCATGCCCTAGTGGCTGCAGCTCTGGCGCTTTGAGTCTGCCAGGAGAAAAGCGTGATATAAACGTTATTTGTCTTGTCTAATTTTTCTTTTGGATTGAGCATAAATGGTACATGCAAGGCTAGCTTCAGCTAGTAGTGTTGGTGGTATAATGGATATGTTAGTTACCTACCATACACTGAGACCTGGGTTCAATTCCCAGCCACGGTATGTAAGCAGGCTTTTGAAATACTGTAATTCCCTGGCAGATGAGACCCTCCTCCCTCCGGTAGGAGGGAATAGGTAGAAGGGAGGGAGGAGGGGTAAGCCTACTAGAGGCTAATTAAAATCTCCCTAGCAGAGTGTGTTTAGTAGCTGTCCCTTAACTAATTAGTGTAGGCAGACGAGTGAGTCAAATGGCACAAGGATCTTGCAACAATGTGCCTGCTGACTGTGATGTAGAGGGCCAAAGTTCTGCTCAATAGAGCATTATGGGGCGAATCGAACTTCCGGGAAAGTTCGCCTTTGGTCGTTCGAGACATCTCTAGTGGGGAGATGGGGCTTACTGAGGGGCTGGAGGGAGATAGGGCTTATTGAGATTTCTGGGAAGAGATCGGTTTACTGAGAGTGCTGAGAGGAGATAGGGTTACTGAGAGTGCTGGGAGGAGATAGGGTTCCTGAGAGTGCTGGGGAAGAGAGGGGCCGTACTGTGGATGCTGGGGGGAGACAGGGGCTTACTGAGGGTGCTGGGGGGTGGGGAGATGGGGCTTACTGAGGGGCTGGAGGGAGATAGGGGCTTATTGAGCGTGCTGGGAGGAGATAGGGTTACTGAGAGTGCTAGGGAAGAGAGGGGATTACTGAGGATACTGGGGGAAGATAGGGGCTTAATGAGGGGCAGTGCCGGTTTTTGCTGCCTGAGGCAAACTTGTGAGGAAATCCCCCCCCCCCCCCCCATTTGAAATGATTGCACAACAGTTAAGGCTTCAGTGGTTAATCAGCCGCCTGGTCCCCCTGTAGATGCATGCACTCGACTGGCTCTAGCTGCCGCCGCGGTGCATGCTGACTACACACTCCGGCTCCGCTCCCCGACTAGGAGCCTTTCAATTGGTGCAGCCTGGCCAGGCTTGAGTCTCCAGAATGTCAGACAACTGACCTGGCTGCCTGAGGCCTGATTGGAGAGCAGCCGCCCCGGGACTCTTGTTTGCTGGCTCTGGCTGCCTGCACTTTCAGTGCACTGCACCCGAGGAGGAGAGGCTGAGCAAGGGAGCAAGAGGCCAGAAAAATTTTCACTGACACTGTCTGAGAGCCTGAATGAGTGGAGGGACTATTGGAAGAAGAGAAATGTCTGCTGGAAGCCATCCACAGGTTGTCATACCGCTTGCCTGTAACAACGCCTGCATGTGTGGGAGATTTCAGATAAGTGAAATAGTGTATGGTGTGAGTGTGTGTCTATAGTGTGTGTGTGTTTTGTCTGCAGTGTGTATGTGGGTCTGTGTATGTTGTGTCTGCAGTGTGTGTTTTGTGTCTGCAGTGTGTATGGGTGTGTTTTGTGTGTCTGTCTGTTGTGTTGTGTGTGTGTGTTTTGTGTCTGCAGTGTGTGTGTGTGTGTCGTGTCTACCGTGTGTGTTGTGTCTGCAGTGTGTGTGGGTGAGTCAGTGTGTGTGTGTGTGGGTGAGTGTTTTCAGTGTGTGTTGTGTGTGTGTGTGCATTTTGTGTCTGCAGTGTGTATGGGTGTGTTTTGTGTGTGTGTTTTGTGTCTGCAATGTGTGTGTGTTTTGTGCCTGCAGTGTGTGTGTGTTGTGTCTACTGTATGTGTTGTGTCTGCAATGTGTGTGGGTGAGTCTGTTGTGTTTTCAGTGCATGTTGTGTCTGCAGTGTGTATGGGTGTGTTTTGTGTGTGTGTGTGTCTGTTGTGTGTGTGTGTGTTTTGTGTCTGCAGTGTGTGTGTGTGTCGTGTCTACTGTGTGTGTATGTGTCTGCAGTGTGTGTGTCTGTGTGTGTTGTGTCTGCAGTGTGTGCGGGTGAGTCTGTTGTGTTGTCAGTGTGTGTTGTGTCTGCAGTGTGTGTTGTGTTTGCAGTTTTTGTGTGTGTGTCTGTTGTGTTTGCAGTCTGTGTGTAACAAAGTGGCAGGAGATAATGGGCATGATTGACTAAGACAAATAGCATGCTTTATCTGAGTTAACACGCCTTATCAGAGATAACATGCCTTATCTGAGTTAACACACGCCTTATCAGAGATAACACACCTTATCAAAGCTAACACGCCTTATCAAAGCTAACACGCCTTATCAGAGTAGCATAGCGAGCGCTACAAACGTATGCCTGCTAATTGGCAATGACAAGAGCTCCACTCTTTCCTGCCCTGAGCCCCTGTGGGTCCATAGTGCTGGCTATGTTACTCTGATAAGGCATGCTAACTTTGATAAGGCGTGTTAACTCTGATACGGCATGTCATCTCTGATAAGGTGTGTTAACTAGGATAAGGCGTGTTATCTCTGATAAGATGTGTTAACTCGGATAAGGCATGCTATTTGTCTTCGTGAATCAAGCCCAATGTGTTTGAGATAATGTTTGCCGGCACCGCATGTCATGTTGCTGCATTACATATGTCAGCTGTATCAGATGTAACATTTGCCGCATTTAACGTATTGGCTGTAAGGTTTGCCGCATTTCATGTGTGGGCAGTAACGTATGCCCTATTTCATGTACTGGAGGTATTTTTTGCCGAATTTCATGTATCCAATGTAACTTTTTCCTCATCTCATGTAGCTTGTTACCATACTGGGGCACCACATGTACCTGGCTATCTATACTGCAGCACCTATAGCTCGCTATCTATAATGGGGCACCACATGCACCTAGCTAATTATACTGCCGCACCTATAGCTCACTACATATATTGAGGGCACCACCTGTACCTGGCTACCTATACTATAGCACCTATAGCTCGCTATCTATACTGAGGGCACCACCTGTACCCTATATTAACCAGGGACTACCTGTATGCTAGTATTTGGCTCCACCCACATCATGTCTTGACCATACCCACTTTTTCACCTTCATTAGTGGTGGGTACTCACAGATTTGCTACACTCCATTCGTGGAAGGGGGAGGAGGCCTCAAGTTAGAGGCTGCTTGGAGCCAACAAAACCCTATCTGCACCTCTGGTATAGGTATCCAAGTATAGGTGCCCCCCAGTACAGGTAGCCTGGTATAGTTGCCCCACTATAGGTAGTTAGGTATAGGTGCCCCCTTATAGGAAGCCAGGTATAAGTACCCCATGTATAGGAAGTCAGGTGTAAGTGCCCCCAGAATAGGTGCTCCCATGATAGGTAGCCAGGTAGAGGTTCCACCAATATAGGTAGCCAAGTATAGGTGCCCCCAGTATAGGAAGCCAGGTATAGGTGGCCCCAGTATAGGTAGCCAAGTACAGGTGCCCCCAGTATAGATAGCTAAGTATAGGTACCCCTAGTATAGGTAGCCAGGGTGGGAAATGGAGAGAGGAGAGGAGACATTATAAGAGAGAGAGGAGGGTTGGAAATGGAGAGGGGAGATGAAATATTAGGGGGAGAGGGGGGGGGGGCAAAAGGAGAAGGGAGAGGAGACATTAGAGGGGAGAGGAGGTGACAGGAGGGTGGGTAGGAAAAGTAGAGGGGAGAGGGGACATTAGAAGGGAGAGGAGGGTGGGAAATGGAAAGGGAACAGAGACATTACAGGAGAGAGGAGGGAGGAAAAAGGAAAGGGGAGAGGAGACATTAGAGGGGAGAAAACAGAGGTAAGAGGAGAAGAGAGAGTAGACATTGGAGGACAACGGATGGAAGAGAAAGGGGGGGGGGGGGATATTAGAGCGGGGGATGGGAGAGGAGAAATTAGGAAGGTTAAGAGAAGAGGGGTGAGGAAAGGAAGGAGGGAATGAATGGGGGGGTAAGAGAATAGGATATGAGAATGGAGGAGAGGAGGAAGGAGAGGGGAAATGAGAGGAGGGGATAGAGGAAAAGAGAAGAGGGAAAGGAGACTGAAGAGATAAGAAGAGAGGAGTGGAGGTTAGGGTATGGGTACGAGAGGAATAAGAAGGGGGAAAAAGGGAGAGGAGAAATGATACCACTGTGTAGACCAGAAGCTGTGGCTGGTGTAGAAACTAGAAGCCTACATAAATGTAGAGTCTTTAGTAAAAAATGGCAGCACACTCCAATATATTCAAGTTATCGGAATCATTTTAATGTATGCTTGTAAAACATGTTAAAATATTAAGTCTTCATCTTTTACTTATCAGGGAATGTTAATAAATGCTCTTTTATTCCTTTGGAATCCACAAATCACACATCTCTCCCGGGATTCTAAGACTTTTGATTGCACATTTTTTTCCTGGTTTAATCACTCATCAACTGGTTGGAAACTTTGAGTTGTTGATTTCCTAAGTATTTTCGGCATCCTCTAAGTTACACCGAATCTTGTTTTCCCTCCTCTTGATTGGGTTCAGCATATACACCCTTCATTGAAAGGAAAGCAAAGAACATGAAATGAGCCTTTATTGTTCTTCCCTTATGTACAACCTTGATTTACAAAAACGTGTGATTAAAGTAATTGCTGCTTGGAGTAAGTGATTGCCACCCTAAGGTCACGTAAGGAAAATGATTGACGCTCATTAGCATGCATAGATGAGTAGGAAGAACTGTTTAAGTTGTAAGTAGGGTAGTCATCGATAAATCCAAGCTAATATTTAAACAGAGAGTTTATGTAATAGTGGAAATTTCCACCTTTGACCAATGATGTTTTACCAGCCTGGAGGCAGAGATGGATTAAGATGTAATGTGGCCCTAGGCAAGGCCCCTTGTGGTCTTTTTAGTAAGCTGAAGAGGAGAGAGGTCAAAGAAGGTGGCAAGTGGACCCCTCAACACCCACTGGGCCCCAAGCCCTGCCTAGGTTGCCTGGTGGATGATCCTGCTCTGCCTGGAGGTGTTTTTAATGTGTCTTTATTATTTAAAGGGCTACTTTATTGTATTACAAAAAAACTATACCATACTTATTATTATTATTTTTTAATTTATATTGCATCTTGCGGTACTGAGTACAAAACAAACTATAGACTATATATATATATATATATATATATATATATATATATATATATATATATATATACAGTATATATACACAGTGGCTTGCAAAAGTATTTGGCCCCCTTGAAGTTTTCCACAATTTGTCACATTACTGCCACAAACATGAATCAATGTTATTGGAATTTCACGTGAAAGACCAACACAAAGTGCTGTACACATGAGAAGTGGAACGAAAATCATACATGATTCCAAACATTTTTTACAAATAAATAACTGCAAAGTGGTGTGTGCGTAATTATTCGGCCCCCTTTGATCTGAGTGCAGTCAGTTGCCCATAGACATTGCCTGATGACTGCTAATGACTAAATAGAGTGCACCTGTGTGTAATCTAATGTCAGTACAAATACAGCTGCTCTGTGTCAGCCTCAGAGGTTGTCTAAGAGAATATTGGGAGCAACAACACCGTGAAGTCCAAAGAACACACATGACAGTTCAGTAGAGATGTTGCGAACTGTTCGCTCGGCGAACATCTCTGGGGCTTTTACTACTTCCGGGTCGAACGGTTCCCGAACCGTTCGCCGACGCCGGCGAACATCTCTGAATACATGGGGCTTTTACTACTTCCGGGTCGCTCTGACCCGGAGTAGTACGCCTGCGCTGCCCGGCGAAGCGCGTCCTAGATCGCGCTCCTGTTGCCGGGCACTCTCTGCGCATGTGCGCATGTGCGTGACGTCGTTCATGACGTCACGCACATGCGCAGAGAGTGCCCGGCAACAGGAGCGCGATCTAGGACGCGCTTCGCCGGGCAGCGCAGGCGTACTACTCCGGGTCAGAGCGACCCGGAAGTAGTAAAAGCCCCATGTATTCAGAGATGTTCGCCGGCATCGGCGAACGGTTCGGGAACCATTCGCTACATCTCTACAGTTCAGGAATCAAGTTATTGAGAAATTTAAAGCAGGCTTAGGCTACAAAAAGATTTCCAAAGCCTTAAACATCCCACGGAGCACAGTTCAAGCGATCATTCAGAAATGGAAGGAGTATAGCAGAACTGTACACCTACCAAGACAAGGCCATCCACCTAAACTCACAGGCCGAACAAGGAGAGCGCTCATCAGAAATGCAGTCAAGAGGCCCATGTTGACTCTGGACGAGCAGCAGAGATCTACAGCTCAGGTGGGAGACTCTGTCCATAGGAAAACTATTAGTCATGCACTGTACAAAGTTGGCCTTTATGGAAGAGTGGCAAGAAGAAAGGCATTGTTAACAGAAAGCATAAGAAGTCCCATTTGCAGTTTGCCACAAGCCATGTGGGGGACACAGCAAAAATGTGGAAGAAGGTGCTCTGGTCAGATGAGACCAAAATGGAACTTTTTGGCCAAAACGCAAAACGCTATGTGTGGTGGAAAACTAACACTGCACATCACTCTGAACACACCATCCCCACTGTCAAATATGGTGGTGGCAGCATCATGCTCAGGGGGTGCATCTCTTCACCAGGGACAGGAAGCTGGTCAGAGTTGATGGGAAGATGGATGGAGCCAAATACAGGGCAAACTTGGAAGAAAACCTCTTGGAGACTGCAAAAGACTTGAGACTGGGGTGGAGGTTCACCTTCCAGCAGGACAAGGACCCTAAACATAAAGCCAGGGCAACAATGGAATGGTTTAAAACAAAACATATCTATGTGTTAGAATGGCCCAGTCAAAGTCCAGATCTAAATCCAATCGAGAATCTGTGGCAAGATCTGAAAACTGCTGTTCACAAACGCTGTCCATCTAATCTGACTGAGCTGGAGCTGTTTTGCAAAGAAGAATGGGCAAGGATTTCAGTCTCTAGATGTGCAAAAATGTTTGGAATCATGTATGATTTTCGTTCCACTTCTCACATGTACACCACTTTGTATTGGTCTTTCACGTGGAATTCCAATAAAATTGATTCATGTTTGTGGCAGTAATGTGACAAAATGTGGAAAACTTCAAGGGGGCCGAATACTTTTGCAAGCCACTGTATATATATATATATATATATATATATATATATATATATATATATATATATATATATATATATATATATATATATAATATATATATATAATGCATGGTACAATCACAACATCCAGTAACACAAGTACAAACTATATACTGTACATAGTGTATACAATCTTCAGCACATCCTGGGCACTCAAATATCTAGGTGCCCTTTCATTGCGTATGTGAGCAAGAGTACTTCAAGAGGCATTCTGCTGTGTAAAGATCAGTATCAGAAGGATATCTAGAAGATCCCATGCGATTAGATCTTAGAATTTTGAGTGTGGTGAGACTCTTTTAATTTGGTGACCAGTGATGGGAAACTACTGAGAAAGCAGCACTGGACACTGATCTGAACTAAAGTGTGACCAAGAATTGACTTACATCCCAATCAGTAGCTGATACCTCCTTTTACATGAGGAATCTATTCCTTTTCACAAACGGATCATCAGGGGGCTCTGTATGGCTGATATTGTGGTGAAACCCCTCCCACAGGAAACTGTCAGGACCACGGTCCTGGCAGTTTCCTGTCTGTGAACCTCGTTGCATTGTGGGAAATAGCTGTTTACAGCTTTTTCCAACTGCCAAAAAAGTAAGCAGCAGCTACACCACCTGAAAATGTCACCATGTGATAAATGTCAGAATGTCAGGGAGAAGAAAGATTTTACAACACTGACTAAATAATTTACACATAATTATGGTAAAAATGAAGCACTTTTTTGTATTACACTATTTTCACTGAAGTTCCTATTTAAGCAGCTGATTGCATTATTTCCTGTACAGGACTGATATATATATATATATATATATATATATATATATATATATATATATATATATGTGTGTGTGTGTGTGTGTATATATATATCATGCAGGGGGCGTAACTACCATATATGGGGAAGCAGGAGGTGCTGCTGATGTGATTCATGGCACTGGAAGCATATGGGGGGAGGAGTGACCCCCAAAGCCCCTGCCCCCCTCTCTGGGTTGCAGGGGCAATTGTTACCACCATGATTTCATGTGTGACTTGAAGCATCCTGGAATCCTGGTACATGATGATTTGATAAAGATAAAGTACAGTAGAAATAGGATACACTAGGGAGAAGATACTACCTTTGTAAACCTACCATCTAGAGTGTTGTCAACAATTTGGGCGCCTGCAGCAAATGGACTACTGTTGCACATATGCTGAAAGTATGGTTAATAATTCCAATGTGCGAAGGGAGCGGGCTGGGTGAAATCAGAAGTGCGTTTATTGAACATTTTCTGTAATGAACAAGCACATGTCTTTATCAGTCTGGAGTTACAGGATTGTGACAGTATATCCTGTTATTACATATGAATACACATCTATATTCATCAATACATTCTCCATAACAAGTATAACTTTCCTATAAGAGACATTAACCATATAACATGTGCAGCTGCTCTATGATTACTTAATCGGCATCACAGTAAGCAAACAGTGCATTATATCTCATACAGACACATCAGCTCCCTATAGCAATCACATCCACTATACAGTAGCCCCAAGTGACCCATCAGTATATCTCACTCACAAGTGTGTGGGGTCTATGTACACCCACTGCATCACCAGCAGCCTTGGCTGATTACAGGAATAGGATCTGAATCATTTTACCCTGTTTACAGACCTTAATATGTGTTTTCTTACCTGTAATGAACAAGCACATGTCTTTATCAGTCTGGAGTTACAGGATTGTGACAGTATATCCTGTCCTCCCAGGAACTAAAGATAGGTGTGTTCTGTTCCTCCCTTGCAGTGCTTGTCCTAAGGTCTTAACACTCTGCTGCCATCTAATGGGGATTTACTAAAGGGTCATGAATTGTTTCCTGATATAGCTGGCATTATCTTGGATTGCTGAGGCTGGCAATGCTATAGATATTAGTTTATTTTATGGGGTGCTTATTTTTGATATATCTTACACTCTCCCACACAAAATTCGATGTCGTCCTCGACATACGCAGACTTTAATATGAGAATCACTATTCTCCTACTCATCTTCCAACCATTAGGAGCCAGGGTTTAGTAGTGATAAAATTACTTGAGGAACTGTCCTCCCTGCGACATCTACTCCCAGTTATGTCACAGTCTCCCACCCGGCCCACAGCGCTATGACGCCGGGGGGGAATATTGTGGCCTATAGTCCACTAGTAAGAAACCCCTTTAACACAAGGTTGTGTATGATATTGTGAAGACAAGAATTGATATAAAACTAGGGGACACCTTATTAGTTCTGTCCATTTTTTTTCTACTACCTAGTTTTCATAATGTTACGCTATTTTATCTGGCGTGTCTGCAGTAAGAGTGCAAGAAATTTCCATTTGTTAACCACGGAACATAACATTTAACATTTTCAACATAAGAAGACATTAATCAACCATAGCATTATAGACATGGATATGGTTACCAGTTTTTAGAGTCCTTAGCAAACCACTCCGGACTTAGGTACCAGCTAGGATAAACCTGTGGTGTATGAACACAGTCTATGACTTGTACTGCTACATTCCTGGCAACACTACTGGGTTGACCCAAAGTGTCATACGTCAGAACTTTTGGTTGTCTCCTGTTTCTGCTGGGTTGTATTCTACAAAGTGGTAAGGAATCTAAAGCACACTCGCATTCTTCACTGTCAACTGTCTCTGTTGGTTTATCTGGTGAAGAGTCTTCTTCCTCTGTGTTTCCTGATGAACCTGTATTATTTTCCGGTTGAATTACAGGCTCTTCCTCTACAGTTTCCACTGTAGCTTCCTCTGTATTGTCTCCACTTGTTTCCCACTGGCAAGGATAAAACTCCACTGCTTCTGGATTCAGTTCGATGTTTTCCCTTGTGTGATCTGTCTGGGGTATAGGAAGGAATGATCTCCATTGCTCTTGTTCAAGATCTGATTCATCTTCTGACATTTCCTCTGATATCTGTGCCCCTGATTGAGAAGTCTTTACACTTTGGCCCCGTCTTCTAGTACTGGGTCTGTCAGGTATCTGCTGACCTTGGTCGACGGGCAAGTAATCACAAGGTAATAACAAATTGCGGTGCAGAATTCTGGTTCGGCCTTTACCAGTTTCTGGCTTTACCTCATACACTGGGCTATCGTCACATTTTTTTCTCAGGACAACATGTACTGTGTCTTCCCAAAAGGATCTTAGCTCTCCTGGTCCTCCTCTTTCAGTAAGGTTTCTTACAGGGACTTTACTGCCAGGAGAGAGTTCTCCTCCATGACTTTTTCTGTCATAGTGTTCTTTTTCTCTTTGTGCAGCTTGAGTAGCGACCTTGGAAGCAATCTGATAGGCTTCAGTCATTCTCTCCATCCATATTTTCACATATTCAGAGTGACTCTTATATTTTTCTGTTACTGGGGTGTCAAACATGCTGTCTATTGGAAGTCTTGGAGATCTCCCGAACAGTAGGAAAAATGGAGAATATCCCGTAGCTTCACTTTTGGTGCAGTTGTATGCATGTATTACCTGGGCAAGTGAGTTCTTCCAGTCCTTCTTAGAATCTGATGACAGGGTCCGAAGCATAGACAACAGAGTGCGATTGAACCTTTCGCATTGTCCGTTCCCTTCTGGATGATATGGTGTTGTATGGGAGTTCTGAATGTGGCAGTGCTTTCCTAATGCTAAGAATAACTGATTTTCAAATTCTTTTCCCATGTCATGGTGAATTCTGGTAGGGAATCCAAATTTCAAGACAAAATCACTGAATATCTTATCGGCAACAGTCTTTGCTGACTTGTTTTTGGTTGCGTAGGCCTGAGCAAACCTGGTGAAGTGGTCTATTACTACTAGTATGTACTCATAACCTCCTTTGCATGTTTCCAGATGGAGGAAATCGATAGAGACCATCTCAAAGGGATAAGTGGTGATAATATTGTTTAATGGAGCTCTGGTAGGCTTGTTGGGACGTTTGTCTTTCAGACAGGTGCAGCGGTTGTTAATGTATTGCTCGACCTCTCTCTGCATATGTGGCCAAAAGAACCTTTCCCTGATCAAGTTTACAGTCCGTTCCACTTCTAAGTGACCCATTTCTTCATGCAATTCTCTCAACACCAGTAGATGATATATCTTGGGTAAAACTAGTTGAGAACTTGAGGGTGTTTTCCTTCTCAAGATTCCATCCTCATCGAGGTATAATTTGGTCCACTGCTTCAATAAGATGAGGATATCAAGCTGGCCACTTTCTTCGTTCCTGTTTTGACGGAAACCTGTTTTGATTTTTGTACTTCCACACTGGACCGATCACTGAGTCTTCCTTTTGTGCTGTCCTTATGATCTCTTTAGGTATTTGAGCTACTTCTTTTTGGGTAGTATCTATTGTCGATGTGGTATTTGCAATGGTTATTGGACACAGCCAAGGTGTTTCTTCTTTCTGTTTTACTTGAAGTACTTGTGTTATGCAACTGATGACTTTGGGGTCAACTTCTTGTGAACACTGTTGCATATATTGTTCAGGACTTAGTGGCATACGTGACAGTCCATCTGCATCCGCATTTCTCTTTCCTGGACGATACTTAATAGTGAATTTAAAATCAGCAAGTTCTGCAACCCATCGATGGCCTGTTGCGTTTAGTTTAGCAGTCGTGCAGAATAAAGGATTGGTTACAGTCGGGGTAACCCATAACTGGAGGATGTGTTAGGACCTCAATGAGTTGGTTCAACACTACCTGGTGGTGGTCAGTCCAGACAATGGACTGATGAGAAGGTAGTTGACCTTTTAACTTTGGTGATGGCTTCTTCCTCTTCTTCCGTTGGTTAGCCGGTACTGATGTTATGGTAGGTGTTGTATCTGCTGATAGCAATTCATAAAGGGGTTTTGCAATCCTGGAAAAATTCTGGATGTAAGGACGATAGTATGAAATGAATCCTAATAACTTCCGGAGTTCTCCCACAGTTTTTGGCTGGTTGTTTCCCAAGGCCAGCACAGGAGCAATGTCTGCCGGATCCATGGAATGGCCATCTTTGGACACTATCTTGCCCAGAAATCTAACTTTGTTCCGGAAAAGTTCACATTTCTTTGCTGTTAACTTAACTCCATGCTTCTGATACCGTTGTAGTACCAACCGGACATGTTCCACATGCTCTTGGAATGATCTGCTATGAACAAGGTTATCATCTAGGTATGGCAGACATATCTCATCTCTCAGTCCCCTTAAACAAGTTTCCATGCTGCGTTGGAATTCAGCTGGTGCAGAGCTAAGACCAAAAGGTATTCTGATCCACTCATACAGACCCCAAGGTGTAATGAAGGCAGTCAGTGGTCGACTTGATTCTTCCACAAATCCTTGGTGGTAGGCTTTTCCTTGGTCTAACACTGAAAACCATGCACTTCCTCCTAAGCTGTCCAGCATGTCTTGGATCCTAGGGATTGGATGGCGATCAGGTATGGACTTCTGGTTCAATTCCCTATAATCGCAACACAGCCTTAAACTACCGCCCTTCTTTCTCACGCACACAATGGGTGAAGCGTATGATGATTTTGATTCTGCAATCCACCCGCGGTTCAACAGATCTTGCAGATATTCTTTCACCTCCTGTTGTAGTGGTCTTGGCACGGACGTGTAAGTTCTTCTAACCGGTGTATTGTCTTTGAGGCGCAGTTGTAATTGTAGGGATGGGATACATCCAACATCAGAATCATCTTTGGCGAAGGCGTGGCATTCCTCCCTTAGCATTCTTTTGACTACCAGTTGATCTTCCGCCGGCAGGTGGTCTATAGGTACTGTTGCTTTAAGTCGGCTAATTGCTGTGTTGGTTGGGGGTCTTTTTCCCTGAAGGTTTGGACTTCTGCAGTGTCCCTCTTCTCCTCTAGCTCGCTAATGAATCTGTTTGTAGCCTGCAGAAATTGTGTCACCGCCTCCTCATTTTCAACTTCAACCATTTCATCTATCACCTCATTAATGATCCGCATAAAATGGCGCCGGGTTTTCCCTTTCGCCATGCTGGCATCAGGAACTTTGATGAATTGGCATATCTCGGTGAGTTCACCCACTGACAGGTGGATTAGGTGTCCACTGATTTCATCTTGCAGTTTCTCTAGATCCATTGGTGTTTGCTGGCGGTGCTGCAGAGGTTAATGTCTCCTCTAATGCTTCGCTTAACTGTTTTCTTCACTTCCGGGACTGCACTTTCTTCACCCGCTCCCCGTACGGGCCACCAATTTTGTTGCACATATGCTGAAAGTATGGTTAATAATTCCAATGTGCGAAGGGAGCGGGCTGGGTGAAATCAGAAGTGCGTTTATTGAACATTTTCTGTAATGAACAAGCACATGTCTTTATCAGTCTGGAGTTACAGGATTGTGACAGTATATCCTGTTATTACATATGAATACACATCTATATTCATCAATACATTCTCCATAACAAGTATAACTTTCCTATAAGAGACATTAACCATATAACATGTGCAGCTGCTCTATGATTACTTAATCGGCATCACAGTAAGCAAACAGTGCATTATAGCTCATACAGACACATCAGCTCCCTATAGCAATCACATCCACTATACAGTAGCCCCAAGTGACCTATCAGTATATTTCACTCACAAGTGTGTGGGGTCTATGTACACCCACTGCATCACCAGCAGCCTTGGCTGATTACAGGAATGGGATCTGAATCATTTTACCCTGTTTACAGACCTTAATATGTGTTTTCTTACCTGTAATGAACAAGCACATGTCTCTATCAGTCTGGAGTTACAGGATTGTGACAGTATATCCTGTCCTCCCAGGAACTAAAGATAGGTGTGTTCTGTTCCTCCCTTGCAGTGCTTGTCCTAAGGTCTTAACACTCTGCTGCCATCTAATGGGGATTTACTAAAGGGTCATGAATTGTTTCCTGATATAGCTGGCATTATCTTGGATTGCTGAGGCTGGCAATGCTATAGATATTAGTTTATTTTATGGGGTGCCTATTTTTGATATATCTTACAGGTGCCCCACAGGCGCTAATGCAAAATATCAGCTATTGGGCGTCAAAAGCAGAAATTTAGGCACTTGATAAATAGAGCACCAGGCCCGCATAACTGAAATTTTTCATTTTGAAAAGTATAATTTTGTAAATTATGGTATTTAAATTTGTTTTCAAAATGTATTGTTTTTCAAATGAACGTTATTTACGGTGGAGGTAGGAGGTTTTAAGGTAAGGCGTCAGCAAGGGGGTCTTAGGATTAGGCATCAGGAAGGGGGGTTTAGGGTTAGGCATCAGAAAGGGGCATTTTAGGGTTAGGCGTCAGGAAGGGGGTTTAGGGTTAGGGGTCAGAAAGGGGGGTTTTAGGGTTAGGCATTAGGAGAGGGGGTTTAGGGTTAGGCATCAGGAAGGGGGATTTTAGGGTTAGGCATCAGGAAGGGGGATTTTAGGGTTAGGCGCCAGGAAGGGGGGGTCTTATGGTCAGGCATCCGGAAGGGGTTTTTTAGGGTTAAGCGTCAAGAAGGGGGGGTTTTAGGGTCAGGCGTCCGGAAGGGGGTTTTTAGGGTTAAGCGCCAGGAAGGGGGGTTTTAGGGTTAGGCATCAGATAGGGGGGTTTAGAATCGGAATGTTCTGTGTGATAGGGTTAGGTTTAGTTGTAGTCAAATATCGATATTATCTACCACTGTTTTACTATCGTCATTATCACTGTAAATATTTTTTCGTGTTCATGTGGCACCCAATATACAACTGTATTTATTGTTTACTAGGGATGCTCATTCGGATTCCGCGGAAATGCAATTTCCGAAATTCCGATCGGAAATTGCATTTCCACATCGGAATGCGGAAATCGGTAATGCAAGTGCATTAGGCGGATTTCCGCCGGAAATCGCGGAATTTCCGCCCGACTTTAACATCGATTTTCTCAAAAACTATAAGGTCTTTTTGAAAACTTTTTTTTGCATCTTGTTCAGGAGATTCTGTTTAACAAACCCTGAAAATTTGGTGTTTCTAGGACTTATGGGGGCTTTGCTATTAACCGCTAAAGTCGGCGGATTTTTACTGTAATGTAAAATGCAGAAAATCTGCATCTGCCTATTTTCTGCATTTACATTCAGTGGTGCTCAGCAGAGCTCGAATATTCGAGTAGCTCGAATATTCGAGCTCTTTTCCAGCTATTCGAGCTCGGTATTCGAGCTCCGAATAGCTGGAGCTATTCGAATGGGCTATCCGAGTACACTCGAATAGCCCATTCACTATTCGAGCTATTCGAGCAACCCGGCGCTATTCGAGCTCGGTACCGAGCTCGAATAGCGTCATAGCCCAGATTGATGTCCTTAGAGCCAATCAGAGGGCTCCCAGGCCCTCTGACGGCAGCCAATCACAGAGGGGGACCCTGGCCAGCCCCTACCCTATAAATAGCGGCCGCCATGTTCCGTTTCTCCATGCTTGCCTGAGACTTGTACAGAGAGAGAGTTGCTCCTTTGTGCTTTGGCTTAGCAAGTGCTCTATTGTGATCATTTACCTAGCGTTTTTGCTCACCTACACCTGCCATATACACCTATATTGTTGTTAGTTAGATAGACATTGTATTTTAGTTAGTAGCTTGTGTGTTACATTAGAGACAGGCAGCTGCTGCAAGCTTACAGGTTTAGGCCTCAGGGGGGCCTTGCCTCTGTGGGCAGCTGTCCTCTGTTTATTTCTCTCATCTATACCAGTATTTCTGCTGTCCTTTACTAATAGTATTGTAGTTATACTGTACTAGGAGTAGGACACTCACTGACTGTCACTGTTTATAGGCTACTAGCTAGCTCCTGCGTGTGTGCACTCACTCACTGTCTGTGTGTACACACACTCTATTTCCTTCTGATTACTGATAGATTATTGTTATTTAGTTGTACTTACTTACTACTTACTCTTACTGTACCCGTAGGGACACTCACTGTCACTGTTCATATAGGCTACTAGCTCCTGCGTGTGCGCACTGCACTCACTGTCTGAGTGTACACACACAACACACACTCTATTTCCTTCTGATCGCTGATTGATTATCGTAATTAGTTAGTTGTACTTACTGTTACTACTTACTCTTACTGTACTAGGAGTCTAGGACACTCAGTCACTGTCCATAGGCTACTAGCTCCTGCGTGCGTGCACTCACTGTCTGAGTGTACACACACCCACACTCCATTTCCTTCTGATCGCTGATTGATTATCGTAATTAGTTAGTTCTACTTACTGTTACTACTTACTCTTACTGTACTAGGAGTCTAGGACACTCAGTCACTGTGTTCATAGGCTACTAGCTCCTGCGTGCGTGCACTCACTGTCTGAGTGTACACACACCCACACTCCATTTCCTTCTGATCGCTGATTGATTATCGTAATTAGTTAGTTGTACTTACTGTTAATACTTACTCTTACTGTACTAGGAGTCTAGGACACTCAGTCACTGTCCATAGGCTACTAGCTCCTGCGTGCGGTCACTCACTGTCTGAGTGTACACACACCACCCACACTCTATTTCCTTCTGATCGCTGATTGATTATTGTAATTAGTTAGTTCTACTTACTGTTACTACTTACTCTTACTGTACTAGGAGTCTAGGACACTCAGTCACTGTGTTCATAGGCTTCTAGCTCCTGCGTGCGTGCACTCACTGTCTGAGTGTACACACACCCACACTCCATTTCCTTCTGTTCGCTGATTGATTATTGTAATTAGTTAGTTCTACTTACTGTTACTACTTACTCTTACTGTACTAGGAGTCTAGGACACTCAGTCACTGTGTTCATAGGCTACTAGCTCCTGCGTGCGGTCACTCACTGTCTGAGTGTACACACACCACCCACACTCTATTTCCTTCTGATCGCTGATTGATTATTGTAATTAGTTAGTTCTACTTACTGTTACTACTTACTCTTACTGTACTAGGAGTCTAGGACACTCAGTCACTGTGTTCATAGGCTACTAGCTCCTGCGTGCGTGCACTCACTGTCTGAGTGTACACACACCCACACTCCATTTCCTTCTGATCGCTGATTGATTATTGTAATTAGTTAGTTCTACTTACTGTTACTAGTTACTCTTACTGTACTAGGAGTCTAGGACACTCAGTCACTGTCCATAGGCTACTAGCTCCTGCGTGCGGTCACTCACTGTCTGAGTGTACACACACCCACACTCCATTTCCTTCTGATCGCTGATTGATTATTGTAATTAGTTAGTTCTACTTACTGTTACTACTTACTCTTACTGTACTAGGAGTCTAGGACACTCAGTCACTGTGTTCATAGGCTACTAGCTCCTGCGTGCGTGCACTCACTGTCTGAGTGTACACACACCCACACTCCATTTCCTTCTGATCGCTGATTGATTATTGTAATTAGTTAGTTCTACTTACTGTTACTACTTACTCTTACTGTACTAGGAGTCTAGGACACTCAGTCACTGTGTTCATAGGCTACTAGCTCCTGCGTGCGTGCACTCACTGTCTGAGTGTACACACACCCACACTCCATTTCCTTCTGATCGCTGATTGATTATTGTAATTAGTTAGTTCTACTTACTGTTACTACTTACTCTTGCTGTACTAGGAGTCTAGGACACTCAGTCACTGTGTTCATAGGCTACTAGCTCCTGCGTGCGTGCACTCACTGTCTGAGTGTACACACACCCACACTCCATTTCCTTCTGATCGCTGATTGATTATTGTAATTAGTTAGTTCTACTTACTGTTACTACTTACTCTTACTGTACTAGGAGTCTAGGACACTCAGTCACTGTGTTGATAGGCTACTAGCTCCTGCGTGCGTGCACTCACTGTCTGAGTGTACACACACCCACACTCCATTTCCTTCTGATCGCTGATTGATTATTGTAATTAGTTAGTTCTTCTTACTGTTACTACTTACTCTTACTGTACTAGGAGTCTAGGACACTCAGTCACTGTGTTCATAGGCTACTAGCTCCTGCGTGCGTGCACTCACTGTCTGAGTGTACACACACAACACACACTCTATTTCCTTCTGATCGCTGATTGATTATCGTAATTAGTTAGTTCTACTTACTGTTACTACTTACTCTTACTGTACTAGGAGTCTAGGACACTCAGTCACTGTCCATAGGCTACTAGCTCCTGCGTGCGGTCACTCACTGTCTGAGTGTACACACACCACCCACACTCTATTTCCTTCTGATCGCTGATTGATTATTGTAATTAGTTAGTTCTACTTACTGTTACTACTTACTCTTACTGTACTAGGAGTCTAGGACACTCAGTCACTGTGTTCATAGGCTTCTAGCTCCTGCGTGCGTGCACTCACTGTCTGAGTGTACACACACCCACACTCCATTTCCTTCTGTTCGCTGATTGATTATTGTAATTAGTTAGTTCTACTTACTGTTACTACTTACTCTTACTGTACTAGGAGTCTAGGACACTCAGTCACTGTGTTCATAGGCTACTAGCTCCTGCGTGCGGTCACTCACTGTCTGAGTGTACACACACCACCCACACTCTATTTCCTTCTGATCGCTGATTGATTATTGTAATTAGTTAGTTCTACTTACTGTTACTACTTACTCTTACTGTACTAGGAGTCTAGGACACTCAGTCACTGTGTTCATAGGCTACTAGCTCCTGCGTGCGTGCACTCACTGTCTGAGTGTACACACACCCACACTCCATTTCCTTCTGATCGCTGATTGATTATTGTAATTAGTTAGTTCTACTTACTGTTACTAGTTACTCTTACTGTACTAGGAGTCTAGGACACTCAGTCACTGTCCATAGGCTACTAGCTCCTGCGTGCGGTCACTCACTGTCTGAGTGTACACACACCCACACTCCATTTCCTTCTGATCGCTGATTGATTATTGTAATTAGTTAGTTCTACTTACTGTTACTACTTACTCTTACTGTACTAGGAGTCTAGGACACTCAGTCACTGTGTTCATAGGCTACTAGCTCCTGCGTGCGTGCACTCACTGTCTGAGTGTACACACACCCACACTCCATTTCCTTCTGATCGCTGATTGATTATTGTAATTAGTTAGTTCTACTTACTGTTACTACTTACTCTTACTGTACTAGGAGTCTAGGACACTCAGTCACTGTGTTCATAGGCTACTAGCTCCTGCGTGCGTGCACTCACTGTCTGAGTGTACACACACCCACACTCCATTTCCTTCTGATCGCTGATTGATTATTGTAATTAGTTAGTTCTACTTACTGTTACTACTTACTCTTACTGTACTAGGAGTCTAGGACACTCAGTCACTGTGTTCATAGGCTACTAGCTCCTGCGTGCGTGCACTCACTGTCTGAGTGTACACACACCCACACTCCATTTCCTTCTGATCGCTGATTAATTATTGTAATTAGTTAGTTCTACTTACTGTTACTACTTACTCTTACTGTACTAGGAGTCTAGGACACTCAGTCACTGTGTTGATAGGCTACTAGCTCCTGCGTGCGTGCACTCACTGTCTGAGTGTACACACACCCACACTCCATTTCCTTCTGATCGCTGATTGATTATTGTAATTAGTTAGTTCTTCTTACTGTTACTACTTACTCTTACTGTACTAGGAGTCTAGGACACTCAGTCACTGTGTTCATAGGCTACTAGCTCCTGCGTGCGTGCACTCACTGTCTGAGTGTACACACACAACACACACTCTATTTCCTTCTGATCGCTGATTGATTATCGTAATTAGTTAGTTCTACTTACTGTTACTACTTACTCTTACTGTACTAGGAGTCTAGGACACTCAGTCACTGTCCATAGGCTACTAGCTCCTGCGTGCGTGCACTCACTGTCTGAGTGTACACACACTAAATTTACTTGTGATTACTACTGATTATTGTAACTGCTAGTTGTACTTCCTGACTGTTACTACTTACTTACTGTACTAGGGGACACTCACTCAGTCACCTCACCAACCAACCCACTCCATTAAAGTACCCCACTTTTCAGCCGCCCTTTTAAAAAACTTTTCTCTATACGCCCAAAACATTGAAGATGTCTGGAAGTGGCAGCCAGCGCGGTTTGGGCAAGGGGAAGGGCAGCAAGGGAATCAGGAGGAGAGGGAGCAGCATTGTGGCAAGCCGCGGCCGCGGGCGCGCCACCATGCACAGTTCCGCAGCAGCAGCAGCAGCGTCAGTGGCTAACATTCCTCCCATAGCCACTGGCCGTGGACGCCTTGGGCGCCGCCCAGCAGGAGCATCTGCAACTCACGCTGCAGAGACACAGCAGCAGCAGCGTGTAGCACCTGCTCCCATTTTCCTCCAGCCGGGTCGGAAACGTCCCATTGAGGAAAAGGATGCAGACACTGTGGTGCAACTCATGACGGAGGATGAGCAGCCCGCCATCAGCTCTGCATCCGAGGCCTCCACCCTCACCACCACCACCACCCCTGTTCGCAGCAGCCGCCCAGCAGGGTCTGGGGAGGAGGCCAGTTCACCGTCACTCGCCGACCTGTCATTCAGCAGTCTTTTGACCCCAGGCATCATGAGTAAATTGTCTGCTGTTGTTGGCGATCTTGAGGAGGAGATGCTGATGGGCACTTTGGGGGATGAGGGATTGGACAGCAAGACTGTGGCGACAGTCAAGCAGCCCATCCATGCATCAGGAGAGGAGTTTGGGGGGTCCTCATCCCAGCAGGACATGTTTCAGGAGGGGGAGGATGATGATGACCCGGTGACAGACAGAGACTGGGTGCCACCACCTCCAGGGGATGTCGTCCTCAGCAGCTCTGAGGAGGAGGAGGAGGATGCTCTTGTGGGCCTTGCAAGGAGGCGCATCATTGCAAGCATTGGCAGCAGCAGTAGGCAGGTCCCACAGCCTGCTGGTGTCTCAGGCTCAGCAGCAGCAGCAGCAGCATCTGCCAGTACCACCACCAGCCGCACCCAAGCCCCCCAAGCCCCCCCCCCCAACCACCACAGGGAGACAGGCAGCAGCGCTTCCATGCCGTAGGGGGATGTTTAAGTCACCAATCTGGCGATATTTCACCATGCCCACTGTGTACAGCAAGTACGCCACTTGCAACCACTGTCAGCGGAAGTTGAGCAGAGGTGCAGACCCCTTAAAGTTCTGCACCAGCTCGCTCATCAACCACCTTGCGGCTAAACATTTCCACCAGCATGAGGAGTTCCAGAGGCTGAAGGCATCTGGTGCTGGCAGTGGCACCACACCCATCACTGCACAGCCTTCAGCAGCAGCAGCAGCAACAGCAGCCACCCGCCCTCCTGCTCCTCCAGCAGCACCAGCAGGAGTGCGGAAACGCACTGCTCCTCCCCCCTCTGCAACTCCTGCCGCCGACACTGAGGCCTGTTCTGGCAGCCAGTCCTCAGTGGCCTCCTCTGCTGTGTCTGCTGATTCCCGTGTCAGCAAAAGGCCACGCCAGAGCCTTTTGAGCGAGTCCTTCCAGGGGGTGGTTAGGGCTCTGCCTCCCAGCAGCCGTCGCGTGCGGCAGCTGAACGGCTTGCTGGCACGGGCCATGTGCTCCCAACTCCTGCCGTACACGCTCGTGCAGGAGGGGAGCGACATTCGTGCGCTGCTTGCTTGCGCAGCCCCAGACTGGCAGCTCCCCAGCAGACACTTCTTTGCCCGCAAGGCCATTCCTGCACTGCACCGCTTTGTGATGGCCAATGTGGAGCGAGGGCTGGAGCACGCGGTTGGTGAAAGGGTCCACGTCACCATGGACTCCTGGAGCAGCCGCTTCGGGACAGGCCGCTACCTGTCCTTCACTGTCCACTGGGTCAGCTTGGTGGAAGGGGGTGAGGATGGGAGAGCAGCAGCGGGCACAGCAGCAGCAGCAACACAGTGGGTGGTGCCACCCCGCAGGGTCAGGGGAACTGCAGCAGGTTCCTCCGATCCTCTGCCATCCTCCGGCACACCTGGCCAAACCCCCCGCCTCAGCAGCAGCGTGAAGGCCCGCCACTGCCAAGCGCTGCTGCACTTGGTCAGCCTTGGGAAGACCAAGCTGACGGCAACCCATGTGTTGGCCAAACTCCAGGAGCAGGAGAGGATTTGGCTGACCCCCAGAGGCCTCAGAGTCGGAGAGGTGGTGGCCGACAATGGGGCCAATCTGGTTGCCGCAATAGACAGGGGAAACCTGACCCACATCCCCTGTATTGCCCACGTGCTGAACCTGGTGGTGCAGAAGTTCCTGCGCACCTACCAGGGGATGGGCGAACTGCTGGAAACGGCAAGGAATGTTGTGCGTCACTTCCGGCGCTCGGCTGCAGCCTGTGCGAGCCTGGAAGACGTGCAAAAGGAGCTGGATCTGCCACGCCATCGGCTGATCCTTGACGTTCCGACTCGCTGGAACTCCACCCTGGCGATGTTGGAGCGTCTGGTTGAACAGAGGCACGCTGTCAAACAGTACCTTGCCCTGGCCACTGTTTCCGCAGCTCAGAGAAGGGACAAGACCAGCAACATCCCGTCCATCGTCCCCGATGATGACTGGAGGCACATGCAGCAGGTGTGCTTTGTGCTGGCTCCCTTCCTGCAGGCCACAAACATGGTGAGCAGGGACCATGCTATGGTCTGCGAGTGGGTGCCCCTGGTTTCTCTGCTGAACAGGGCCCTCGATGCTTTGCTGGAACAGGGAGCGGCAGCCTTGGACCAGCAGGAGCGGCAACCAGCTGCGCAGTCCACCTCTGAGGGGGAGGAGGAGGAGGACTTGGTGGAGGTCCCTGACCTGGCTGCTGATGAGGGGGATCAGCACAGCGCAGCTGAGTTGGTGCGGGGGTGGAGAGAGGATGAGGCGGCAGAGGAGGAGGATGAGGACAGCACTGACGTCGATGTGCCAGCAGACGTGGCCCGCCTCTTCCCAATGGCAGCGCACATGCTGACGTGCCTGCGCAGGGACCCCAGGGTGATCCAGATGAAGCAGAGGGAGGAGATCTGGATCAGCATGATGTTGGACCCACGCCTCAAGGGGAAGTTGAGCCAGTTCCTGCCGCATGCAGGAGGAGACCCAGCGCAACAAATAAGGAGCTTGCAGCAGGCCCTTGTTGAGCGCTTGGAGGAAGCCTTCCCCCAGCCTTCCACCCCCACTGTCCAGCAGCCAGCACAGAGGCAGCAGCAGGTGCCTGCATCCAGCAGCAGCAAGCGCCCCACAGACCTGCTGTCTCTCAGCCACGAGCTCTACAGGACTGTAGAGGCTCCGGCAGCAGTGACTAGAGAGGAGATGCATGCAGCAGCATCCTCCTCCGGTCACAGCCAGCGCCTGACCCGCATGGTGGCTGACTACATGGGGTCGTACAGCGGGCTTGACAGCGATGCCCCTGTTGATCCCATGGAGTATTGGGTCAAGCGCATGGAGATCTGGAGCGAGCTGGCGCAGTACGCCCTGGAAGTGCTGTCCTGCCCCCCTTCCAGCGTGCTGTCCGAGCGCTGCTTCAGTGCAGCTGGTGGCGTGGTCACCGAGAAACGCTCACGTCTGTCTCACAAGTCTGTGGACAGACTGACGTTTCTCAAGATGAACCAGGCGTGGGTGGAAGGCGAGTTCCTGGCCCCTGTTGTCGGCGAGAGGGGGACATGAACTGGCTGCCGGAACCATCGTTAATGTGCCTTACCACCCTTTACCACCTCCTGGCTCCTGCTCACTAAGCCAGCCTGGTTCACTTTGACTATTACGTCGCCTGCAGCCACACATTTTACACCTACAGTGGGCTGCTGTGTACTGCCCTTCTGCTGTCTGTCTGTGTTTCCCACTGCCAGGGTACACAGAATTACCTTCTTCTGCTGCCACTCTGCCACCAGCTATTACGTCAAACAATAGCTATATTGGTTGTAAAACCAAAAACCAAAAAACCATTAAAAAAAAAAAAAAAGGTTTAATTTTTCTGAGGTGCCCGGGTTGAAAACTGTGTTGTCCCAGTTGTGTATTGGACACAATGTGGGCTGCACGACCGCTGTCTGGGACCTCCTGTTGTGTTTATTTACAGCCCTGGTATCACCGCTAGGTACCAGGGCTATTATGTCACGCTGCCTACCTGCTGCCACACTCACACTGCTCCTCCACACCTCCTCCTGCTGCTGCTGCTGCTGTCTGTCTGTGTTTCCCACTGCCAGGGTACACAGATGATTTACCTTCTGCTGCCACTCTGCCACCAGCTATTACGTCAAACAATAGCTGCTCGCCTACTCCTCCATTCCTCCTCCTGCTGCTGCTGTCTGTCTGTGTTTCCCACTGCCAGGGTACACAGAATTACCTTCTTCTGCTGCCACTCTGCCACCAGCTATTACGTCAAACAATAGCTATATTGGTTGTAAAACCAAAAACCAAAAAACCATTAAAAAAAAAAAAAGGTTTAATTTTTCTGAGGTGCCCGGGTTGAAAACTGTGTTGTCCCAGTTGTGTATTGGACACAATGTGGGCTGCACGACCGCTGTCTGGGACCTCCTGTTGTGTTTATTTACAGCCCTGGTATCACCGCTAGGTACCAGGGCTATTATGTCACGCTGCCTACCTGCTGCCACACTCACACTGCTCCTCCATACCTCCTCCTGCTGCTGCTGCTGCTGTCTGTCTGTGTTTCCCACTGCCAGGGTACACAGATGATTTACCTTCTGCTGCCACTCTGCCACCAGCTATTACGTCAAACAATAGCTGCTCGCCTACTCCTCCATTCCTCCTCCTGCTGCTGTCTGTCTGTGTTTCCCACTGCCAGGGTACACAGAATTACCTTCTTCTGCTGCCACTCTGCCACCAGCTATTACGTCAAACAATAGCTATATTGGTTGCAAAACCAAAACCAAACAAACCATTAAAAAAAAAAAAAAAGGTTTAATTTTTCTGAGGTGCCCGGGTTGAAAACTGTGTTGTCCCAGTTGTGTATTGGACACAATGTGGGCTGCACGACCGCTGTCTGGGACCTCCTGTTGTGTTTATTTACAGCCCTGGTATCACCGCTAGGTACCAGGGCTATTATGTCACGCTGCCTACCTGCTGCCACACTCACACTGCTCCTCCACACCTCCTCCTGCTGCTGCTGCTGCTGTCTGTCTGTGTTTCCCACTGCCAGGGTACACAGATGATTTACCTTCTGCTGCCACTCTGCCACCAGCTATTACGTCAAACAATAGCTGCTCGCCTACTCCTCCATTCCTCCTCCTGCTGCTGCTGTCTGTCTGTGTTTCCCACTGCCAGGGTACACAGATGATTTACCTTCTGCTGCCACTCTGCCACCAGCTATTACGTCAAACAATAGCTGCTCGCCTACTCCTCCATTCCTCCTCCTGCTGCTGCTGTCTGTCTGTGTTTCCCACTGCCAGGGTACACAGAATTACCTTCTTCTGCTGCCACTCTGCCACCAGCTATTACGTCAAACAATAGCTATATTGGTTGTAAAACCAAAAACCAAAAAACCATTAAAAAAAAAAAAGGTTTAATTTTTCTGAGGTGCCCGGGTTGAAAACTGTGTTGTCCCAGTTGTGTATTGGACACAATGTGGGCTGCACGACCGCTGTCTGGGACCTCCTGTTGTGTTTATTTACAGCCCTGGTATCACCGCTAGGTACCAGGGCTATTATGTCACGGCGAGCTGCCTGCCTCATTGACTGCCTGCTGCCACACACTCATCCTCCTCCTCCTGCTGCTGAATTTACCTCCTGCTGTCTTTGTGTTTCCACTGCCAGGGAGCACATACAATGGCGCTTCCAACATGCGTGCGCCCACCAGCTATTTGTTACGCTCAAAAATAGCTGCATTTCTTTAAAAAAAAATTGAAAAGAGAAATACGTGAAGATGATGAAGAAGAAGATGAAAAAGAAGAAGAAGATAAAGAAGAAGAAGATGAAGAAGATGAAGAAGAAGAAGATGAAGAAGAAGATGAAGAAGAAGATGAAGAAGAAGATGAAAAAGAAGATGAAAAAGAAGAAGAAGATGAAGAAGATGAAGAAGAAGAAGATGAAGAAGAAGAAGATGAAGAAGAAGAAGAAGAAGATAAAGAAGATGAAGAAGAAGAAGATGAAGAAGATGAAGAAGAAGAAGATGAAGAAGAAGAAGATGAAGAAGAAGAAGATGAAGAAGAAGAAGAAGATGAAGAAGAAGAAGATGAAGAAGATGAAGATGAAGAAGAAGAAGAAGATGAAGATGAAGATGAAGAAGAAAATGAAGAAGATGAAGAAGAAGATGATGAAGAAGAAGAAGAAGATGATGAAGAAGAAGAAGAAGAAGATGAAGAAGAAGAAGAAGAAGAAGAAGATATAGAAGAAGAAGATCTAGAAGAAGAAGAAAGATAAAGAAGAAGAAGAACAAGTATATACAGTAACACTACTGAACAAAATTTAGGACACAACTTCTCTTTCCACATTTTTTTTTAAAGGAACATCCCCACATAATCACTTGCTGTTGTTACTTGGAAAAAAAGATGTTTCTTGCATCATTCACCCTCAAAACAAGTGTTGGAAGCTATTTAAGGCCAATTCGAATAGTCAGCTCGAATAGTGAGCTCGAATACCGACTCGAATAGTGAGCTCGAAGTCCGAGGTCGAATCGAATAGTAAAAATTATTCGACTCGAATATTCGACTGACCTCGAATAATTTACTATTCGAATTCGACCAAACTCGAATTTTAAAAAGGGGTATTTGAGCATCACTTATTACATTACTGTAAAAATCCGCCAACTTTAGCGGTTAATAGCAAAGCCCCCGTAAGTCCTAGAAACACCAAATTTTCAGGGTTTGTTAAACAGAATCTCCTGAACAAGATGCAAAAAAAGTTTTCAAAAAGACCTTATAGTTTTTGAGAAAATCGATGTTAAAGTCGGGTGGAATTTCCGCGATTTCCGGCGGAAATTCCGCATCAGAATGCGGAAATTGGTAGCGGAAAGCGGAATAGGTATTTGGCAATGGCGGAATGCGGATTTACCGCGGAATCGGAAATTGGCATTTCCGACCATTCCTATTGTTTACACCTATTTCAACTTCACCCCGCGCCTTTTTAATACCATTATTTTAACACTAGCTGACCTAAGCCCGTTTATAAATGGGCTCTAGGTCTCTTCACACCGTCACCACTGCTGCCACACGCACACCCGTCCGCCGCGCGCACCGGTCCGTCCACGCACATGCCCGTTCGGCTCCCTCACCCTCCTCCTCCTGTCTCAATGGCTACACAATGCACATGCGCAGTAGCCAAAACCCACGGACACAGGGACGGGAGGATAAAGCAGGGACAGTTAGGGTTTTATTATATAGGACATTTATTATTTTCATGAAGACAAAGATGAAGAAATGATGATAAACGATGTTATGAAATTTCGGCTTCACCTCGTGCCCTTATTTAATGTATGCATCCAGAACAACATTCACAGGTCACATACGTATTGGATGGCGTTTTTGTTGGCAGAGCAAAATTAGAACCTGTTGTGTTCCTACTTAGCATTCCCTCAGATCGGAGAGAGAACTGCACTGCCAGATGTTTTCCAATTGTTCAACCGTCAAGGCAGTGAATAGTTTCCTCTGACATCTTGCTGTAGTGCCAAGCAGCTTCATGCAGTTTGTATGGGTGCCAACGGTTCTATCCTGAATACCTCTTAAACTAAGAAGAAAAGAAAAATCGTTAATAGTTTATGTTCCATTTGGAGTTCCAGTTCTCCAACATTCAGTGATTGGCACATGGATAAGCTGTTGGCTCTGGGGAAAGGGATGGCGGAAGTCTCCTTTTCTTATTCAAGGCTTTTATAATTATCATGTAACACTAGCGGAATGTGAATTGGTTCTCTCCCAAGCCTCTATACACGACTACTGCCATCATCTGCCATGTTTGGAGGAACCAGACTATTAGAAAAAACAAGGAAAAGAAAATTATGTACTTTTGTTCGAACAATAAAAATAGTCATGTGTTGATTTTGAGCTCTATGGAAAGTAGCAGAGATACTGTAACATACCAATGATAATTGCTTCCCTGTCTGTACCTCATTTCTGCCTGTAAGAGGTTCCTTTACTGTTTGAGATATTTGTTGTGTTTTGCATGGATGAACATTTGGTGTTGGGTCTGCAGGTTCTGAAGCTGTTTCTAAATAAGCTGTTCTGTTGACTGTATTGTATTGCTAAAGCACCACTCCAGTGAAAAAGTAAGCAAAAAAAGTAAGCAAATCTGACAGAGCTAAAAGGTTTTGGACTAGTTCATCTCCTCTTGGGGGATTCTCAGCACTGGCATAACAATAGGGCCTGCAGCCCCTGCCCCGCAAGGGGGCCCGGCCCCCCTGAGGCCCGCTTGGGGCCGTTTTGGGGGGCTGGAGGGGTCGCAGCATGAGGGGAAAGCCATGCTGCACTTCAGCGGGGAGGGGGACGGTCCCCCCCTCCCTCACCTCGGACTCTCCCCTCTGCGCTCCCCTCCAGGGTTGAATAGTTTTTGTATGCAGGCGGCGGGCAGCAGACAGATACATACCTTCCATGCGCTGAAAACTTTTTTTTTTTACTCTGAAAACAGTGGTGGTCCAAAATTTCACATATGCGCAAATTCACAACTACGCATCGTAAACGTAATGCGAAATGTCAGAGAAAATCGTAATTAATTTCGTATGTAATAGTAGTATTTCAATATTTCGCGTAATTTTGTGCCGAATTTAGAAGTTAATAGCAAAGCCCTCATACGTGCTATTGCTAACAAAATAGATACATATGTTAAGCAGAATAGTGGGTATAAGTCACAAAAAGAATTTTTCAAAAAGACCTTGTCGTTTTTGAGAAACCCGATTTTAAAAATGCAAAGAAAAAAGGTTTTTAAACTCTAATTTTTCTAAGTTTAAAAACCATTTTTTACTTGCATTTTTAAAATCAAGTTTCTCAAAAAACATAACATCTTTTTGCAAAAAATTTTTTTTTACTTGTACCCCCGATTCTCCTTAAAATATGTAGCCATTTTGGTGTCAATAGCATGTATGGGGGCTTTGCTATTCACTGCTACACAAAATCAATTGCATTTCCAAATGGTAATTATGTATAAGTGTAATTTTAAAACAGAAAAATGACAGTTTAAAAACCATTTTTCCACTTGAACCCACTATTCTTAACATATGTAGCAATTTTGGTAGCAATAGCATATGTGGAGCCTTTGCTATTAATCACTATTAACCTCCCTGGCGGTAAGTCTGACCTACGTTAGGGCAAGCTGCCGGAGAGGATCACATGGCCCCCGGAGGGTTTTTTTATAAAATTTGAATAATATGCTTAAAGAGAGTCTGAAGCGAGAATAGATCTCGCTTCAGACCTCATATATATCAGGGGCACGTGTGCCCCTGCTAAAACGCCGCTATAGCGCGGCTTAACGGGGGTCCCTGTCCCCCCAAACCCCCTCCGTGCAGCGGGGGAGCGCTTCCTGGTTGGGGCAGGGCTAACCGCCGCAGCCCTGCCCCATGCGCGTCTGTCAGACGCGTATCTCCGCCTCTCCCCCGCCCCTCTCAGTCTTCCTTCACTGAGAGGGGCGGGGGAGAGGCGGCGATGTGCGTCTGATAGACGCGCTGGGAGGCAGGGCTGCAGCCATTTGCCCTGCCTCCAGGAAGAGAGACAGCCAGCGACCATTTTCCGACCATCTTTTGCGGGGGGTGGGTTGGGGGTGAAGGGACCCCCGTTAAGCCGCGGGATAGCGGCGTTTTAGCAGGGGCACACGTGCCCCTGCTATATATAAGACCTGAAGCGAGATTTAGTCTCGCTTCAGTGTCTCTTTAAGCTAGCACGTTGCTAGCTAACGATGCCCCCCAAGTCCCTCTGGTCCCCACCGATCCCCCTCGATTGCCGCCAATATACGCACCCCCCAGGGATCCCGCAATGGCGCAGCCTCCCAATCAGCTCCAGGTTTCGCTATGGGGAGGATCGGGACTGCGCATGACATCATGACGTCATGTCCGATCGTCGCCATAGCGACGACTGAAACTAAAGGGTGAAGATGCGGCTCTCGCGGGATCGCGGACGGGTAAATATTGCCGGTGGCGATCAGAGCGGTGCTGGGGGACTTGGGGGCCACAGTTAGCTAGCAAAGTGCTAGCTTAAGCATTTGGATCAAATTTTATTTTAAAAAATCCTCCCACGGACGCAGCATCTGAAACTGCGTACCGCTAGGGAGGTTAAGTCAGCATAAAAGTTCACGAAATTGCGCGAAAATTACGTGACATTATGAAATATTACTATTACATATGAAATTAATTACGATTTTCTCTGAAATTTTGCATTACAATTGGAATTCATAATTGCGAATTTCAATGCAAAATTTCGCACATGCGAAATTTTGTCTCACCACTGCTTACAACTACTCAGTACTGCTCCATCAGTGCAATGAATTAGGTCATCACTGCGTATGTATAGTTGCTCCACCGGTGAGCTGGGCACAAGGTGACCCGAATGACAGCTCAGCCTGCTGTTGCTCAAACTCCCGGCGGTGTTATATACTATTCCCCCTCCAGGTCTTAGCGCTGCATCATAGGTGGCTGTGTGTTGTGGTGTAATGTTTGGTCACCAGTGTGAATAAGCCCCATCTCTGCAATCTTCAAATGTGAACCAGCTACTTTTCTCAGGACACCGATAAAGATCCTCTATTTTACCTCTGTTCATACAAAACACATTTTAATTTTTTTGCCTCTCAGGAAATATCTTTAGAGGTTCTTCATAGACAAAATACATTGTCAATTAAAAGATAAGAAAACCATAGTTCCCCTTTATCTCTCTCTCCCCTCCAAACCCCCCCCAACACACACACACCACACAACATCCAGCAGATAATGCAAATTGCGCTTGCAGTGCCAAAAACAATGATTTATGAATGAGGTAGGTAAACAATGGTGACCTTTGTGTCAGCTCCACCAGGTAATCACAGGCGGGTGAAGATGTCAATAGAAGAGTTGTGAAGGTCAGACCTGTGTGGATTATATAAAAGACAGACAGGCACAGCTCATAGTGGACAGCTCATGTCAGTCTATGTGCCATTCAGCTTATGAAATCTATATAAATGTCATTAACCTCCTTAGCGGTAACCCCGTGTGTGACACGGGGTAAGCCGCCGGAGGATGCCGCTCAGGCCCTACTGGGCCGATTTACTTAATTTTTTTTTTGCTGGACGCAGCTAGCACTTTGCTAGCTGCGCCAGCACCCCGATCGCCGCCGCCGCGCGCCCGATCGCCGCTATCCGGTGCGGCGCGCGGCCCCCCCCCCCAGACCCCGAGCGCTGCCTGGCCAATCAGTGCCAGGCAGCGCCGAGGGGTGGATCGGGTCTCCCAATGACGTCCCGACGCCGCTGACGTCGGTGACGTCATTCCGCCCCGTCGCCATGGCGACGGGGGAAGCCCTCCAGGAAATCCCGTTCTTTGAACGGGATTTCCTGATCGCCTATCGCCGGAGGCGATCGGCGGGGCTGGGGGGATGCCGCTGAGCAGCGGCTATCATGTAGCGAGCCCTCGGCTCGCTACATGATTTAAAAAAAAAATAATTTAAAAAAAACTGCTGTGCTGCCCCCTGGCGGTATTTTTCATACCGCCAAGGGGGTTAAAGGAATACTGAGCAAACTTTAAAAAAGGGTTTCACTTACCTGGGACTTCTGCCAGCCTCCTGCAGCCGCCCTGTGCCCGCGCCATCCTGGAACGATCCTACGTTCACCCGTGCTAAGTTTTTGCAAATCAATGGCCACCTCGCCTGCATGGCTCTGGCCGCGCGCATCCTCGTTTGCGTTCCCATCACCTGGAGCGTCCTGCACAGGCTCAGTATCCATGGCCACGCAGGCGTACAGTATCCATGGCCACGCAGGCGTAGTGGCCATCGACTTGCAAGGCGGCAGTAATTAATCCTCCATTCCCCCTACCGCAGCTAAGTTTTTGCAAATCAATGGCCACTTCGTCTGCATGGCCCTGGCCACGCTCATCCTCATTTGCGCTTCCATCGGCAGGAGCCTCCTGCATGGGCGCAGTACAAGAACACCTCGGCGACGGGAGCGCAAATGAGGATGCGCGTGGCCAGGGCCACACAGGCGCAGTGGCCATCAGCTTACAAGGCGGCAGTAATGAAACTTAACCGCAGTAGGGGACTGGAGGATCATTCCAGGATGGCGCGGGCACAGGGCGCCGTGGCTGCAGTGGACTGGCAGAAGCCCCATCCCAGGTAAGTGAAACTCTTTTTCAAAGTAACTTCAGGTTTCTTTTAAAGTGAACCTGAACTCTTGCACAGGACAAAAGGAAAACAGAGAGAAATGAACCTTGTATGTATTTAGAGAGTTTAGCCTGCCTAATTCCCCCTCATTTGTGTTTAATCACATGTTGTAATCTCATCTCTCCCCTGTGTCACATGACTGCCTATGTCAGAGATGGCAGATAAGCCCATTTGAAAGCACTGGATGTTAACAATATCTCTGCCTCCATGAATCAGGAAGTAGACAAAGTGCAGATTTATTTTAAGATTTGTACCAGCTGTAACAAATAAATGTTGTTGGTTTTTAAAGGTTATTATGCTGTTGTGTAGATTTTAGAGCAGAGAGGAAGTTCTGAGTTCAGGTCCACTTCAAATCCACTGATTTTAATGTATCATGCTTTAAAGGGGAACTGAAGTAAGAGGTATACGGAGGCTGCCATATTTATTTCCTCTTAATCAATACCAGTTGCCTGGCAGCCCTGCTGGTCTATTTCTCTGCAGTAGTATCTGAATAACACCAGACATAAGCATGCAGCTTGTTCAGGGGCTATGGCTAATAGTATTAGAGGCAGAGGATCAGCAGGGCTGCCAGGCAACTGGTATTGCTTAAAAGGAAATAAACATGGCAGCCTCTATATAACTCTCTCTTCAGTTGTCCTTTAAGTATACCTGTATCATGTTTTAGAAATGGCCTTCCCTGATCTACATTAGACCACGTTTATGCACCTATTTTTGCCTTTGATGTAGGATTTGAGCCTTTGGTTCGAATACCAGTACCAGTGTGTAAAACAGTAAGGAATCTCTGGGCAAGGCATCCTTATGAGCACACCCTAAGTGGCTGTAACCCTGAAGGTCTTTGCGTTCACCAGGAAAAAAGCGCAATATATATTTTATGTGTCTTGTCTATTAATGAAGTAGTGAATATCATCTAAAAAGTTTGGCACTGATGTCGGTTAAGACACGCTGGTCTGAAATCAGCAATGGCGGACTACAACGACCGCCATGGACGAGAATCGGGTGATCAGATCAGCGTTGGTACAGCAGCACAATGATAGTATACTGGATGTTTAGCAATGCCTGACACCCGCAGGCAGAATACACAACCACATTTTTCTCACCACTCCACCACCTCCTGGAAGTGCTCCACCGCATGCGCTCATTGTCTTGCTGCCACCCCCCTCCCCCATAGCAACATATGCATGTATAGGGCGTCTTTAGTGCTCCACTGCCATACAGGGGTTGCTATGCGATCCTTTGGGCGATAGAGATCCAGAAGATCGCTGCTATGTGAGTACAGTGAAGGGGGAGGTTACTTTGGTTGATAGAGTTAGCAAGTCTTTACTGAAGCAGTGAATGTCAGCTGAAAAGTTTGGCACTGATGTTGGGGGAGTGATGGTTAGGGTTATGTGTGACTCATTGGGTGCATTAGGGTGTAAGGTACAGGAGCAATATGAGGTTTTCTCATACTGCGCATGCGCAGTAAGCTCCCAGAGACGCGAGCGGGAGCGAGCAGTATTCGTCTAGTTAGACAAATAATTAGAGCGGGAACGGGGAACGGAGAATTGTAGGATGACGGCTGACAGCTGCAGGGGGGCGATAGAAGCCCCAGGTAAGTGTATATTTTTTGTTTTTAAAACCCTCTACACAGTGTTCCCCAAACCTGTCCTCAAGGCCCACCAACAGTGCATGTTTTATAGAAATCCAGAGAGGTAGTTAATCATCCCTGCTGAGACACTAATTACCCCAGCTGTGAATGTTTGTGGTTTCCTGCAAAACACGTACTGTTGGTGGGCCTTGAGGACAGGGTTGGGGAACTCTGTCTACAGAACCCCTTTAAATAAGGATGCTCGGGTTAAGCAGCAGGAAAGGAATAATAATAAAGGCACCTGGAGGTGTGATGACCGGATGGTTAGCGGTATGGTTGTTGGGATAGATAGGCTTAGGCATCAGGATGGAAGAGGTCAGTGTTGACGGTATGGTTAGGCTTCAGTATCAGGAAGAGGTTAATGTTGGCGGAATGCCGAGCAGGATCATCCACAAGGCAACCTAGGCAGGTGCCTGTGGTTTAATGGGTGTCAAGGGGCCCAAATGTAAGATTCTCTGGCCCATTTCCCACCTCAGCTTACCAAAAGGATAATAAAGGGCAGACAAGTTACTCCCTTGCCTTGGGCCCCATTTAACCTTAATCTTTCTCTAGTGGGATGATTAAGCTTAAGGTGGCCACACACCATACCATTTTTTAAATATCTGTTCAATTTAAGAATTGCAAATTACTTTTCTAACTGATTGTAACATTTAAAAAATCTGACCAATGTACCACACATGTATGTTAAATTTTTCCCCAATTATGATAAAAATGATTGGAAACTCTGACAAAATTGCTAGGGTGTGTATATTAATAATTTGACAATCTAACACACACCATACAATCTTTATAAAGATTGAAGAAAAATATCTGGCATTCCGGATCGATAAAAATCGAAGAAAACGTGAAATCCGATCAGATTTTTAAGTCGAATGAAAAAAAGCTTTCGATTTTTTTCGGGAGATCCGATCGTTTCGGATCATTTTATTGTATCGTGTGTGGCCACCTTTCAGCATCAGGAAGAGATTTTGGCAATTATGACTGCAAACTGAATGATTTGGTAATGAATTTGGTACTGCGCCACACTACTTTGAATTTATTGAAAAAAGCCTTAAAGAGGAACTTCAGCCTAAACAAACATACTGTCATTAAGTTACATTAGTTATGTTAAGTAAAATAGATAGGTAATATAATCTCTCACCTACCCTGTTTTAAAAGAACAGGCAAATGTTTGTGATTTCATGAGGGCAGCCATCTTTTTGGTTGAAATGAGGTGATGGAGCATGAGACACAGTTCTAACAGTCATGTGTCCTGATCACCCCTCCCAGTTGCTAGGCAATGAGAACAACAACACCAGAAATCCCATCATGCCTTGCACAGTATCAGGGGAAAAGTGCCCAGGCAGTTTTCTTTGATGGGGCGGAGCTTAGCTTCTGTGCAGCTAAAAATTAGGTTTTGGTAAGAAAAAAAGTTCTGATGCTGTGAAACTGTTAATGAAACACCAAGCCTTTTCAGTGCTGTTGAGTAGATTTTTAGTCTGGAGGTTCACTTTAAGGACAAAGTATTGCTTTAAAAGATAGGGCCATTATACTATTATTAAAAATGTGTTGGAAAACAACATAGCTACAAAAATTTGTGGCCCTAGAAAAGCCATGGCCAAGTGTACCCTAAGGGCCCATTCACACTAGAAGCGCTTTTCTGAGAATTTTGCGATTGATTAGCAGTTTTTTGTAATCGCTTCCATTTACTTTAATTAAAATCACGGTAAAAATCACGCAACAATCGCGGCGATATCGCATATGCGAAAATCGCTGCGATTTTTACCGCAATTTTAATGAATGTGAACGGGAGCCATTTTTAAAAATACAAATCAATCGCAAAATGCTCAGAAAAGCGCTTCTAGTGTGAATGGGTGAGGGCCTATTTCCACTAACGCTGAATTCAACAGGAGTCTGCAGAGTTCGCCCCGCAGGTGAAAGGGGCGGGGAAACGCTGCCTATCTAACCTATGGTTTGCCGTCCAGATCACACTGCGGTGCAAATCTAGATGGCATGCTGCAGTTTTATGCAACAGGCATCCCAATCACTGTAGCCATACCTCTCAACTTTTTGAGATAACTAAGAGGGACACTCTAAGACATGCCCCAACTAAACCCCTAATCACGCCCCCGCCACACCCCTAGTCACTGATATCAGAAAGAGTTCAGGAGCAAAATACAAAGTTTTAAAATTCAAACCACCCTGGTCATCTCTATCATCATTACGGTAGTTCTCCTTCATTTTAACATTCAAAAATAAAAAATATATAAATTTAAATGATAGGAATAACATTTAGAGTATATTAACCTTCCTGGCGGTAATGTAGTTTGGGGTAAGCCGCGCAGGAGGCTTTCTCAGGCCCTGCTGGGCCGATTTGCATATTTTTTTTTTTGCAAAACGCAGCTAGCAGTTTGCTAGCTGCATGTGCACTTTGATCGCCGCCGCTCCGCGCCGATTACCCGCCGCTTGCCACGCCGTGCCCCCCCCCCAGACCCCGTGCGCTGCCTGGCCAATTAGTGCCAGGCAGCGCTGAGGGGTGGATCGGGACTCCCAATGATGTCATGATGTCGGTGACGTCATCCCGCCTGTCGCCATGGCGACGGGGGAATCCCTCCAGGAAATCCCGTTCTTTGAACGGGATTTCCTGATCGGAGATCGCCGGAGGCGATCTAAGTGAGTGGGGGGATGCCGCTGCACAGCGGCTATCATGTAGCGAGCCCTACATGATTTAAAACATTTCAAAAAAACTGCTGCGCTGCCCCCTGGCAGTTTTTAATAGACCGCCAGGAGGGTTAAACACATTTTTCAGTAGAAAAAAACATATATTTACACAGATCTGAGCATCAATCTAGAAAGAGGAACAAGTGAGGAGGAAAGAGGGTTTTAATTCCCAAAGAGGCACTGTCCCTCTGAAAAAGGGACAGTTAGGAGCTATGCTGTAGCACTATAGTCAGGATACGACTGTGCAGCAGAATGGGAGCCGCGGCCAAATCAGAAACGTCGCAGCTCCTCGTGGGAACTGGGAACCGGTCCTCAGAGAGTGCGGATGCTGCCAGTGAAAATACAAACACAATTACTACTACTTCTGCTGGAGGAGATAATGATCAGGAAGGATTATTTTAATGCCCGGGAACTGATAGCTGGACAGTTTATGACAATTTATTTCGGACCACCTGGAGTTACCGCTCCCTCACCGGAAATCAGCAGACGGTAATTGCAGTCTAGGGACACCTGCTTGGGAATAAGTGTTCATCACGAGAGCATTTCAATTATCACGACGTTAAATGTGAATTTCCTAAGTAATCGATGGGAACATTGAAAGGCTTCTTTTGTGATGTCCGTCAAAGTCTCCCTCAGGCCTCCTAATGGAATCTGCTTTTACTGAAGGGATGATGTAACTGTGCCTTATTGTCAATCAATGGTGTTTATTCACTCAGTGTAATGACCATAGCTTACTGTCTACTTCTCTTCCATTCACTGCATAGATGTGGAGGAACATTAAAAGACCACTAAACCTGAGCAGTATACAAGCTAGCATATGAAAACACATTGACTGAAAAAAATATAATTCAATAAGAAATTAATTATTTAGCTTACCTATCCTGTTGTTTTTAGTTTTCACTGTCAGATTGAGGAGAAATGTGATATGAAAAAATAATATTTCTGCTGGTTTCCATCTTTAATGTTTCTGTGTGATGCCAAAAGTGACATCACTTCTGCCCCTTTTTCCCCCCAACCCAGTTCAGTGTTCAGTTTCTCTCCCTGTACCTACAGAAAACCCCCAGAGAAAGTAAGCCCTACCTGCAGGAACTGTGCAGTGCCGGCGGGATTGTAGGAAGTTGTTGTTGTTTTTTCAGCGGCTGTAGCAAGTAAAGCATTAAAATGTCCTGTTTGCCGCTAAGAGGAGCAAACAGGACTTTTTAATGCTTCCACTTTGCAAGAAGTGGTTAAGTGAGTGTTGCCTCCTCTTTCTGCAGGCAAGTATACATAAACATTACCCAAAAAGTTATTTATTTAAACCACTTGACCACTACAAGTGGTTTTTCCCTTATGGACCAGAGCAATTTTCACATTTCAGTGCTCCGCTCATTCATTAGCCAATAACTTCGCTACTTATCACACCGAAATTTGTTTTTGTTTTGTTTTGTTGCCCCCGTTAGGCTTTCTGTGGGGGGTATTTTTTTTTGTTGCTAAGAATTATTTTATTTTAATGCATTAAGGGGTATAATATGAAAAAAAAAATCATTATTTATCAGTTTTCGGGCATTATAGTTTTAAAATAAAATGTTCTACTGTGGATAAAACCCACACATTTTATTTTGCCCATTTGTCCCAGTTATTGTGTTCCTAGTATAATGTATGGTGACAATATTTTATTTGGAAATAAAGGTGTATTTTTTCCGCTATGCATTTGTTTAGACTATATCACTAATTAAAAGCCCTTATTTGCAAAAATAGCAGTAATATACCCTCATAACATACATATTAAAAAGAAAGTTGAGTCCCCAAGGTAGCTATTTTATGTTTATATTTCTTTATTTTTCTACAGGGGTTTTTATTTTGGTAACAGGGGGTGTTAGGTGGTTAATCAATCAATGGGGGATTTAGTTATTTTTATTTAATTTTGTATGTAAGGTGTCTTTTTACTTTTTGGCCACTATATGTCCCCCACAGTACATAGGAAATGTTGTGTGTATGTACTTTCACTTTGAGAATGACCACCGGCCTCTCACTGATGCCGTGGTTACTATTTACAGGCCCTTTGATTGGTTTTGGGAATGAATGTTCCCATTCACCGATCAGTGTATTAACCGCTGGAAATCAGAATGCGCACAGCAGCATCTGCAGCGGGCGATCATGGCGAGTTAGGTAGGTACGCCCTTGGAGCTAAGATGAAGTCTCAAGGGGTGTAGATATACTGGTGTCGGTCCAGTAAGTGGTTAAAAGTTAGAATCAAGCAGCTTAGGAATATCTTTTTTTGGGGGGGCTTATTGGCTTTTTGCAATGCCTAATTGATTCCTGTGCTTCTAAATATATGTTGTGAAAGTCCAACTCCCATGTCTTATTTGTATTCCATGGCAGAAGCATAATGTAAATTCAGACGGCAGTGATTCCGGTGAGGGATAATCAGGCTGTTACAGTCTACATTACACGCACCCGACCTTCTCCTTTCCATTGTAGGCTGTCATAACAAAACAAAGCAAAACAATACTGCCTTATAGCCAACTCTACAGTCATACTGATGTACATTTACCATTATTACTTTTTTTTTATTTGTGAAGAACATCACCCAGCTAAAGCAAAATCTGCAATAGATCTTAAACAGTAAGTCATTTCAAAAATAGGGAAAGTGAGAAGCTGGACTGGAGATTAAAGGAACTTTGGCACTGAATCAATTTTGCTGTGAAAAATCCCATTTTGCATTTGGAAAATGTTCATGTTAATGCCATTTTACGCACCTGAAGAGTGCATCAAAATAAAGGACATTGACCTCTTCCCATAGGTAGGGCATGCTTGGGGTAACATGGATGATCTCCAGACAGTGCTGAGTGACTACACTACAATATATAGACATATGACGCGTGCAAAAAAAAGGGCCCGGGTTATTAACAAATTTGACGCCAGGTATTAATGAAATTAGCTAACGAGAATCATTGTTGTCAAGCTTTATTAACGATAATTATTGTTCCAAAAAACAAACAAGAAATAATAATGAATAAATATTAACGTTAAATATCGTAACGTTTTTCGTCAATACTGCTTAACCCAACCCCACCCTCACACAGAACCCTCCCCAGGTGGTGCCTAAAACCAACCACTCCCCTAGTGGCGCCTAACCCTAACCGCCCCCCCAGTGGTGCCTAACCCTAACCCCCTCGTGGTGCCTAACCCTAACCACCCCCATGGTGGTGCCTAACCCTAACCGCTCCCCTTGGTGTTGCCTAACACTAACCACTCCCTCTGCAGAAACACCCTTTTAGATATTAATGATAATAACTTTGAAAATGTAAAATCTGTACTTATTAACAAAAAAATATGACAAAAACGATACCATTATAAACTTCTAAAACGATAACTACCTCAAAAACTATAACGTTATGAAGTTATTATGAAATTTTTCGCGGCACCCTTTTTTCATGTTTTTTTTGCCGTATTACCGATAATTGCATTAAAGTCTATGGTGGCGCCCTTTTTGTCCACCCTCAGCCGGCGCCCTTTTTCCTGCTTCCCATAGGACTATGGTAGGGATTAGATTGTAAACCCATCTGCGGAACAGGACAAGTGACAAGACAATATACTCTGTACAGCGCTGCGGAAGATGTTGGCCACTAGACCACCAGGGAATGTTTAGGCAATGGGGAACCACTAGTCAGTGGTCCTCAAACTAAGGCCCGTGGGCCGAATGTGGCCCCCTGAGGCTTTTTTACCGGCCCACCACACACAAATTGTATTACTTATAGATGCGGTCAGCTACATCTTTAAATATTTGTGGCCCTTATATAGAATAGCAGTGCTGGCACCACCCATCCACATGGAAGCCAGAAAGCAGTCATTCGCTGGTTTCCAATCAAATTCCACATCAGGTGACACTGCTGTCTACTGCAGGTTGTCACCTGGGTATGCTTCACTGTCTTCCCTGCAAAGACTTCTACATCATTTCATGTATACTCCGGCCCCCCATAAGTCTGAAGTATGTTGACCCAGCCCTCAACCCAAAACGTTTGGGGACCCCTGCACCAGATCGTCAAGTATTATACTGTATCATAAAGGGCGAAGGGGGGAGCCACTAGATTCTGATCTGGTCCTTACCCTTTCAGTACCAGTGATTTCTGCCCCCTTAAGGACCAGAGACCATTGGTATCAGAAATCGGTGCATAACGATGAATCGCCGCACATACCCGACGCTACCGTCATCCATGCTGCCCACTCATTGCCTCAGACCACCCATGCTGTCGTCTCTATGACGGCAGAGCCCTGTGAACCGGTCAGGAACCACTTTCATTGGCTCCTGACTGTGTGACCAATAGGAGTTGCTTACATTGATGACAGTGTCAGGAACCAATGAAATCGTCTCCTGACCAGCTCACAGAGCTCTGCCCTCATAGAGATGGTAGGGAGAGTGAGCTGCAGCGGGCAGAGAGTGACACGATTGGTAAGAGCAGTGAGAAGGCGCTGTGGCGGTAAGGGTGAAATCTACAGCCTGGCAGGAATAACAGCATCAAAACATAGATTTAAATCACCGCCATCCATAAATGGTTAACTGGGCAAAAGTAGGCAGTCCTGAAGGAGTTAAAGAGAAACCGTAAGCAAGGATTGACCTTCATCCCAAACAGTAGCTGATACCCCCTTTCCCATGAGAAATCTATTCCTTTTCCCAAATGGATCATCAGGGGGCACTGTATGGCTGATATTGTGGTGAAACCCCTTCCACAGTGTGATGTCAGCACCAGGGTGCTGACATAACCCAGTGGGAGCCCTGTTGCATTGTGGGAAATAACAGCTGTTTACAACTGTCAAAAAAAGCAAGCAGCATCTCCTTCCACTGACATCACCTGCCAGTAGTAAAAATGTCACCATGTGATACATTTTAGAATGTTAATCAGCGAGAGGAAAGATTTTATAATGGGCAAACACTGACTAAATCATTTCTACATAATTATTGTAAAAAAATAACCACTTTTTTTCATTACATTATTATCACTGGAGTTGCTCTTTAAGATGCTCGAGGGAATCCAATGTAAACATGCACTGGGACCAATAGCTCCTTAGCGGTGCCACTCATATGAGTATGTGTGCCTGTGTGTATGTATGCCTACGGTATGTGTGCATATGTACATGCAATGTGCAAGTCACGGTTTGTGTTAGGCAGAGGAAATGCATAAACTTTGTACTTTCATCTTGAATTGGATTTGGATGAGAAATATCTCTGTACAGGTTTTGTAAAAGTCATTCCTTCTGCTTCTGAAAAGACATTTTTGTTTACGACAAAGGTTGTTATTTAAGTCACTGATCCTGCCGCTTACTCTTCCCTGTGCTTTGACAGTAATTATGAATATTTTTTATCGCCGCCAAAATATCTAACAAATTATATTTTCAAGCACCCTCTCAAGAAAAGCGCAGAGCGACGTGGCGAGCAATCAATGTGTAATTACACTCTTAAGCTTGACGCTGGTTACACTTTGCTGCTTCTCACAAGTCTGCTTTCTCTAAAGATCCTTTGGGCATAGGATTTAATAAACTGAAGAAATAAACATTATCTGTGACAGGAGAACAGGCAGCCCATTTTAGAGCAATTGAAATAATGCTGTTATGGACAGTTAGAAGTTGCCGCAATGCTAAATTGTAATGTCCCTTGTGTGGTAAGCTTTGTCAAGCGCAGGTAAGTGGGTACTGTGCAACCAAACATGCATTTTCTGCTCTGCTAGTTTTAATATTGTTTTCATGCTAGTTTTCATATTGTTTCATATTGTGACACTAGCGTGTCAATCTTTGTCAAGATTTGTCAATCTTTGAGCGTCAGACTAGGTTATAGAGCCCCAGCCTAGACCATTGGACAGAATACCTCTCTAAATACCTCTTCAATACCTTGATACGTCTCTGCCAAGCTCCACCCCTAAAATGTCTTTTAGTTTTAAATAACGTTTGGACAAGTTTTTTCCCGCCACAATTCTCCTAGACAATTGCATGCTATGTAAAAACTAGGGGCCATATGCAATTCACTTTTCTCCTAAGTTTTCTCCTAGGTGATATTTTCACACCTTAATAAAAAGAACAATAAAATGCCTTTCAAGCCACCAGCAAGCAAGAAAATACTCAGAAACAGAATACATTTGACAGTCCTTTTTCACTTACTTTTTGGTACTTTTGCAATTGCAGAGGACTAAAAAGTTATCTTAAACAGAAGATGACAACTTATCTCCTAGGAGGAAACACAGGAGAAAAAGTGAACTGCAAATGGCCCTTATTCAGTTCGGTTTATCTCCTATGTTTCCTCCTAGAAGATCATTTTTCATCTTCTGTTTAAAATAACTTTTGCACTCTGCAATTGCAAAAGTACCAAAAAGTAGGTGAAAAAGTACTGTCAGAATTATTCGGAATATATGCTTGCTGGGGGCTTTAACCACTTCCCGACCGCCTAACGCACAGGGGCAGCCGGGAAGTGTAGCCCGCAAGGACTAGCTCACCCACAGAGGTGGCGGTCCTTGTAAGGGCATGGGCGGAGCGATCGCGTCATCCGTGACGCGATCCTCCGCCGGCGCCTGTCTCCGCTCACCCGCCGCAACATCCCGCCGGCCATACGAAAGCGCCGGCGGGATGTTAACCCGACGATCGCCGCATACAAAGTGTATAATACACTTTGTAATGTTTACAAAGTGTATTATACAGGCTGCCTCCTGCCCTGGTGGTCCCAGTGTCCGAGGGACCACCAGGGCAGGCTGCAGCCACCCTAGTCTGCACCAAGCACACTGATTTCCCCCCCCCCTGCCCCCTGATCGCCCACAGCACCCCTCAGACCCCCCCCTGCCCACCCCCCAGACCCATGTTTACACCCAATCACCCCCCTAATCACCCATCAATCACTCCCTGTCACTATCTAAAAACGCTATTTTTTTTTATCCCCCCCTGCTCCCTCCTGATCACCCCCCCCCCACTGCTCAGATTCTCCGCAGACTCCCCCCCAGACCCCGCCCCCATGCACTGTATGCATCTATCCCCCCTGATCACCTGTCAATCACCTGTCAATCACCCATCAATCACCCCCTGTCACTGCCACCCATCAATCAGCCCCTAACCTGCCCCTTGCGGGCAATCTGATCACCCACCCACATCAATAGATCGCCCGCAGATCCGACATCAGATCACCTCCCAAGTGCAGTGTTTACATCTGTTCTCTCCTCCAAACACCCACTAATTACCCATCAATCACCCCCTGTCACTGCTACCCATCAGATTAGACCCCTATCTGCCCCTAGGGCACTCAATCACCCACCCATACCCTCAGAACGCCCTCAGACCCCAGCCCTGATCACCTCGCCAGTGCATTGCTTGCATCTATTCCCCCCTCTAATCACACCTTGAGACACCCATCAATCACCTCCTGTCACCCCCTAGCACACCTACCCATCAGATCAGGCCCTAATTTGCCCCGTGTGGGCTCCTGATCACTCGGCCAAACCCTCAGATCCCCCTCAGACCCCCTTTCGATCACCTCCCCAGTGCATTGATTGCATCTATTTTCCCCTCTAACCACCCCCTGAGACACCCATCAATCACCTCCTGTCACCCCCTAGCACTCCTATCCATCAGATCAGGCCCAATACAACCTGTCATCTAAATGGCCACCCTGCTTATGACCGGTTCCACAAAATTCGCCCCCTCATAGACCACCTGTCATCAAAATTTTCAGATGCTTATACCCCTGAACAGACATTTTGAGACATTTGGTTTCCAGACTACTCACGGTTTTGGGCCCGTAAAATGCCAGGGCGGTATAGGAACCCCACAAGTGACCCCATTTTAGAAAAAAAGACACCCCAAGGTATTCTGTTAGGTGTATGACGAGTTCATAGAAGATTTTATTTTTTGTCAAAAGTTAGCGGAAATTGATTTTTATTGTTTTTTTTCACAAAGTGTCATTTTTCACTAACTTGTGACAAAAAATAAAATCTTCTATGAACTCACCATACTCCTAACGGAATACCTTGGGGTGTCTTCTTTCTAAAATGGGGTCACTTGTGGGGTTCCTATACTGCCCTGGCATTTTAGGGGCCCTAAACCGTGAGGAGTAGTCTACAAAACATATGCCTCAAAATGACCTATGAATAGGACGTTGGGCCCCTTAGCGCACCTAGGCTGCAAAAAAGTGTCACACATGTGGTATCGCTGTACTCAGGAAAAGTAGTATAATGTGTTTTGGGGTGTATTTTTACACCTACTCATGCTGGGTGGGAGAAATCTCTCTGTAAATGGACAATTGTGTGTAAAAAAAAATCAAAAGATTGTCATTTACAGAGATATTTCTCCCACCCAGCATGGGTATGTGTAAAAATACACCCCAAAACATATTATACTACTTCTCCTGAGTACGGCGGTACCACATGTGTGGCACTTTTTTACACCCTAAGTGCGCTAAGGGGCCCAAAGTCCAATGAGTACCTTTAGGATTTCACAGGTCATTTTGCGACATTGTTGGTTTCAAGACTACTCCTCACGGTTTAGGGCCCCTAAAATGACAGGGCAGTATAGGAACCCCACAAATTACCCCATTTTAGAAAGAAGACACCCAAAGGTATTCCGTTAGGAGTATGGTGAGTTCATAGAAGATTTTATTTTTTGTCACAAGTTAGCGGAAAATGACACTTTGTGAAAAAAAACAATACAAATCAATTTCCGCTAACTTGTGACAAAAAATAAAATCTTCTATGAACTCACCATACTCCTAACGGAATACCTTGGGGTGTCTTCTTTCTAAAATGGGGTCATTTGCAGGGTTCCTATACTGCCCTGGCATTTTAGGGGCCCTAAACCGTGAGGAGTAGTCTTGAAACAAAAATGACCTGTGAAATCCTAAAGGTACTCATTGGACTTTGGGCCCTTTAGCGCAGTTAGGGTGCAAAAAAGTGCCACACATGTGGTATCGCCGTACTCGGGAGAAGTAGTACAATGTGTTTTGGGGTGTATTTTTACACATACCCATGCTGCGTGGGAGAAATATCTCTGTAAATGGACAATTGTGTGTAAAAAAAATCAAAAGATTGTCATTTACAGAGATATTTCTCCCACCCAGCATGGGTATGTGTAAAAATACACCTCAAAACACATTATACTACTTCTCCCGAGTACGGCGATACCACATGTGTGGCACTTTTTTGCACCCTAACTGTGCTAAGGGGCCCAAAGTCCAATGAGTACCTTTAGGATTTCACAGGTCATTTTGCGGCATTTGATTTCCAGACTACTCCTCATGGTTTAGGGCCCCTAAAATGCCAGGACAGTATAGGAACCCCACAAATGACCCCATTTTAGAAAGAAGACACCCCAAGGTATTCTGTTAGGACTATGGTGAGTTCATAGAAGATTTTATTTTTTGTCACAAGTTAGCGGAAAGTGAAACTTTGTGAAAAAAAACAATACAAATCAATTTCCGCTAACTTGTGACAAAAAATAAAATCTTCTATGAACTCACCATACTCCTAACGGAATACCATGGGGTGTCTTCTTTTTAAAATGGGGTCATTTGCAGGGTTCCTATACTGCCCTGGCATTTTAGGGGCCCTAAACCGTGAGGAGTAGTCTGGAAATCAAATTCCGCAAGATGACCTGTGAAATCCTAAAGGTACTCATTTGACTTTGGGCCCCTTAGCACAGTTAGGGTGCAAAAAAAGTGCCACACATGTGGTATCGCCGTACTCGGGAGAAGTAGTACAATGTGTTTTGGGGTGTATTTTTACACATACCCATGCTGGGTGGGAGAAATCTCTCTGTAAATGGACAATTGTGTGTAAAAAAAATAAAAAAATTGTCATTTACAGAGATATTTCTCCCACCCAGCATGGGTATGTGTAAAAATACACCTCAAAACACATTGTACTACTTCTCTTGAGTACGGCAATACCACATGTGTGGCACTTTTTTGCAGCCTAACTGCGCTAAGGGGTCCAAAGTCCAATGAGCACCTTTAGGCTTTACAGGGGTGCTTACAATTAGGCACCCCCCAAAATGCCAGGACAGTAAACACACCCCACAAGTGACCCCATTTTGGAAAGTAGACACTTCAAGGTATTCAGAGAGGGGCATGGTGAGTCCGTGGCAGATTTCATTTTTTTTTTGTCGCAAGTTAGAAGAAATGGAAACTTTTTTTTTGTCACAAAGTGTCATTTTCCGCTTACTTCTGAAAAAAAATAATATCTTCTATGAACTCACTATGCCTCTCAGTGAATACTTTGGGATGTCTTCTTTCCAAAATGGGGTCATTTGGGGGGTATTTATACTATCCTGGAATTCTAGCCCCTCATGAAACATGACAGGGGGTCAGAAAAGGAATAGATGCTTGAAAATGGGAAAATTCACTTTTTGCACCATAGTGTGTAAATGCTATAACTTTTACCCAAACCAATAAATATAGGCTGAATGGTTTTTTTTTCATCAAAAACATGTTTGTCCACATTTTTCGCGCTGCATGTATACAGAAATTTTACTTTATTTGAAAAATGTCAGCACAGAAAGTTAAAAAAATCATTTTTTTGCCAAAATTCATGTCTTTTTTGATGAATATAATAAAAAGTAAAAATCGCAGCAGCAATCAAATAGCACCAAAAGAAAGCTTTATTAGTGACAAGAAAAGGAGCCAAAATTCATTTAGGGGGTAGGTTGTATGAGCGAGCAATAAACCGTGAAAGCTGCAGTGGTCTGAATGGAAAAAAAGTGCCTGGTCCTTAAGGGGGGTAAAGCCCAGGGTCCTCAAGTGGTTAAAGAGACACTGAAGCGAAAAAAAAATATGATATAATGAATTGGTTGTGTACTATGAATAATTACTAGAAGATTAGCAGCAAAGAAAATATTCTCATATTTTTATTTTCAGGTATATAGTGTGTTTTCTAACATTGCATCATTCTCTAATATGTGCAGATTACACAACACTCTGCATTCAAAATGATTCTTTCAGAACAGTCTGTGAACTAATGACCTCTCCTCTGGCAGATAAAAAGAAAACTGCTCACTTACAGTTGAGATAATAAAAGTCAGAAGACAGCCCTCTCCACGACTTTGAAAGTCGTAGAGATTAATGGCTTTTTTGCATAGAGATAACAACTGGAGTTTCTTAACTCTTCCTGTACTGGAAACAATTACACTGATGTATCTGATCTTAATGTTTTATTTCTTAGCTGTGCTACACATACAAATCTTAATATCATAATTGTTTTTTCGCTTCAGTGCCTCTTTAAAGAGGAACTCCAGTGAAAATAATTTATCATAAAAAGGTGCTTAATTTTTACAATAATTATGTATACATGATTTAGTCAGAGTTTGCTCATTGTAAAATCTTTCCTCTCCCAGATTCACATTCTGACATGTATTACATGGTGACATTGTTACTGTGGGCAGATTATGTAGCTGTTCTGGCTTTAACAGACAGCTATAAACAGCCATTTCCTGTGTGTGTCATTGTTACATTGTGGCAGTTTGCCCAGAGTACCGTACGGTACCAGAGCCTCTTGTGGGAGGGGTTTCAGCACAAAATCAGTCATACAGCGCCCCCTGATGGTCTGTTTGTGAAAATCATTATATTTTTCATGTAAAAGTGGGTATCAGCTACTGATTGGGAAAAAGTTCAATTCTTGGTCAGAGTTTCTCTTTAAAGGCCTTTTATTTATAACTAGTAGACCTAAGCCTATAACGGGCTCTAGGTCTGTCTGACAACCTCCCTCCCATCCCTTCCCTGTGACCACTGCCACTGCCGCAAGTCTGTCAGCGCGTGTGTGCGCACCCACCTGCCACGCGCACTATCGCGCCGCACGCGTACACCCGGCCGCTTGTGTGCACACGCCTGCCCGGCCCCAAGGCCCCGTCCTCCCCCTGTCCCAATGGCTGTCCATGTGGCTCATACGCAGTAGCGCAAACGCACAGACGTAGGGACAGGATGACACAAGGACACTTAGGTTTTATTATATAGGATGTGAAAATGTCACTAAGGAGAAAACATAGGAGAAAAAGGGAAACGGATTGCGCCCCATGCCTTCCTTTTACTGGAGGCTGAACGCTTCTATGTGGTTTTGCCACTGCCTCTTCCTGCTGTCACTCCTCCCTTCGTTGCTCCTGTTGCCATTCCTCTTTCATCTTCACAATGTACACAAATAACATTTCATACATTTTACTCCAATTGTTTTTGGTCTACAAAGATCCCTTTTCTCAAGAAATGGACCAATACTAGATAATTATAGTGCTCTGTAGTAAGAATTTTTAAATATTATCATCAATCAATTCACACTATTCCTTGTGATGTCATCAGAACCCCCCACTCCTGCCAGAAGAATTTGCATAATATGCTATCAAAGTTACATGACTTACTTTGACTTATTTCCGGTTAGCACTGGTACTTAGGGCAGGTTTTGGGCCAGTCCATCTTTTTAAGGGGGATTCTCAGGGCTTTCTTTGTTTTCAACAGCATTTCTTGAACAGCAGTTTAACTGCCAAAATAGCAAGATACCAGCCGGCCTCCCTAATCACTTCCACACTATTATGTCAGTTAAATTTTGCAGCTGTTGTTCAGGAAATGCTGTTGAAAACAAAGAAAGCCCTGAGTATCCCCCTTAAAAAGATGGACTGGCCCAAAACCTGTCATCTGTCACATTTTTTAACTGCCTACTTATTTCGCGAAAGAACCCCACATATGGAGGCTGACTTTTTTTCTCCTTTTGGATAACGCTCATTGCCAGGCTGTCCTGCTGATCATTTGCCTCTAATACTTTTAGCCATAGACCCTGAATAAGCATGCAGCAGATCAGGTGTTAGTGACTGAAGTCTAGATTAAGGTGTGTGATTCAGACAGTATTGAATGCCAGCCAGAAAGATCAGCAGGACTGCCAGGCAACTGGTATTGTTTAATAGGAAATAAGTATGGCAGCTACCATACTGTATGTCTCTTACTTCAGGTTCCCTTTAATTGTGTTTGTGTAGAGTACTGTATATACAGGTGCATCTCAATAAACTAGAATATCATCCAAATATCATCCAAAAGTTAATGTATTTTAGTAATTCAGTTCAAAAAGTAAAACTCATATACTGTGCAGATTCATCACATTATTTCTAGCATTGAGGTAGATATTTTCCATGGTGGAGGAGAGTAAAATAACTGGCCAAAAAATTTACAGATCAAACGCATGTATTAAAACTTCAAAACGGCGGGCCATACACTAAAGCTTTTTCAGGCCATACACTAAAAAATGATCATTGATCCAATATAGAGATGGCTCGAACCTCCGATTTTCGGTTCGCGGACCTCGAACGGGAACTTCTGCAAAAGTCCGGTTTGCGCGAACGTTTGCGAACCGCAATAGACTTCAATGGGGAGACGAACTTTGAAAAATAGAAACATTCCTGCTGGCCAGAAAAGTGATGGAAATTATGTTTAACGGGGTCTAACATCTGAGTTTTTGCATGGATGAGTAGGATACACACCAAAAGTCCCGGGGAAAAATCTGGATGTGACGCAAAGCAGCGTTTTAAGGGCAGAAATCACATTGCATGCTAAATTGGTGGTCTAAAGTGCTTTAAAACATCTAGCATGTGTATACATCAATCAGGTAATGTAATTAGTGTACTGCTTCACACTGAGACACCAAACTCACTGTGTAACACACCGCAAACAGCTGTTTGTGTAGTGACGGCCCTGCTGGACTGGTGCGCACCGTGACGAGAGTGCAGGCCATGGCGGTTTTCAAGCCCATATGGTCGCCGGACTGAGGTAGCGCAATGACAGAACAACAGTGACTGTCCAGCTGATCGAATCTGGTCTGTGCACAATAAAGAAATTACCTTATTATCTTGAGTGTGCCCCCCCCCCCCCCCGAGACACTCATATAGCCGTCGGTCATTGGTTCATTGTGATACGCAAGTCCCTTCACCGCAGCGAGGTAACGATCATGAAGGGGACAGCTCTGGGCACAGGTCAAGCCTGCGCACCCAGTAGTCCAAGGGTGCATCGCTGCTCACAGACAGTGTCTACATCCACACTTAAGGCCAGGTAGTCGGCTACCTGCCGGTTGAGGCATTGGTGGAGGGTGGATCCAGAAGAGCTAAGGTGAGGCGTTGGACTAAAGAATGTCCGCATGTCCGACATCAACATGAGATCGATGGAGCGTCCTGTCCTTGCCTGCGTGGACATGGGAGAAGGATTACTGGCAGTGGTACCTTTATTCTGTTGTGCTGTGACATCACCCTTAAACGCACTGTAAACCATAGTTGCCAGCTTGTTCTGCAAGTGCTGCATCCTTTCTGCCTTCTGGTGATTTGGAAACATCTCCGCCACTTTGTGCTTATACCAAGGGTCTAGTAGCGTGGCCACTAGTGTTGGGCGAACAGTGTTCGCCACTGTTCGGGTTCTGCAGAACATCACCCTGTTCGGGTGATGTTCGGGTTCGGCCGAACACCTGATGGTGTTCGGCCAAACTGTTCGGCCATATGGCCGAACTAAGAGCGCATGGCCGAACGTTACCCGAACGTTCGGCTAGCGCTGTGATTGGCCGAACGGGTCACGTGTAGTGTTGGGCGAACATCTAGATGTTCGGGTTCGGGCCGAACATGGCCGAACTCCGAACATAATGGAAGTCAATGGGGACCCGAACTTTCGTGCTTTGTAAAGCCTCCTTACATGCTACATACCCCAAATTTACAGGGTATGTGCACCTTGGGAGTGGGTACAAGAGGAAAAAATTTTTAGCAAAAAGAGCTTATAGTTTTTGAGAAAATCGATTTTAAAGTTTCAAAGGGAAAACTGTCTTTTAAATGCGGGAAATGTCTGTTTTCTTTGCACAGGTAACATGCTTTTTGTCGGCATGCAGTCATAAATGTAATACATATAAGAGGTTCCAGGAAAAGGGACCGGTAACGCTAACCCAGCAGCAGCACACGTGATGGAACAAGAGGAGGGTGGCGCAGGAGGAGAAGGCCACGCTTTGAGACACAACAACCCTGGCCTTGCATGAGGACAAGAAGCGTGCGGATAGCAATTTGCATTTTGTCGCCATGCAGTCATAAATGTAATACAGATGAGAGGTTCAATAAACAGGGACCGGAAACGCTAACCCATCACAGATGTTCATTGTTCATGTTACTTGGTTGGGGTCCGGGAGTGTTGCGCAGTCGTTTCCAATCCAGGATTGATTCATTTTAATTTGAGTCAGACGGTTTGCATTTTCTGTGGAGAGGCGGATACGCCGCCGATCTGTGACGATGCCTCCGGCAGCACTGAAACAGCGTTCCGACATAACGCTGGCTGCCGGGCAAGCCAGCACCTCTATTGCGTACATTGCCAGTTTGTGCCAGGTGTCTAGCTTCGATACCCAATAGTTGAAGGGTGCAGATGGATTGTTCAACACAGCTACGCCATCTGACATGTAGTCCTTGACCATCTTCTCCAGGCGATCGGTGTTGGAGGTGGATCTGCACGCTTGCTGTTCTGTGTGCTGCTGCATGGGTGTCAGAAAATTTTCCCACTCCAAGGACACTGCCGATACCATTCCCTTTTGGGCACTAGCTGCGGCTTGTGTTGTTTGCTGCCCTCCTGGTCGTCCTGGGTTTGCGGAAGTCAGTCTGTCGGCGTACAACTGGCTAGAGGAGGGGGAGGATGTCAATCTCCTCTCTAAAGTCTCCACAAGGGCCTACTGGTATTCTTCCATTTTGACCTGTCTGGCTCTTTCTTCAAGCAGTTTTGGAACATTGTGTTTGTACCGTGGATCCAGAAGGGTATAAACCCAGTAATTGGTGTTGTCCAGAATGCGCACAATGCGTGGGTCGCGTTCAATGCAGTCCTAGGCCGAAGAGGTCATAGCCTAGGGTCACAAAACCTGTTTATTGGGCAATTTCAATGGTGGCGAGTCTGACGTACATAAATCGCAGCAATGGCCGTTAGCAACGTCTGAATCTCACGAAATGTCTCATGCAGGTAGAAGACATATTGTTAGACTTGGGCTCCAAAGATGGGTTCCCTACATCTCTGCAAACCAGAGTTACAGGGCTCCAAATTTGGTAAAATCCCCCATAGGCTTTCATTGGGCCTCCTATTTACAGTTCCAAAATCTCACATCTTTTCAAAGGGCAATTACTCAGCAGTGGCAAATTTTCTAGCATTGTAGGGACCCTTAGGGGGAACATGACTGGTGAGTTTCGGGCCCCTAGGCCGAAGAGGTCATAGCCTAGGGTCACAAAAACCTGTTTATTGGGGCTATTTCAATGGTAGTGATGGTGACGTACATAAATCGCAGCAATGGCCGTTAGCAAAGTCTGAATCTCACGAAATGTCTCATGCAGGTAGAAGACATATTGTTAGACTTGGATTCCAAAGATGGGGTCCCTACATCTCTGCAAACCAGAGTTACAGGGGTCCAAAATTGGTAAAATCCCCCATAGGATTTCATTGGCTCCCTATTTCACTTTCCAAAATCTCACATCTTTTCAAAGGGCAATGGCTCAGCAGTACCAAATTTTCTAGCATTGTAGGGACCCTTAGGGGGAACATGACTGGTGAGTTTCGGGCCCCTAGGCCGAAGAGGTCATAGCCTAGGGTCACAAAAACCTGTTTATTGGGGCTATTTCAATGGTAGTGATGGTGACGTACATAAATCGCAGCAATGGCCGTTAGCAAAGTCTGAATCTCACGAAATGTCTCATGCAGGTAGAAGACATATTGTTAGACTTGGATTCCAAAGATGGGGTCCCTACATCTCTGCAAACCAGAGTTACAGGGGTCCACATTTGGTAAAATCCCCCATAGGCTTTCATTGGGCCTCCTATTTACAGTTCCAAAATCTCACATCTTTTCAAAGGGCAATTACTCAGCAGTGGCAAATTTTCTAGCATTGTAGGGACCCTTAGGGGGAACATGACTGGTGAGTTTCGGGCCCCTAGGCCGAAGAGGTCATAGCCTAGGGTCACAAAAACCTGTTTATTGGGGCTATTTCAATGGTAGTGATGGTGACGTACATAAATCGCAGCAATGGCCGTTAGCAAAGTCTGAATCTCACGAAATGTCTCATGCAGGTAGAAGACATATTGTTAGACTTGGATTCCAAAGATGGGGTCCCTACATCTCTGCAAACCAGAGTTACAGGGGTCCAAAATTGGTAAAATCCCCCATAGGATTTCATTGGCTCCCTATTTCACTTTCCAAAATCTCACATCTTTTCAAAGGGCAATGGCTCAGCAGTACCAAATTTTCTAGCATTGTAGGGACCCTTAGGGGGATCATGACTGGTGAGTTTTGCCACTGCTGAGCCATTGCCCTTTGAAATGGTGTGAGATTTTGGAACGGTAAATAGGAGGCCCAATGAAAGCCTATGGGGGATTTTACCAATTTTGGACCCCTGTAACTCTGGTTTGCAGAGATGTAGGGACCCCATCTTTGGAATCTAAGTCTAACAATATGTCTTCTACCTGCATGAGACATTTCGTGAGATTCAGACGTTGCTAACGGCCATGGCTGAGATTTATGTACGCCACCATCACTACCATTGAAATAGCCCAAATAAACAGGTTTTTGTGACCCTAGGCTATGACCTCTTCGGCCTAGGGGCCCGAAACTCACCAGTCATGTTCCCCCTAAGGGTCCCTACAATGCTAGAAAATTTGGTACTGCTGAGCCATTGCCCTTTGAAAAGATGTGAGATTTTGGAAAGTGAAATAGGGAGCCAATGAAATCCTATGGGGGATTTTACCAATTTTGGACCCCTGTAACTCTGGTTTGCAGAGATGTAGGGACCCCATCTTTGGAATCCAAGTCTAACAATATGTCTTCTACCTGCATGAGACATTTCGTGAGATTCAGACTTTGCTAACGGCCATTGCTGCGATTTATGTACGTCACCATCACTACCATTGAAATAGCCCCAATAAACAGGTTTTTGTGACCCTAGGCTATGACCTCTTCGGCCTAGGGGCCCAAAACTCACCAGTCATGTTCCCCCTAAGGGTCCCTACAATGCTAGAAAATTTGGTACTGCTGAGCCATTGCCCTTTGAAAAGATGTGAGATTTTGGAAAGTGAAATAGGGAGCCAATGAAATCCTATGGGGGATTTTACCAATTTTGGACCCCTGTAACTCTGGTTTGCAGAGATGTAGGGACCCCATCTTTGGAATCCAAGTCTAACAATATGTCTTCTACCTGCATGAGACATTTCGTGAGATTCAGACTTTGCTAACGGCCATTGCTGCGATTTATGTACGTCACCATCACTACCATTGAAATAGCCCCAATAAACAGGTTTTTGTGACCCTAGGCTATGACCTCTTTGGCCTAGGGGCCCGAAACTCACCAGTCATGTTCCCCCTAAGGGTCCCTACAATGCTAGAAAATTTGCCACTGCTGAGTAATTGCTCTTTGAAAAGATGTGAGATTTTGGAACTGTAAATAGGAGGCCCAATGAAAGCCTATGGGGGATTTTACCAAATTTGGAGCCCTGTAACTCTGGTTTGCAGAGATGTAGGGAACCCATCTTTGGAGCCCAAGTCTAACAATATGTCTTCTACCTGCATGAGACATTTCGTGAGATTCAGACGTTGCTAACGGCCATTACTGCGATTTATGTACGTCAGACTCGCCACCATTGAAATTGCCCAATAAACAGGTTTTGTGACCCTAGGCTATGACCTCTTCGGCCTAGGACTGCATTAAACGCGACCCACGCATTGTGCGCATTCTGGACAACACCAATTACTGGGTTTATACCCTTCTGGATCCACGGTACAAACACAATGTTCCAAAACTGCTTGAAGAAAGAGCCAGACAGGTCAAAATGGAAGAATACCAGCAGGCCCTTGTGGAGACTTTAGAGAGGAGATTGACATCCTCCCCCTCCTCTAGCCAGTTGTACGCCGACAGACTGACTTCCGCAAACCCAGGACGACCAGGAGGGCAGCAAACAACACAAGCCGCAGCTAGTGCCCAAAAAGGAATGGTATCGGCAGTGTCCTTGGAGTGGGAAAATTTTCTGACACCCATGCAGCAGCACACAGAACAGCAAGCGTGCAGATCCACCTCCAACACCGATCGCCTGGAGAAGATGGTCAAGGACTACATGTCAGATGGCGTAGCTGTGTTGAACAATCCATCTGCACCCTTCAACTATTGGGTATCGAAGCTAGACACCTGGCACAAACTGGCAATGTACGCAATAGAGGTGCTGGCTTGCCCGGCAGCCAGCGTTATGTCGGAACGCTGTTTCAGTGCTGCCGGAGGCATCGTCACAGATCGGCGGCGTATCCGCCTCTCCACAGAAAATGCAGACCGTCTGACTCAAATTAAAATGAATCAATCCTGGATTGGAAACGACTACGCAACACTCCCGGACCCCAACCAAGTAACATGAACAATGAACATCTGTGATGGGTTAGCGTTTCCGGTCCCTGTTTATTGAACCTCTCATCTGTATTACATTTATGACTGCATGGCGACAAAATGCAAATTGCTATCCGCACGCTTCTTGTCCTCATGCAAGGCCAGGGTTGTTGTGTCTCAAAGCGTGGCCTTCTCCTCCTGCGCCACCCTCCTCTTGTTCCATCACGTGTGCTGCTGCTGGGTTAGCGTTACCGGTCCCTTTTCCTGGAACCTCTTATATGTATTACATTTATGACTGCATGCCGACAAAAAGCATGTTACCTGTGCAAAGAAAACAGACATTTCCCGCATTTAAAAGACAGTTTTCCCTTTGAAACTTTAAAATCGATTTTCTCAAAAACTATAAGCTCTTTTTGCTAAATTTTTTTTCCTCTTGTACCCACTCCCAAGGTGCACATACCCTGTAAATTTGGGGTATGTAGCATGTAAGGAGGCTTTACAAAGCACAAAAGTTCGGGTCCCCATTGACTTCCATTATGTTCGGAGTTCGGGTCGAACACCCGAACATCGCGGCCATGTTCGGCCTGTTCGGCCCGAACCCGAACATCTAGATGTTCGCCCAACACTAGTGGCCACCCAGTAATTGTGATTCCCCTTGAGTTTTTTTATGCGGGGGTCCCTCAACAGGCTGGACAGCATGAAAGACGCCATCTGCACAAATTTGGATCCAGACGTACTATCCATCTCCTCTAACTTTTCCTCAGTGACATCAGGTAAGTTCTCCTCCTCCCCCCAACCACGAACAATACCACAGGAATGTTGAGCAGTACAAGCTCCCTGTGACGCCTGCTGCGGTTGTTCTTCTGCTGCCTCCTCCTCCTCGGCTGGCTGTACATAGGGCGGCGATACATGGTGCCAGACACTGCCACCAGCTGTTTCTGATGACGAGCTCCCCCTGGTTCTTTCAGGAACTCATCTCCTCCTACTCCTCTCTGACTCTCCCTCTGAACTGTCCGCCAGGGCCGTTTCTTGGGCAGTGCGGACAGGGCGACCGCACTGGGTGCAGGCTGGCAAGTAGAAGAAGGGGGGCGCAGGCAGAAGGACATAACCTCTAGGGAGCTGGTGATGTGCAGTGCAGCCAAATGGAAAAAGAAAGAAGATTACCAGTGTGATCCCCTTCTTGGACTCCTCCTGGGCTGCCTGCATCAGACGTCAAGTCATTATCACATCACCACCGCATGATGATACCTGATGGCCTGTAGCAGTACTGCAGGCTGTCAGTGCCCCATGGAGGAGTTGGCTTGCCGGGCTCTCTTCGCCTGGGTGTTCTCCTGGTCCCTGCTTCCTCCTGGATGAGTGGCTGGTCACTAGTAAGTAGGCAGATCTACTTGTGACCTGTGACTGTGTGACTGTCCCTAAATAGTAAGGGTTTGCGAGTCCACGGGGGTGGGGGGGAAGGGGCACAATTTTTACACCCTCGCCCTGGGTGCAATTTAGCCTAGAAACTGCCCTGCTGTCCGCTTGGTCATCTTGTCTCTTAGAAACCCATGTGGCATCCATATCATCATAATCAACCTCCCCAGCTTTGCTTACCTCAGACACCTCATAAACTGCACCAACAGCAGGTACTTGATCATCCTCCTCCTCACACCTTACGTCCATAGTGTCGCCTAACTCAGACATATGAGGTGGTGTAACTTGCTTAGCGCCTTCATCTTGTTGTAACAGTAGTGGCTGTGAATCAGTTAATTCCCCACCAAATAACTCCTGTGAAGTGTCAAATGCAGCAGATGTGGTGCTTGTAGTAGCGCTGGTGGCTGCGGGTAGATGAGGTGTTCTGTGTTAAATAGTCAACCACGTCCTGACAATCTTGGGAGTTGATGGGACGTGCCTTCTTCTGAGCACTGTACACACACACACACACACACACACACACACACACACACACACACACACACACACACACACACACACACACACACACACACACACACACACACACACAGGCACCATGAACAGGTGCAGTGACACTGCATGCGCTCACTGTAGCCTAACTAAGCTTTCCCTAATGTCACTGCAGCACCTCTCCCTTCTCTAATTACTGCAGCCACACAAGTGAGTGAAATGGCTGACGCTGGGGTGGGGCTCCAGGAGGGAGTGTAGCCTGATTGGCTACCCTTTGTCTGCTGACTGTGATGCATAGGGTCAAACTTGACCCTAATGATATAGAGGGCGGGTTGAACTGCCATAAAGTTTGCGTTCGTTCGCGAACCACCGAAGTTCACACAAATACGTTTGCGGGCGAACCGTTCGAGCCATCTTATCTGTTAAAGGAAATAACGTCCTTACCAATATCCAAGGTGGCGGTTGTTGCCCGACGCTTCCTGTGTGCCGTGGATGCATGCATATTTACTTCACGCTTCACATTGGGCAACTGTCCCATATCAGACTGTTCTGACCTATCTGCTCCACCCTCTTCAGTATTAAGAGCAGAGCCAATGCTTTCATAGAGGCAAACTGTGTGATTGCCCAGGGCCCCTATGCTGGCTTCCAAGGAGCCCCCAGGTCTCCACCCAAGTTTACTGTGGTCACTGGGCCCCTGTAGAGATTCCTGACTCACCTGTCCAGCTGTTGCTCTCCATGTCCTCTCGTCTTCACTTCCACTGGCCCCACCTACTCTATACTCTACTGTGGTACAGAGAGGAGGGTCCCTAAGGGGAAGAAGACGAGAGCACATAGACAATTGGAAGAGTGTTGGACAGGTGAGCTAATTCCACTACAGGCACCTCTGGGACCAGAACAAGGTTGCAAGAGACCTGAGGCGGGGGGGGGGGGGGTGGAACCGGGGTGATTTGTCAAACACAAAAGGGTCTATAATGTCACTGGGGAAGGGGGGTTAGTTGGGCCCTATGCTAATGTTTGCAAGGGCCCCATTGTAGCTAGGTCCTTTCCTGAGTGAGAGACCAGGGGGATTGAGTTGATTTTTCCATTCCACTGCTGGAAAGCCCCAATGTCTACAGTTAATATTTGGCTTTTGGATATTTTTGTCTTTAAAGGATACCAGAAGCCAAAAGGCTCTGGTAAAATGAAACCTGCACTGGGTAGGGAGAGAAAATTAGATACTTACCGCTTCTGTCGTTCCCTGCTGTCCGCCGGTCTTCTCCTATTCCTCCCAGTGTCTGGGCGACTCTCCTGACCTTTAACCTGGATAATCTTTGCTTCTGCCCGGCTCATAATGATGGGCAGAAGTACGCACACTCCCCCGCCTCCTCCGTCCTAGCGTCTGCGCTCCACTGAAAAGCAAGCGTCAGATGCTAATCACTTAGTGTCTGTTGCTTGCTTTTCAGTGGGGTGCAGACGCTAGGATGGAGGAGGCGGGGGAGTGTGCGTACTTCTGCCCGTCATTATGCCAGGCAGAAGCGAAGATAATCCGGGTTAGAGGTCAGGAGAGTCGCCCGGACACCAGCATCTATTGGAGAAGACCAGCGGCTGACGGCATTGGAATGACAGAAGCGGTAAGTATCTAATTTTCTCTCCCTACCCAGTGCAGGTTTCATTTTACCAGAGCCTTTTGGCTTCTGGTATCCTTTAAGGGATAAATTGCCAAAAATGACACACTGAAATATAATTTTGCCAAAAAGATAGCAGGACAAATATTACGTCTGAAGCTGTGAATGCTAAATAATAACTTTGTGTTAGGTGGAAAACTGAGAAAAGAGATAAATAAGTCACACTTGAGAGCGGAACAGATGAGAATGTAATCCTCTCCCTCCCGCTTCTGCAGCTCTTCTGACAAAAATACATTAATACTAAGTATTTCAAACCAAAAATAATACCGTCCTTGAATCATTCATTTAGTAACTGTGCACATTTCTACTAGGGATTTGATTTTGTGCAATATACTGTGTGATGGAATAATAGTGTCGTATTATAGTATGTGCAAGGCCAGATTTGTGGAAAGGCCACAAAGGCCCGGGCCTTTGGTGGCTGCAGCCAAAGGGGCACCTGAAAATGAAAGAGGAGTTGCTACATATGAAAGAGGCTGAAAATGGGGAGCAACACATGAAAAAGGGAAGCTGATGCCCAAGGGAGCTGTTCATGAAAGAGAGGGGCTGCTGTATATGGATGATACACATGGAAGAGGGGCCTTCATATGCAATGGAGGGGCACTGCTGCACATGAAAGGGGAGACACAACATACTTGGCCCAGGGGCACAAAAAGTATAAATCCAGCCTTGAGTGTGTGCCCTGCAAATAACTTTACACTTATGTTATTAAAGTTTTCATAGGGTACATTTACTAAACTATGTTAAAACTTACGTGCACGGACAGCAAGCGTAAAATGTACCAGACGTTACGCAAATTACATAAATGGCCAATGAAATTCAATGTTGAAAAATATAAAGTCATGCATTTTAATTGTACCAATGGTCTAGCACCATACAAAACAAACGGGATACAGATGGAGACATCAAGCCAGGCAGGGTGACGTAACTCATCTCTCCAGCATCCACAGGGGGGAGATATAACTTTACAGGGCTGGGTGCGGAGCTTTGTAGTGATTTGGAGGGGCGGAGCTTCACTGTGGTTCCCGGGCAATCGCAATCACAAATCACAAATGCCAGCGATTGGATTGCAATTTTTCATTCATTTTGTTATGCGATTGCGATTTGCGATTTTCATTTGCATTGCATTATCCCTCTGAAAATCGCCCCAGAAAGCGATTGCGATTTGCGATTTACAAATCGAATCACTATAGTGGAAAATACTTCTCATGATTTCTATGATAAAGCAGCAACCCTAGCGATTTTAAAATCACTAGCAATTTGCGATTTTGCGATTCAGCTGTGTAGTGGAAAAGAATATAGAAGTGCCCTGAGGTCGCTCAGAGCAAAGGCCTGCCCTGCCTAGGCCCAGCAGTGGAATAAGGGGAGGAAGAGAGGGCCAGGAAGGCTCTATGGGATCTAGAGCCTTCCTTCTCTATAGGTGAGTATCTAAGTCATTTTTTCAACTCGCTTCAGTATTGCTTTTATGTGGCCTTCATAGCAAAAATGCATTTTTTCATATGATTGGTATGTACTTCCCTACAGAGAAACGTTACTCTCTGAGGTGTTAGAGCATTTTTCTCAGAATAATAATTCATGAACAAATTTACATTCCAGTGATCTCCTAAAACGGCTTTCAAGCAACTAGCGTGTGTGGCTAATCCCTGTGTGGAGCTATTAGACTAACTGCTGTGGCGCAGTCAATGCCCTTAATGTATTCAACTTTTACTCCCTTCGGGGGATAACAGTTTGACACCAGTGGCTGAAGCACAGTACACGGGATGTGTGCAGAACATAGAGATCCCTCCTGGAAGCAAAGCGCGGAGTTCAGCTGCTTGGGAAGCTGCATGCCTGACCTGAGCAGGGGAGCGTTTCCAAAATCCTAGTGACGGCCCATTGTGCGATGTGCTGTAATGTAATGTATTCCTGCCAGCGCTGACGGCCTGGTTATAATATCAGAGCTTTATTGCTAATCATTTATCTTTTATGAGAATTCACCTATTTCCTTTTATTTCTTTAAATGTACGTCAGACCGCTCGGGAACTGGGCACTGGGGACAGGTCTCATCGTCCTGGCGGATGATACAGCAGAAGTTATCTAAGATAAAGTAAAGAATTGATTTTTTTTTCTTCTTGAATGCTTAAAAAACTGCTTCTAATCAATAATGTGCATATATTGCCTCAATGAATTTTACACCTAAGAAAACATATAAAACGGCAGTAGATGTGTGTGCATATGTGCTGCGATCACTCGAACGCCTTAACCGATTTGAACGAAACTTGGTACACAGATCCCTTACTAGCTGGGATGATATGTTCTGGGGGTCTCGCCCCCCCCCCCCCCCGCACACCTGGACGGAGCCACAAACAGCCAATCAGATTTCACCCATTAACGTCAATGGAAAAAATGTAACAGGCTGCCATTCTCACAGCAATAAAGCCAGAGTCCCCAAACTTGGCACAAGTTGGTCACTTGGTAACCGAGGTGATAAATTCAGAAAAAGTGGGTGGGGCATAAAACAGTCGATTTCAGCCGTTTATTTTAAATGGGAAAATATAAACTGCAGCCATTCTTACACTGTTAACGGCAGGGTTCTCAAACTTGGCACAGTTGGTCACTGTCACTGGGTGACTGTGGTTAATATTCAGGAAAGTGGGTACAGGAGCCAATCAAAATTCACCTATTAATCTCCATGGGGAATATTTAAGCTACTGCCATTCTTTTTCTTTTTTTTTTTAAGTATTTATATAGTGCCGACATATTACACAGCGATGTCTGATGATTAAATAGAGTGCACCTGTGTGTAATCTAATGTCAGTACAAATACAGCTGCTCTGTGTGACGGCCTTAGAGGTTGTCTAAGAGAATATTGGGAGCAACAACACCATGAAGTCCAAAGAACACACCAGACAGGTCAGGGATAAAGTTATTGAGAAATTTAAAGCAGGCTTAGGCTACAAAGAGATTTCCAAAGCCGTGAACATCCCACAGAGCACTGTTCAAGCAATCATTCAGAAATGGAAGGAGTATGGCACAACTGTAAACCTACCAAGACAAGGCCGTCCACCTAAACTCACAGGCCGAACAAGGAGAGCGCTGATCAGAAATGCAGTCAAGAGGTCCATGGTGACTCTGGACGAGCTGCAGAGATCTACAGCTCAGGTGGGGGAATCTATCCACAGGACAACTATTAGTCGTGCACTGCACAAAGATGGCCTTTATGGAAGAGTGGCAAGAAGAAAGCCATTGTTAACAGAAAAGCATAAGAAGTCCCGTTTGCAGTTTGCCACAAGCCATGTGGAGAACACAGCAAACATGTGGAAGAAGGTGCTCTGGTCAGATGAGACCAAAATTGAACTTTTTGGCCAAAATGCAAAACGCCATGTGTGGCGGAAAACAAACACTGCACATCACTCTGAACACACCATCCCCACTGTCAAATATGGTGGTGGCAGCATCATGCTCTGGGGTGCTTCTCTTCAGCAGGGACAGGGAAGCAGGTCAGAGTTGGTAGGAAGATGGATGGAGCCAAATACAGGGCAATCTTGGAAGAAAACCTCTTGGAGTCTGCAAAAGACTTGAGACTGGGGCGAAGGTTCACCTTCCAGCAGGACAATGACCCTAAACATAAAGCCAGGGCAACAATGGAATGGTTTAAAACAAAACATATCCATGTGTTAGAATGGCCCAGTCAAAGTCCAGATCTAAATCCAATCGAAAATCTGTGGCAAGATCTGAAAACTGCTGTTCACAAACGCTGTCCATCTAATCTGACTGAGCTGGAGCTGTTTTGCAAAGAAGAATGGGCAAGGATTTCAGTCTCTAGATGTGCAAAGCTGGTAGAGACATACCCTAAAAGACTGGCAGCTGTAATTGCAGCAAAAGGTGGTTCTACAAAGTGTTGACTCAGAGGGCTGAATAATTACGCACACCCCACTTTGCAGTTATTTAAAAAAAAAAAAAAAGTTTGGAATCATGTATGATTTTCGTTCCACTTCTCACATGTACACCACTTTGTATTGGTCTTTCACGTGGAATTCCAATAAAATTGATTCATGTTTGTGGCAGTAATGTGACAAAATGTAGAAAACTTCAAGGGGGCCGAATACTTTTGCAAACCACTGTATATATATGTGTATATATATATATATATATATATATATATATATATATATATATATATATATATATATTTGTAATCTTGTTTGTTAAATAAAGACAAAGGGTTGCTTTGCCCTTTTTAATCCAATTCTGAGACAATCAGCCCTGGTCTTCATTGGAGTGAGTGTGTATGGGGTGTCATGGTACAAACGGTAAGCAGTAGGCTATGCACCTTATCATGGGTGTGAAGATCATGATGACCACATTTGTTTTATGACCCTTGTGAGATTGGCCCCCTTGCTGTGAAGGGCACTAAAGGGAGGCAAGGAAAGGGGTGTGAACATTGGGGGGGGGGGGGGGGGGCATGAATTGTTGTTACATCACTGGCTGCCATGGTAACCATATAGTACAGACTGGAGTAACTCCGCACATGCCCTGAAATCAAAACACTTTTCCCTACCCATCTTCACACAGGCAGCAACAACCTTTTAACAAATGATCCCCCCTCCTCTAGGAAAATGACACAGCAGCACACAATACATAGGAAGCATGTTTTGTCAACCACTGCTTATGAAGTAACCCAGTGATAGATGATTGCTGCTTGGCGATTTATCTCTATTAGGAGACACATTTCACATTGTCTTGGCATCCGTGTACCAACAGATCCTTCTTTAATGCATGCTGCACATGGGATAATTACTACTCTGGTACTAGTTATTGTAGGCCTGGACAGTTCTATAACAAATAGAACTAGAAAACTGGCCATTATGCATGAGCCACGATTTTAGTCACCTCCTAGGAGGCCCATTGTATATTGTCAGTGAAAATGGAAGTAGACTTAGAAGAGAAGATTATAGAATAAGTAGCAGGTAGATAGATGTATGGTAATTGTATGTGTTTATACTGCGATACAAATACTGACAGAAAAGACAGAACCAATAATAGGATACCAACAGTATAAGGATAGATGAAAGCTTCTTCTTGGCTATAAAAGCAAGTTTACAGGAAAAGCGGAAAAATCTCGTTCGAAAGAGATTGTATAGCAGCAGCACATTGGACTTACCACGCCCAGCATAGTCCTTATGGCCTTATCTCAAAGCCATTTACTGGAGCTGATTCAACTAGACAGATACAAGCAAAACTGCATCAACCAATCAGGTTTCAGGCTGTGTTCCCACTAGAGTGTAGAATGAATATTTTTTTGTATCCGTTCTCCGCACACAAGGCCAGTTCTAGAATTTTTGCTCGTCTATAGAAGAAAGGTAAGGCAGGCACTCAATATGACCCGAGGATAAAGCGCAGCAACTATTGTTGGTTGTAAAGCTGTTCCTCAGCAGATACTCAAGACCGTATATCGGCAGTGTCATAGAACATCATTCAAGAAAAGAGCTGGTCTGGCACTGTAGCTTTAATTCATGTCAGCAAGCATACATAGGTGAAAACAGTGATGTGGCATAGTGATACATGTGTTTCACAGGTACTTATCGTGCTGCTGCCGAGGTGAGGGAGAAGTCTGTGGGCGCCAGTGGGTGCACGGCCTTACGACCGTTTCGCTGTGGAATAAGCCTTGCTTCTTCGGAGGCCTGTGTGCACAATAATATAATAATATAATCGTGTGGTTAGCTTTTGTTCTGATGTACAAACCTATATAAATAAACATGTCTACCTACTATATATGCAGACAGAGGTGCCAACAGAATAAAATTTACTAAAAATGAGAGGAGGCAGAGGTGGACTTACCTCCTCCAAGCAGACACACAAACAGACTGTTGTATATATTCAGAGCAACAAGGATTTATTTGTATACTTCACATAGTGCAAGTGCAACACCAGCCAGAGGCGCTGAGCTTTGCACCAGACCTGTATGAGTACATGCTCCATGTTTTATTGCCTGATGAAGCAGGAGATGCCTGCGAAATGCATTGCTCTTGTCTGCATATGCAGTTCTTGTGTCCACCCTTGGTGGAGGGGTGTTGCCCCATATTTCCTATCTACAGAGAGCGGCTTCTTAATCCTGAGCGTGGACAGGTCAAATCTCCCCACCTGCTGATATAGTGGTTACCTGGATGGTAACCCTTCTTTGTGAGTATATCTGCATACCTTACATATCCATTCTACCAGTACATACTACACTATATTGGGCTTATGGTGTCTCCATCTTTATGTCTACCTACTAAGACAACTGTTTGCATTCTATCACACTCTTTAAAGTGTTTCCCCTCAGGGGCGTAACAATAGATCCTGCAAAGGATGCTGCCGCAGGGGGGCCCAGAAGCCACTGGGGGCCCCATCCTGAGAGACTGGCAACTAAGGGCAAGGAGAGGAAAAGGAGAGGAAAAGCTTCTTCTATTCTCTGCACAATTGTTCTATCGACTGCATCGATAAAATGAAACCTGCACTGGGTAGGGAGAGAAAATTAGATACTTACCGCTTCTGTCGTTCCCTGCTGTCCGCCGGTCTTCTCCTATTCCTCCCAGTGTCTGGGCGACTCTCCTGACCTTTAACCTGGATAATCTTTGCTTCTGCCCGGCTCATAATGATGGGCAGAAGTACGCACACTCCCCCGCCTCCTCCGTCCTAGCGTCTGCGCTCCACTGAAAAGCAAGCGTCAGATGCTAATCACTTAGTGTCTGTTGCTTGCTTTTCAGTGGGGTGCAGACGCTAGGATGGAGGAGGCGGGGGAGTGTGCGTACTTCTGCCCGTCATTATGCCAGGCAGAAGCGAAGATAATCCGGGTTAGAGGTCAGGAGAGTCGCCCGGACACCAGCATCTATTGGAGAAGACCAGCGGCTGACGGCATTGGAATGACAGAAGCGGTAAGTATCTAATTTTCTCTCCCTACCCAGTGCAGGTTTCATTTTACCAGAGCCTTTTGGCTTCTGGTATCCTTTAAGGGATAAATTGCCAAAAATGACACACTGAAATATAATTTTGCCAAAAAGATAGCAGGACAAATATTACGTCTGAAGCTGTGAATGCTAAATAATAACTTTGTGTTAGGTGGAAAACTGAGAAAAGAGATAAATAAGTCACACTTGAGAGCGGAACAGATGAGAATGTAATCCTCTCCCTCCCGCTTCTGCAGCTCTTCTGACAAAAATACATTAATACTAAGTATTTCAAACCAAAAATAATACCGTCCTTGAATCATTCATTTAGTAACTGTGCACATTTCTACTAGGGATTTGATTTTGTGCAATATACTGTGTGATGGAATAATAGTGTCGTATTATAGTATGTGCAAGGCCAGATTTGTGGAAAGGCCACAAAGGCCCGGGCCTTTGGTGGCTGCAGCCAAAGGGGCACCTGAAAATGAAAGAGGAGTTGCTACATATGAAAGAGGCTGAAAATGGGGAGCAACACATGAAAAAGGGAAGCTGATGCCCAAGGGAGCTGTTCATGAAAGAGAGGGGCTGCTGTATATGGATGATACACATGGAAGAGGGGCCTTCATATGCAATGGAGGGGCACTGCTGCACATGAAAGGGGAGACACAACATACTTGGCCCAGGGGCACAAAAAGTATAAATCCAGCCTTGAGTGTGTGCCCTGCAAATAACTTTACACTTATGTTATTAAAGTTTTCATAGGGTACATTTACTAAACTATGTTAAAACTTACGTGCACGGACAGCAAGCGTAAAATGTACCAGACGTTACGCAAATTACATAAATGGCCAATGAAATTCAATGTTGAAAAATATAAAGTCATGCATTTTAATTGTACCAATGGTCTAGCACCATACAAAACAAACGGGATACAGATGGAGACATCAAGCCAGGCAGGGTGACGTAACTCATCTCTCCAGCATCCACAGGGGGGAGATATAACTTTACAGGGCTGGGTGCGGAGCTTTGTAGTGATTTGGAGGGGCGGAGCTTCACTGTGGTTCCCGGGCAATCGCAATCACAAATCACAAATGCCAGCGATTGGATTGCAATTTTTCATTCATTTTGTTATGCGATTGCGATTTGCGATTTTCATTTGCATTGCATTATCCCTCTGAAAATCGCCCCAGAAAGCGATTGCGATTTGCGATTTACAAATCGAATCACTATAGTGGAAAATACTTCTCATGATTTCTATGATAAAGCAGCAACCCTAGCGATTTTAAAATCACTAGCAATTTGCGATTTTGCGATTCAGCTGTGTAGTGGAAAAGAATATAGAAGTGCCCTGAGGTCGCTCAGAGCAAAGGCCTGCCCTGCCTAGGCCCAGCAGTGGAATAAGGGGAGGAAGAGAGGGCCAGGAAGGCTCTATGGGATCTAGAGCCTTCCTTCTCTATAGGTGAGTATCTAAGTCATTTTTTCAACTCGCTTCAGTATTGCTTTTATGTGGCCTTCATAGCAAAAATGCATTTTTTCATATGATTGGTATGTACTTCCCTACAGAGAAACGTTACTCTCTGAGGTGTTAGAGCATTTTTCTCAGAATAATAATTCATGAACAAATTTACATTCCAGTGATCTCCTAAAACGGCTTTCAAGCAACTAGCGTGTGTGGCTAATCCCTGTGTGGAGCTATTAGACTAACTGCTGTGGCGCAGTCAATGCCCTTAATGTATTCAACTTTTACTCCCTTCGGGGGATAACAGTTTGACACCAGTGGCTGAAGCACAGTACACGGGATGTGTGCAGAACATAGAGATCCCTCCTGGAAGCAAAGCGCGGAGTTCAGCTGCTTGGGAAGCTGCATGCCTGACCTGAGCAGGGGAGCGTTTCCAAAATCCTAGTGACGGCCCATTGTGCGATGTGCTGTAATGTAATGTATTCCTGCCAGCGCTGACGGCCTGGTTATAATATCAGAGCTTTATTGCTAATCATTTATCTTTTATGAGAATTCACCTATTTCCTTTTATTTCTTTAAATGTACGTCAGACCGCTCGGGAACTGGGCACTGGGGACAGGTCTCATCGTCCTGGCGGATGATACAGCAGAAGTTATCTAAGATAAAGTAAAGAATTGATTTTTTTTTCTTCTTGAATGCTTAAAAAACTGCTTCTAATCAATAATGTGCATATATTGCCTCAATGAATTTTACACCTAAGAAAACATATAAAACGGCAGTAGATGTGTGTGCATATGTGCTGCGATCACTCGAACGCCTTAACCGATTTGAACGAAACTTGGTACACAGATCCCTTACTAGCTGGGATGATATGTTCTGGGGGTCTCGCCCCCCCCCCCCCCGCACACCTGGACGGAGCCACAAACAGCCAATCAGATTTCACCCATTAACGTCAATGGAAAAAATGTAACAGGCTGCCATTCTCACAGCAATAAAGCCAGAGTCCCCAAACTTGGCACAAGTTGGTCACTTGGTAACCGAGGTGATAAATTCAGAAAAAGTGGGTGGGGCATAAAACAGTCGATTTCAGCCGTTTATTTTAAATGGGAAAATATAAACTGCAGCCATTCTTACACTGTTAACGGCAGGGTTCTCAAACTTGGCACAGTTGGTCACTGTCACTGGGTGACTGTGGTTAATATTCAGGAAAGTGGGTACAGGAGCCAATCAAAATTCACCTATTAATCTCCATGGGGAATATTTAAGCTACTGCCATTCTTTTTCTTTTTTTTTTTAAGTATTTATATAGTGCCGACATATTACACAGCGATGTCTGATGATTAAATAGAGTGCACCTGTGTGTAATCTAATGTCAGTACAAATACAGCTGCTCTGTGTGACGGCCTTAGAGGTTGTCTAAGAGAATATTGGGAGCAACAACACCATGAAGTCCAAAGAACACACCAGACAGGTCAGGGATAAAGTTATTGAGAAATTTAAAGCAGGCTTAGGCTACAAAGAGATTTCCAAAGCCGTGAACATCCCACAGAGCACTGTTCAAGCAATCATTCAGAAATGGAAGGAGTATGGCACAACTGTAAACCTACCAAGACAAGGCCGTCCACCTAAACTCACAGGCCGAACAAGGAGAGCGCTGATCAGAAATGCAGTCAAGAGGTCCATGGTGACTCTGGACGAGCTGCAGAGATCTACAGCTCAGGTGGGGGAATCTATCCACAGGACAACTATTAGTCGTGCACTGCACAAAGATGGCCTTTATGGAAGAGTGGCAAGAAGAAAGCCATTGTTAACAGAAAAGCATAAGAAGTCCCGTTTGCAGTTTGCCACAAGCCATGTGGAGAACACAGCAAACATGTGGAAGAAGGTGCTCTGGTCAGATGAGACCAAAATTGAACTTTTTGGCCAAAATGCAAAACGCCATGTGTGGCGGAAAACAAACACTGCACATCACTCTGAACACACCATCCCCACTGTCAAATATGGTGGTGGCAGCATCATGCTCTGGGGTGCTTCTCTTCAGCAGGGACAGGGAAGCAGGTCAGAGTTGGTAGGAAGATGGATGGAGCCAAATACAGGGCAATCTTGGAAGAAAACCTCTTGGAGTCTGCAAAAGACTTGAGACTGGGGCGAAGGTTCACCTTCCAGCAGGACAATGACCCTAAACATAAAGCCAGGGCAACAATGGAATGGTTTAAAACAAAACATATCCATGTGTTAGAATGGCCCAGTCAAAGTCCAGATCTAAATCCAATCGAAAATCTGTGGCAAGATCTGAAAACTGCTGTTCACAAACGCTGTCCATCTAATCTGACTGAGCTGGAGCTGTTTTGCAAAGAAGAATGGGCAAGGATTTCAGTCTCTAGATGTGCAAAGCTGGTAGAGACATACCCTAAAAGACTGGCAGCTGTAATTGCAGCAAAAGGTGGTTCTACAAAGTGTTGACTCAGAGGGCTGAATAATTACGCACACCCCACTTTGCAGTTATTTAAAAAAAAAAAAAAAGTTTGGAATCATGTATGATTTTCGTTCCACTTCTCACATGTACACCACTTTGTATTGGTCTTTCACGTGGAATTCCAATAAAATTGATTCATGTTTGTGGCAGTAATGTGACAAAATGTAGAAAACTTCAAGGGGGCCGAATACTTTTGCAAACCACTGTATATATATGTATATATATATATATATATATATATATATATATATATATATATATTTGTAATCTTGTTTGTTAAATAAAGACAAAGGGTTGCTTTGCCCTTTTTAACCACTTGCCGACCAGGGGATTTTTCACTGATCGGTGCTGCGGGGGCTCTACAGCCCGCAGCACCGATCAGGAGTGCAGCAGGGCGATCAGACTACCCCCCTTTTTTCCCCACTAGGGGGATGTCCTGCTGGGGGGGGTCTGATCGCCGCCGGCCATCTGCGTTTTGCCGGGGGGGCTCCTCAAAGCCCCCCTCCGCAGCCATTTCCGCCCTCTGCCTCCTTACCTCCCTCCCTCCCTCTCTCCGTAATGCGCAGGACGGAGTTCCGTCCTGCGCATTGAAGGATAGGCTTCAGCCTATCATATGCCGGCAATCCCCGGCCAATCAGAGGCCGGGGATCGCCGATCTTTGCTGCTGCGCAGCGCCGTATGATGTAAACAGCGGGGATTTCTTCCCCGCCTGTTTACATTTTGACGGAGAGCCGCGATCGGCGGTTCTCCGGCTGTTCACGGAGACACCCTCCGTGAACTGACATGGAAAGGCCGCTCGATCGAGCGGCCGTTTCCATGGTAACCCGCAGACGACCAGTTTACGCCAATCGGCGTTAGCTGGTCGTCAAGAGGTTAATCCAATTCTGAGACAATCAGCCCTGGTCTTCATTGGAGTGAGTGTGTATGGGGTGTCATGGTACAAACGGTAAGCAGTAGGCTATGCACCTTATCATGGGTGTGAAGATCATGATGACCACATTTGTTTTATGACCCTTGTGAGATTGGCCCCCTTGCTGTGAAGGGCACTAAAGGGAGGCAAGGAAAGGGGTGTGAACATTGGGGGGGGGGGGGGCATGAATTGTTGTTACATCACTGGCTGCCATGGTAACCATATAGTACAGACTGGAGTAACTCCGCACATGCCCTGAAATCAAAACACTTTTCCCTACCCATCTTCACACAGGCAGCAACAACCTTTTAACAAATGATCCCCCCTCCTCTAGGAAAATGACACAGCAGCACACAATACATAGGAAGCATGTTTTGTCAACCACTGCTTATGAAGTAACCCAGTGATAGATGATTGCTGCTTGGCGATTTATCTCTATTAGGAGACACATTTCACATTGTCTTGGCATCCGTGTACCAACAGATCCTTCTTTAATGCATGCTGCACATGGGATAATTACTACTCTGGTACTAGTTATTGTAGGCCTGGACAGTTCTATAACAAATAGAACTAGAAAACTGGCCATTATGCATGAGCCACGATTTTAGTCACCTCCTAGGAGGCCCATTGTATATTGTCAGTGAAAATGGAAGTAGACTTAGAAGAGAAGATTATAGAATAAGTAGCAGATAGATAGATGTATGGTAATTGTATGTGTTTATACTGCGATACAAATACTGACAGAAAAGACAGAACCAATAATAGGATACCAACAGTATAAGGATAGATGAAAGCTTCTTCTTGGCTATAAAAGCAAGTTTACAGGAAAAGCGGAAAAATCTCGTTCGAAAGAGATTGTATAGCAGCAGCACATTGGACTTACCACGCCCAGCATAGTCCTTATGGCCTTATCTCAAAGCCATTTACTGGAGCTGATTCAACTAGACAGATACAAGCAAAACTGCATCAACCAATCAGGTTTCAGGCTGTGTTCCCACTAGAGTGTAGAATGAATATTTTTTTGTATCCGTTCTCCGCACACAAGGCCAGTTCTAGAATTTTTGCTCGTCTATAGAAGAAAGGTAAGGCAGGCACTCAATATGACCCGAGGATAAAGCGCAGCAACTATTGTTGGTTGTAAAGCTGTTCCTCAGCAGATACTCAAGACCGTATATCGGCAGTGTCATAGAACATCATTCAAGAAAAGAGCTGGTCTGGCACTGTAGCTTTAATTCATGTCAGCAAGCATACATAGGTGAAAACAGTGATGTGGCATAGTGATACATGTGTTTCACAGGTACTTATCGTGCTGCTGCCGAGGTGAGGGAGAAGTCTGTGGGCGCCAGTGGGTGCACGGCCTTACGACCGTTTCGCTGTGGAATAAGCCTTGCTTCTTCGGAGGCCTGTGTGCACAATAATATAATAATATAATCGTGTGGTTAGCTTTTGTTCTGATGTACAAACCTATATAAATAAACATGTCTACCTACTATATATGCAGACAGAGGTGCCAACAGAATAAAATTTACTAAAAATGAGAGGAGGCAGAGGTGGACTTACCTCCTCCAAGCAGACACACAAACAGACTGTTGTATATATTCAGAGCAACAAGGATTTATTTGTATACTTCACATAGTGCAAGTGCAACACCAGCCAGAGGCGCTGAGCTTTGCACCAGACCTGTATGAGTACATGCTCCATGTTTTATTGCCTGATGAAGCAGGAGATGCCTGCGAAATGCATTGCTCTTGTCTGCATATGCAGTTCTTGTGTCCACCCTTGGTGGAGGGGTGTTGCCCCATATTTCCTATCTACAGAGAGCGGCTTCTTAATCCTGAGCGTGGACAGGTCAAATCTCCCCACCTGCTGATATAGTGGTTACCTGGATGGTAACCCTTCTTTGTGAGTATATCTGCATACCTTACATATCCATTCTACCAGTACATACTACACTATATTGGGCTTATGGTGTCTCCATCTTTATGTCTACCTACTAAGACAACTGTTTGCATTCTATCACACTCTTTAAAGTGTTTCCCCTCAGGGGCGTAACAATAGATCCTGCAAAGGATGCTGCCGCAGGGGGGCCCAGAAGCCACTGGGGGCCCCATCCTGAGAGACTGGCAACTAAGGGCAAGGAGAGGAAAAGGAGAGGAAAAGCTTCTTCTATTCTCTGCACAATTGTTCTATCGACTGCATCGATAAAATGAAACCTGCACTGGGTAGGGAGAGAAAATTAGATACTTACCGCTTCTGTCGTTCCCTGCTGTCCGCCGGTCTTCTCCTATTCCTCCCAGTGTCTGGGCGACTCTCCTGACCTTTAACCTGGATAATCTTTGCTTCTGCCCGGCTCATAATGATGGGCAGAAGTACGCACACTCCCCCGCCTCCTCCGTCCTAGCGTCTGCGCTCCACTGAAAAGCAAGCGTCAGATGCTAATCACTTAGTGTCTGTTGCTTGCTTTTCAGTGGGGTGCAGACGCTAGGATGGAGGAGGCGGGGGAGTGTGCGTACTTCTGCCCGTCATTATGCCAGGCAGAAGCGAAGATAATCCGGGTTAGAGGTCAGGAGAGTCGCCCGGACACCAGCATCTATTGGAGAAGACCAGCGGCTGACGGCATTGGAATGACAGAAGCGGTAAGTATCTAATTTTCTCTCCCTACCCAGTGCAGGTTTCATTTTACCAGAGCCTTTTGGCTTCTGGTATCCTTTAAGGGATAAATTGCCAAAAATGACACACTGAAATATAATTTTGCCAAAAAGATAGCAGGACAAATATTACGTCTGAAGCTGTGAATGCTAAATAATAACTTTGTGTTAGGTGGAAAACTGAGAAAAGAGATAAATAAGTCACACTTGAGAGCGGAACAGATGAGAATGTAATCCTCTCCCTCCCGCTTCTGCAGCTCTTCTGACAAAAATACATTAATACTAAGTATTTCAAACCAAAAATAATACCGTCCTTGAATCATTCATTTAGTAACTGTGCACATTTCTACTAGGGATTTGATTTTGTGCAATATACTGTGTGATGGAATAATAGTGTCGTATTATAGTATGTGCAAGGCCAGATTTGTGGAAAGGCCACAAAGGCCCGGGCCTTTGGTGGCTGCAGCCAAAGGGGCACCTGAAAATGAAAGTGGAGTTGCTACATATGAAAGAGGCTGAAAATGGGGAGCAACACATGAAAAAGGGAAGCTGATGCCCAAGGGAGCTGTTCATGAAAGAGAGGGGCTGCTGTATATGGATGATACACATGGAAGAGGGGCCTTCATATGCAATGGAGGGGCACTGATGCACATGAAAGGGGAGACACAACATACTTGGCCCAGGGGCACAAAAAGTATAAATCCAGCCTTGAGTGTGTGCCCTGCAAATAACTTTACACTTATGTTATTAAAGTTTTCATAGGGTACATTTACTAAACTATGTTAAAACTTACGTGCACGGACAGCAAGCGTAAAATGTACCAGACGTTACGCAAATTACATAAATGGCCAATGAAATTCAATGTTGAAAAATATAAAGTCATGCATTTTATTTGTACCAATGGTCTAGCACCATACAAAACAAACGGGATACAGATGGAGACATCAAGCCAGGCAGGGTGACGTAACTCATCTCTCCAGCATCCACAGGGGGGAGATATAACTTTACAGGGCTGGGTGCGGAGCTTTGTAGTGATTTGGAGGGGCGGAGCTTCACTGTGGTTCCCGGGCAATCGCAATCACAAATCACAAATGCCAGCGATTGGATTGCAATTTTTCATTCATTTTGTTATGCGATTGCGATTTGCGATTTTCATTTGCATTGCATTATCCCTCTGAAAATCGCCCCAGAAAGCGATTGCGATTTGCGATTTACAAATCGAATCACTATAGTGGAAAATACTTCTCATGATTTCTATGATAAAGCAGCAACCCTAGCGATTTTAAAATCACTAGCAATTTGCGATTTTGCGATTCAGCTGTGTAGTGGAAAAGAATATAGAAGTGCCCTGAGGTCGCTCAGAGCAAAGGCCTGCCCTGCCTAGGCCCAGCAGTGGAATAAGGGGAGGAAGAGAGGGCCAGGAAGGCTCTATGGGATCTAGAGCCTTCCTTCTCTATAGGTGAGTATCTAAGTCATTTTTTCAACTCGCTTCAGTATTGCTTTTATGTGGCCTTCATAGCAAAAATGCATTTTTTCATATGATTGGTATGTACTTCCCTACAGAGAAACGTTACTCTCTGAGGTGTTAGAGCATTTTTCTCAGAATAATAATTCATGAACAAATTTACATTCCAGTGATCTCCTAAAACGGCTTTCAAGCAACTAGCGTGTGTGGCTAATCCCTGTGTGGAGCTATTAGACTGTAACTGCTGTGGCGCAGTCAATGCCCTTAATGTATTCAACTTTTACTCCCTTCGGGGGATAACAGTTTGACACCAGTGGCTGAAGCACAGTACACGGGATGTGTGCAGAACATAGAGATCCCTCCTGGAAGCAAAGCGCGGAGTTCAGCTGCTTGGGAAGCTGCATGCCTGACCTGAGCAGGGGAGCGTTTCCAAAATCCTAGTGACGGCCCATTGTGCGATGTGCTGTAATGTAATGTATTCCTGCCAGCGCTGACGGCCTGGTTATAATATCAGAGCTTTATTGCTAATCATTTATCTTTTATGAGAATTCACCTATTTCCTTTTATTTCTTTAAATGTACGTCAGACCGCTCGGGGACTGGGGACTGGGGACAGGTCTCATCGTCCTGGCGGATGATACAGCAGAAGTTATCTAAGATAAAGTAAAGAATTGATTTTTTTTTCTTCTTGAATGCTTAAAAAACTGCTTCTAATCAATAATGTGCATATATTGCCTCAATGAATTTTACACCTAAGAAAACATATAAAACGGCAGTAGATGTGTGTGCATATGTGCTGCGATCACTCGAACGCCTTAACCGATTTGAACGAAACTTGGTACACAGATCCCTTACTAGCTGGGATGATATGTTCTGGGGGTCTCGCCCCTCCCCCCCCCCCCCCGCACACCTGGACGGAGCCACAAACAGCCAATCAGATTTCACCCATTAACGTCAATGGAAAAAATGTAACAGGCTGCCATTCTCACAGCAATAAAGCCAGAGTCCCCAAACTTGGCACAAGTTGGTCACTTGGTAACCGAGGTGATAAATTCAGAAAAAGTGGGTGGGGCATAAAACAGTCGATTTCAGCCGTTTATTTTAAATGGGAAAATATAAACTGCAGCCATTCTTACACTGTTAACGGCAGGGTTCTCAAACTTGGCACAGTTGGTCACTGTCACTGGGTGACTGTGGTTAATATTCAGGAAAGTGGGTACAGGAGGCAATCAAAATTCACCTATTAATCTCCATGGGGAATATTTAAGCTACTGCCATTCTTTTTCTTTTTTTTTTTAAGTATTTATATAGTGCCGACATATTACACAGCGATGTCTGATGACTAAATAGAGTGCACCTGTGTGTAATCTAATGTCAGTACAAATACAGCTGCTCTGTGTGACGGCCTCAGAGGTTGTCTAAGAGAATATTGGGAGCAACAACACCATGAAGTCCAAAGAACACACCAGACAGGTCAGGTATAAAGTTATTGAGAAATTTAAAGCAGGCTTAGGCTACAAAGAGATTTCCAAAGCCTTGAACATCCCACAGAGCACTGTTCAAGCGATCATTTAGAAATGGAAGGAGTATGGCACAACTGTAAACCTACCAAGACAAGGCCGTCCACCTAAACTCACAGGCCGAACAAGGAGAGCGCTGATCAGAAATGCAGTCAAGAGGCCCATGGTGACTCTGGACGAGCTGCAGAGATCTACAGCTCCGGTGGGGGAATCTGTCCATAGGACAACTATTAGTCGTGCACTGCACAAAGATGGCCTTTATGGAAAAGTGGCAAGAAGAAAGCCATTGTTAACAGAAAAGCATAAGAAGTCCCGTTTGCAGTTTGCCACAAGCCATGTGGTGGGACACAGCAACCATGTGGAAGAAGGTGCTCTGGTCAGATGAGACCAAAATTGAACTTTTTGTCCAAAATGCAAAACGCCATGTGTGGCGAAAAACAAACACTGCACATCACTCTGAACACACCATTCCCACTGTCAAATATGGGGGTGGCAGCATCATGCTCTGGGGTGCTTCTCTTCAGCAGGGACAGGGAAGCTGGTCAGAGTTAATGGGAAGATGGATGGAGCCAAATACAGGGCAATCTTGGAAGAAAACCTCTTGGAGTCTGCAAAAGACTTGAGACTGGGGCGAAGGTTCACCTTCCAGCAGGACAATGACCCTAAACATAAAGCCAGGGCAACAATGGAATGGTTTAAAACAAAACATATCCATGTGTTAGAATGGCCCAGTCAAAGTCCAGATCTAAATCCAATCGAAAATCTGTGGCAAGATCTGAAAACTGCTGTTCACAAACTCTGTCCATCTAATCTGACTGAGCTGGAGCTGTTTTGCAAAGAAGAATGGGCAAGGATTTCGGTCTCTAGATGTACAAAGCTGGTAGAGACATACCCTAAAAGACTGGCAGCTGTAATTGCAGCAAAAGGTGGTTCTACAAAGTGTTGACTCAGGGGGCTAAATAATTACGCACACCCCACTTTGCAGTTATTTAAAAAAAAAAGTTTGGAATTATGTATGATTTTCGTTCCACTTCTCACATATACACCACTTTGTATTGGTCTTTCACGTGGAATTCCAATAAAATTGATTCATGTTTGTGGCAGTAATGTGACAAAATGTAGAAAACTTCAAGGGGGCCAAATACTTTTGCAAACCACTGTATATATATATATATATATATATATATATATATATATATATATATATATATATATATATATACATATATATATATATATATATATATATATATATATATATATAATCTTGTTTGTTAAATAAAGACAAAGGGTTGCTTTGCCCTTTTTAATCCAATTCTGAGATAATCAGCCCTGGTCTTCATTGGAGTGAGTGTGTATGGGGTGTCATGGTACAAACGGTAATGTGATGGGTGTGAAGATCATGATGACCACATTTGTTTTATGACCCTTGTGAGATTGGCCCCCTTGCTGTGAAGGGCACTAAAGGGAGGCAAGGAAAGGGGTGTGAACATTGGGGGGGGGGGGGCATGAATTGTTGTTACATCACTGGCTGCCATGGTAACCATATAGTACAGACTGGAGTAACTCCGCACATGCCCTGAAATCAAAACACTTTTCCCTACCCGTCTTCACACAGGCAGCAACAACCTTTTAACAAATGATCCCCCCTCCTCTAGGGAAATGACACAGCAGCACACAGTACATAGGAAGCATGTTTTGTCAACCACTGCTTATGAAGTAACCCAGTGATAGATGATTGCTGCTTGGCGATTTATCTCTATTAGGAGACACATTTCACATTGTCTTGGCATCCGTGTACCAACAGATCCTTCTTTAATGCATGCTGCACATGGTATAATTACTACTCTGGTACTAGTTATTGTAGGCCTGGACAGCTCTATAACAAATAGAACTAGAGAACTGGCCATTATGTTTGAGCCACGATTTTAGTCACCTCCTAGGAGGCCCATTGTATATTGTCAGTGAAAATGGAAGTAGACTTAGAAGAGAAGATTATAGAATAAGTAGCAGATAGATAGATGTATGGTAATTGTATGTGTTTATACTGCGATACAAATACTGACAGAAAAGACAGAACCAATAATAGGATACCAACAGAATAAGGATAGATGAAAGCTTCTTCTTGGCTATAAAAGCAAGTTTACAGGAAAAGCGGAAAAATCCCTTTAGAAAGAGATTGTATAGCAGCAGCACATTGGACTTACCACGCCCAGCATAGTCCTTATGGCCTTATCTCAAAGACATTTACTGGAGCTGATTCAACTAGACAGATACAAGCAAAACTGCATCAACCAATCAGGTTTCAGCAGGGCCGGATTTCTACTTTTCAACACCCTAGGCCAGCTATCAAAAGCCGCCCCCCCCCCCCAAAAAAAAAAACCCACATCTAAATGAAGCCTGTACATGTGCTTGATTATAGCACATGGCAGGCTGTGCCATATGTATTTACCTCCTAAAGCCCCGAAAAAGTGAAGTTACTTCGTCCCCCCACAAAACTGACTGTGGTAGGGATAACATTTTGAGCTCCTCTGAGGACAAGTAGCTGGAGACATAACTATGTGCTCTGTAAAGTGCTGCAGATGATATCAGCACTATTCAAATACATAATAATACAGAAAGACATTAGACTGTGACTATGGTAGGATTAGAATGTGAGCTCCTCAGAGGACAGGCAGTGACATGACTATGTACTCTGTAAAGTGCTGCAGAAGATGTCAGTGCTATATAAATACACAATAATAACATGGTAGGACATTAGACTATGACTATGGTAGGATTAGATTGTGAGCTCCTCAGAGTATAGTCAGTGACATGACTACGTACTCTGTAATGTGCTGCAGAAGAGGCCAGTGCTATATAAATACATAATAATAATATGGTAGGGCATTAGACTATAACTATGGTAGGATTAGAGTGTGAGCTCCTCTGAGGACAGTCAGTGACATCACTATGTACTCTGTAAAGTGCTGCAGGAGATGTCAGTGCTATATAAATACATAATAATAATATTGTAGGACATTACACTATGACTATGGTAGGATTAGAGTGTGAGCTCCTCTGGGGACAGTCAGTGACATGACTATGTACTATAAGAAGTACTGCAGATAATATCAGCATTATTAAAGGGAACACAAGCGTAAGCTCGGGTTTATAAAAGAGATATTTACCTAAAGAGAGGGAAGCCTCAGTATTCTATTGAGGCTTCCCTCTGTGCTCCCATGCCCCTCTCTAATCAGTGCGACCCCCCTATACATAGGGGCTGCGCTCCTCCCATTATGAGCATGGCCGTGCATGCGCAGTAACAGTACGGCACATGTGAGAGTGTGACCGCACTGATGGAAGAGATGTGTGGCCCTGATATGATTGGAGACAATGCCTCGCCAATCTTCCAGGGGGCCACGCTCAGCAAGGGGGGCATCAGAGCAATGAGGGAAGTCTCATTATGATCCTGAGGCTTCCTCTCTTTAGGTAAAGATCTAATTTTTTACCTGTTTTGGGTACACTTTATATACGTTGGCAGAAGTTTACAGATAGAGAGAGAGGACAAAGCATGAAAGAGAGAATGGATAGAGAAAGCAACATAGAGAGGATTGGCAGAGAAACTGAGACAGAACAGTGGGCATAGAAATAGTGAAGTGATGGTGGGAGAGCTAGCCTAGAGGAAGAGAGAGGGTGGATAGTGCTATAGTACAACTTTTATGACAGCCATAGTTACAGTATATTACCAGTATTTGCCATAATCATTCCCCCAACACCCCACACATAGTACAGCCTGCACTCCCCACTCCCCCAAACAATGCCTTGTCTCCTGTGAGGAAGTTTCAAAGTGCAGCAATAAAACCCAGGCAGACAGAAGATCCGTACTGCAGAGCAGCCTGTCAGTGCACTCAGCCTCACACATTCCTGATGCTGCTTGCAGGGCAGGCCGTTCTACACAAACTGATGAGGAAGAAAGTTTGCAGCATGATTACACGTGCACAGTGTGAATGCTGATTAAAGAGGAACTGTAACGACAAAACGGCCCCTGGGGGGTACTCACCTCGGGTGGGGGAAGCCTCAGGATCCTAATGAGGCTTCCCACGCCGTCCTGCGTCCCTCGGGGGTCTCGCTGTAGCCCTCCGTACAGCTGTGACGCAATATTTACCTTCCTGGCTCCTGCGCAGGCGCTCTGATGCCTCTCGGCGCCGAAGTAGGCGGAAATACCCGATCACCGTCGGGTCTGCTCTACTGCGCAGGCGCAAGTTTCCGGCGCCTGCGCAGTAGAGCGGACCCGACGGAGATCGGGTATTTCCGTCTATTTCCGTGCAGAAAGTCGCCACAGCGCCCCCGCTGGAGCCAGCAAAGGTAAATATTGAACTGACAGTCGGCACAGTCGCCGGCTGTTCGGAGGGCTGCGGCAAGACCCCCGTGGGACAGAGGACGGCGTGGGAAGCCTCATTAGGATCCGGAGGCTTCCCCCACCCGAGGTGAGTACCCCCCAGGGGATCTTTTTAATGTTACAGAGTCTCTTTAAGATCAATGCAGGGTTGCAGATACTCCGGTCTCACTCTCAATTACCTTTCAGTCCAGACCCTATTCTCCCTCCCCCTCTGCACAGGCATATATTTACCTCTCCGTGCAGACAGTATTAGGTCTGCTCCTCTAGACTCTACTACCACGGAAAGGGGCGGAGAGCCGAGCAGTCCTGCTGGAGAAGGAAGAACATAGAGTGTGCACGGAGAGGATCAGAATAGTCTACCCCGCCTGTGCCAAAGTACAGTCCGGACATCGTGACCTCCCTGCCTGCTCCCCGTTTGGTGGAATCTCACGTGCTCTGGTAGGGCAGAGGCTACATCACCATCACTGCCTTCTTGCTGTGCCCTGCTGTTTACAGCCAGTGCATTTCATCTCCCGCCGCCACGTGTGTCACGTGCAATCAGACCCGGCCATCCAGCCCGCACAAGCTGCCGCTAGCGTAACATCTGCAAACTAATGCAGGGCGGTTGCGGACAGACTGGGTCTGGCTGCCTGCAGCAGAGTGTGTGTACAGGCACGAGGAAGTGGAGGAAAGTGCAGAGGAGGCTGCAGGGCGGCATGAATAGCGCGGTTGAGCACTTTGATGTTGTTTACTCATTTTGCACTACAAACACCTTAATGCCACTTAGGTGCCCTAAACAATGATAAAATTCTGGCGCCTTGGTGGCCTAGCCACAAATCCGGCCCTGGGTTTCAGGCTGTGTTCCCACTAGAGTGTAGAATGAATATTTTTTTGTATCCATTCTCCGCACACAAGGCCAGTTCTAGAATTTTTGCTGCCTGAGGCAAATTTGTGAAGAACCCGACAATTTGCACCGCACATTATAGCTGCTGTGAGCCCCCCAAAAAACACTCTCAGTATTGGTAGGTAGCCAGGTATAGGTGCCCTCAGTATAGGTTAGCCAAGTACAGTTGCCCCCAGTATAGATGGACAGGCACTCTCTTCACTTCCTGTTTCTGCCTGGTGCTGTCCCCAGACTTCTGCCGCCTGAAGAAGTCACCTCACTTGGCATCATGGGCGGACCGAGCCTGTCAGCACATTGCTAAATGGAAAACGAACTGCTCCTAAATAGGAACCATTCACACTTGTCACTCTGCAACAGATCCGTGGAATCCGTTGCAGTAAGCAGACCACACCGCTGTGCAGTCCAATATAATCCTGGCTGGGCAGGGGTATGCGTCTGCATCTGCCCCACACTACGCGTCCCATCACTGATCATCGCCACTTGCTCCCTGAACACAGAGAAGAAGCAGGGGGATCCCCATTGGGCTGCAAAAGACCAATGGAAATCCTCAGCAACAGGGAGAATTCTCATTGGCTCATGTTGGACCAATTAAATTTCTACCTGTTGCTAGGGAGAATTAGCCTCATGCAGCCTACGGAGAGCCCCATGCTCTTGTCGGCCTCCGGGCTGATTATAGAGGGACAGATGATCGCTTTGGACGGTGGATGCAGAGTGGACGGAGCAGAGGGGATATAAAATGGACAGAGTGCATCCACTTAGCGGTATCCACTTTGCATCTGCTCAAGTGGGAACGGAGCCTCAGTGCGTACATGAAATAGAGTCATGAGGGAAAATCAGTCCCAGGTAATACCAATAGTAGAATATTGATAATTATATCGATATTCTACTAGACCCTCTGTACCCTAATTCTCACACTAACCCTTCCTTATCTATGCCTAACACTAACCACCCGCCACTTAATCCCTAACACTAAATCCGCGTATTAACTGGCCAAGCCAGCCAATGTAGCTAAATTGTGATGCAAAGACGATCAATAGAAATGAAATAAATAGAAACGATTGATCAGGCAGGACAGAAAATATCCATAGATCAGGAGCATGGTAGGAGCCGCAGGTGAGCCATAATGGCATAATTCACAAAGCATTTTCACCTGTTTTCCTCTGTTTTCACCTTATGTATGTCACTATTTTAAGCTCCCAAAGAGTAAAAATATAATATAATTAAGGTAAGAAAAGTAATATTGAAATAAAGTTAATGAAGAATAGAGATGACCCGAATGGTTTGCCGGCGAACGGTTTCTGGCGAACTTCGGTGGTTCGCTTTCACGGGGAACCGGGAACTTTTGCGGAAGTTCGATTCGCCGCCATAGTGCATCATTACTGTCAACTTTGACCCCCTGTCCATCACAGTCAGTAGGCACAGGGTAGCCAATCAGGCTACCCTCCCTCCTGGAGCCACTCCCCCCCTTATAAAAGGCCGGCAGCGTCAGGCATTGGACTCACTCGTGTGCCTGCAGTAATTAGAGAAGGGACAGCTGCTGTGCAGAGACCTATAAGGAAAACTTAGTTAGGCTCTTGTAGGCTTGTTAGCTTGTTCCTTGCTCATTCTTATTGCTAAAAAAGCACCCCTCAACCGCTCTTTTGAGAGCTAATCTTGTTCTTGCGGCGAGGGATCAATCGCTTTACCACATTGGTCGACAATCTATAATCGTGTGGCTAGCTTTTTTTCTGATGTACAAACCTATATAAATAAACATGTCTACCTACTATATATGCAGACAGAGGTGCCAAAAGAATAAAATTTACTAAAAATGAGAGGAGGCAGAGGTGGACTTACCTCCTCCAAGCAGACACACAAACAGACTGTTGTATGTATTCAAAGCAACAAGGATTTATTTGTATACTTCACAAAGTGCAAGTGGTACACCAGCCAGAGGCGCTGAGCTTTGCACCAGACCTGTATGAGTACATGCTCCATGTTTTATTGCCTGATGAAGCAGGAGATGCCTGTGAAACGCATTGCTCTTGTCTGCATATGCAGTTCCTGTGTCCACCCTTGGTGGAGGGGTGTTGCCCCGTATTTCCTATCTACAGAGAGCGGCTTCTTAATCCTGAGTGTAGACAGGTCAAATCTCCCCACCTGCTGATATAGTGGTTACCTGGATGGTAACCCTTCTTTGTGAGTATATCTGCATACCTTACATATCCATTCTACCAGTACATACTACACTATATTGGGCTTATGGTGTCTCCATCTTTATGTCTACCTACTAAGACAACTGTTTGCATTCTATCACACTCTGTAAAGTGTTTCCCCTCAGGATGCAAAGGATGCTGCCGCAGGGGGGCCCAGAAGCCACTGGGGACCCCCTCCAGAGAGACTGGCAACTAAGGGCAAGAAGATTAAAAGGAAAGGAAAAGCTTCTTCTATTCTCTGCACAATTGTTCTATCGACTGCATCTGCTCAGCCACTGATAACAAATCAAACAATCCTATTCAGTGTTCAGCAGGCTCTTCTGTACAATGCCCAGCCCCCAACCTCTCTACCCCTCTCCAAGTGTTGTGTACTGTAGTGATGCTGGGGAAGTCTGTAGAGCCAGTTCTGCTCCATCAGAGATGGACAGAGTGAGTGTAATAAGCTGAGGCTAGGAGCACACTCATCAGTTTTCTGCACACATTTTCTGCACACCATGTGGGCCAAAGGGGCCCCATGAAAAGTTTTGCAGGGGGGCCCTGTGATTTCTAGTTACACCACTGTTTCCCCTACCACTGAAGAAGGATTGGGTGGCACTGGCATATGTTCACAAGGAACTGATTCTAATTAAAAGCAGATGCAAAAAAGGAAATGTCATAAAAAATTCCAAAAGGTCTGGGTATGCTGGGTTTCTTTTTATAAACTGAAGCCTACTGATTAACTAATTGATGCATAGTATTCATTTACTGGGTTAAGAGAAGGTTGTTTGGGGAGGGTGTAGACGGATCAAGGCAGTGGCGTAGGGACCGGGGTCGCAACGGTCGCCTTGGCGACCGGGCCCGGCTCCTAAAGAGGCGGGGGTGGGGCCCGGGGGGCCCATGTTCGTGCGCTATTGGGAGGGTGGGGCGCTGTAATGGAGGGGGGGAGCCGCAGCCGCGGGGAGGGCAGCCCGACCTCTCCCTCCCTTCCTCTCCCCAGGCCCCCCCCCCCTCAGATGCAGAGTGACGAGCATGGAAGCGCTGAAGGCAGAACTCACCTCCCTGCGTTCCAATCGCCGCTGGTCTCCTCTCTGCATAGATGCTGTTACACACGCAGCTTCCGGCTAAACAGGAAGCTGCGTGTGTAACAGCATCTATGCAGAGCGGGAGGAGACCAGCGGCGATTGGAACCAGGGACGGAGGTGAGTTCCGCCTACAGCGCTTCCGTGCGCGTCACTCTGCATCTAAGGGGGGGGGGGGGCCCGGGGAGAGGAAGGGAGGGAGAGGTCGGGCTGCCCTCCCCGCGGCTCCGGCTCCCCCCCCCTCCATTATGTGGGGGCAGCTACCTACCTAATCTATTCTGGGGGGGGGGGCAGCTACCTACCTAATCTATTCTAGGGGGGGCAGCTACCTACCTAATCTATCCTGGGGGGGCAGCCACCTACCTAATCTATCCTGGGGGGGCAGCTACCTACCTCATCTATTCTGGGGGGGGCAGCTACCTACCTAATCTATCCTGGGGGGGGCAGCTACCTACCTAATCTATCCTGGGGGGGGCAGCCACCTATCTAATCTATCCTGGGGGGCAGCTACCTACCTAATCTATCCTGGGGGGGCAGCTACCTACCTAATCTATCCTGGGGGGGCAGCTACCTACCTAATCTATTTTGGGGGGTGGGGAGCTACCTACCTAATCTATTCTGGGGGGGCAGCTACTTACCTAATCTATCCTGGGGGGGGGCAGCTACCTAATCTATCCTGGGGGGGGCAGCTACCTAATCTATCCTGGGGGTGGCAGCTACCTAATCTATCGTGGGGGGCAGCTACCTAATCTATCCTGGGGGGCAGCTACCTAATCTATCCTGGGGGCAGCTACCTAATCTATCCTGGCGGGCAGCTACCTAATCTAACCTATACTGGGGGCAGCTACCTAATCTAACCTATACTGGGGGGCACCTACCTAATCTAACCTATACTGGGGGTCACCTACCTAATCTAACCTATACTGGGGGTCACCTACCTATCTAACCTATACTGGGGGGCAGCTACCTAATCTAACCTATACTGGGGGGCAGCTACCTAATCTAACCTATACTGGGGGGCACCTAGCTCATCTAACCTTATACTGGGGGGCACCTACCTCATCTAACCTATACTGGGGGGCAGCTACCTAATATAACCTATACTGGGGGGCACCTATCTAACCTATACTAGGGGCACTTACTTATCTAACCTGTATTGGGGGCACCTAGCTAGCCTATACAGGTGGCAACTATACTGGCTACCTATATTGGAGGCACCTACCTAACTAACCTATACTGGGGGCACCTACCTATCTAACCTATGCTGGCGGCGCCTGCCTATCTAACCTATACTGGGGGCAACTATACTGGCTACCTATGCTGGAGGCACCTACCTGGCTAACCTATACCGGGGGCAACTATACCGGCTTACCTATGCCTGGCTACCTATACTGGGGTGACCTGTAGCTGGCTATAGGGATTCGGATATGTGTGTGCGTCGGGTGTTGCCGGGGGAGGGGGGGGGGCTGTTGTCGTTGGGGGGGGGGGGGCCCACATCCAGATTCCGCATCGGGGCCCAGAGGTTTCTAGCTACGCCACTGGATCAAGGAACTGTTTATTAGTAAACTGTTTATTTATTTATTGTATTTATAAAGCGCCAACATACTACGCAGCGCTGGACATTAATTTAGGTTACAGACAATATTTAGGGGTGACATACAGCAATATGGCAATACAGGAATACAAGAAAACCAGATCACACAGCACAGTATGAGTACAAGGTAATGCTTAGTCACTGGAGGGGAGCATGGAGATTAGGCAAGTTAGGTTCACTCAAATGCATAGCATGGGTGTACAGTAATGGGAGTCATGGGACTGTTGTAACTGTAACTGTTGTTGTATTCTGAACATATATTGTTATAATATTGTTTTACTACTACTCTGCAGTAGTTAGAGTATTTGTTCGGAATGTTGTTGCGGCCTTGTTATGCCGCTCATTGTACTGTGATCTTTTCTGAAAAAACTCAATAAAAAGTATTTTTTTAAAAGTGTTTCCCCTAAATACTACATTACTTTATGAAATAGATGCTTGTATTCTGCATCAGATCATCATCTACCTAGGCTTATGAATAGTCATGGCGTCCATAAATAAATTAATAGCAAGGTTTCTTCCTTCTGCAGAACACAATAGTGAAGTGGCATTTTAGCTGCATCTGCAGAAAGTAAATAATAGCATTATTTATTATTAGCACGTCTGAACCGGATTCATATTATTCTGCAGCATAATCATTTGGGGTTCAGGGAGATGGCAAACAAATACCTGTAAATGAAATGTCATTGCAGTTAAATGAACTCTTGGAACCATGTGGTGCCTTTATTGAGGGGGAATTGTTATAGTTTTCGCACTTTAACGTTTGTTAATTTTTAAGATGTATTTATGCATTCTTAAAAGAGATTCACATTCAGCTGATTCAGATTTATATATACAGTATATATTTAATAATTTAATATTTAAAAATATAAATTATATACAGAGAAAGTTGGTGCTTCCCGCACGCATACCTATGTAATCGCTGCCGGGAGACTTGGGCGTAGGATACAGCCAGTATATGGCTTATCATGCTGCTGCACAAGTTCCCGGCCACGCTAAATACTATTCCCCCTCCAGGTCCACGTGGATAGTGGGGGAATATTATAATTCGGCTTCGAGCTATTGCTAGAAGGCGAATTATAGTGTTTTAAAATGTAATTTCTGCTCCGTCTTCTGATGGCGCCAAAGTTACTCAGTGTGCGCCGCTATAGTACGCAGTGTGTGCCGCTATAGTACGCAGTGTGTGCCGCTATAGCTGTAGTTCCTATTACGGCCTATGGTGGCGCCACCTGTCTTTCCTGCACTGTTTACAGTGCTCATTCCCGCACACCATTGATATAAACCAATAGTTTTATAAGGGGTGCTAAGGCCGAATATCCAGAGTGCTTTATTCGCTCCTTAACCACTTCGCATCCAGACCTTGTTTTCCCCTTATTGACCAGAGCAGTTTTGACGCTTTAGCGGTGTCCCTTTTTTATCAGCAATAACTTCATCTCTACTCGTGCCACTTAAATGATCTATATATCGTTTTTTTCAAGACAAACTAAGCTTTCATTGGGGGGTATTTGGTACGAAGTAAAATGTTCCTTTCTATGCATTTTAATGGGACAAAGTGGGAAAATTAAAAAAAATGCATTATTTCTACATTTTGACCAATTTCTATTTGGAAATAAAAAGTGCGATTTGACATAAAAACTGTGCCGCCAGTTAAAGTTGCCCCAGTATAGATATCCAGATGTGTCCCCAGTATCACCGCCTCCTCCAGTATAGCCAGATGTCCTGAAGCCCGATCCTCTGTTCTCCGCTCTGCAGTCAGCCGCATATTGCCGGTAACCCGGGTCCCGGCTTGATGACGTCATCAAGCCAGGACCCGGGTTACCGGCAATACGTGGCTGAATGCAGAGCGGTGAGCAGAGGATCAGGCTTCAGGATCATCGCAGGAACAAGGTAGGTGAGTGAGGCTCCTTGCTGGATGATTTTTTTTAACTATTTGTGCGCGGAGGGGGACAGATGAAGGATCGCTGCAGTTCACTACTGCAGCGATCATTCATGGGAGGGGGGTGGACTAATTGGCCAAAAGGGAACATGTTCCCTTCTACCAATTAGTATTGCAGCTGACAGTGCCGGAGGGTGTGCTCTGAAGCGCACCCGACCGTGCACAGCAAGGCTGCAGCAGCCAGGTCAGTATATCTACGTCGCTGTGGCTTGGAGGGTGCCACAGCTGACGTAGATATACTGTAGTGGTGGGGAAAGTGGTTAAAGAGAAGCTCCGAGCAAGAATTGATCTTAATCCCAATCAGTAGCTGATACCCCCTTTTACATGAGAAATCTATTCCTTTTCACAAACAGACCATCAGGGGGCGCTGTATGACTGATATTGTGGTGAAACCCCTCCCACAAGAAGCTCTGAGTACCGAGGTACTTCTGGCAGTTTCCTGTCTGTGAACCTTGTTGCCTTGTGGGAAATGGCTGTTTACAGCTGTTTCCAACTGCTAAAACAGCATACAGAAGCTACATCACCTGCCAGCAGTAAAAATGTCACCATGTAATAAATGTCAGAATATAAATCAGGGATTAAACATATTTTACAATGGGCAAACACTGACTAAATCATTTATACATAATTATTGGAAAAATGAAGCACTTTTTTATTACATTATTTTCACTGGAGTTCCTCTTTAAGTCCATAATAAGGATGGTTGGAAATGCCTGTTTTTTTCAGATTTCCATTTTTTTCCAATTTTTGAGGAGTATTTTATTAGTCATCTGAGAATGCAAAAAAAAAAACAAAAAAACGGAAATCAAAAAAATGAAAAATCAGTCTTGTGATTTATTTAAAATTACCACGGTGATCTGATTTTTGCAGAAATATTCTGGATTCTCTGATTGGTCCAATGCTTCCGAGTTCTGTAATTGGGATAAAATTACAGAGTTGTGGTAAATTGGATTTCCGTGGAATTACAATTGCCGGAAGTGCAGACCTTTCATGTACGGTGCGACTCCCCTTAGTGATGGCTTCTAATCGTGTCATCAGCAGAAGCCCTCACTAGCCAGCACCAGAGATAAGAGGTCTGCGCTCGCCACTGGAATTGCTGGTGAGGGGAGCCACAATTGCTCCCAGGAGATCCAGATGTCAGTAGCCATTCTCCTTCCTGGCCTCCGAAGCTCTGACTCACTCTGGTGAGATTGCCGTCATCAATCTTACTACAAAGTAACAGTGACACCCGGAGGACGGAGGTCAAATTGCAGCCCTGGAGCCCAGGGGGGTGAGTGAGCGCTGGTGCTGCTGCCTTTCTGGCAGCATGATTTTTTCCTGATTTCAGGGTCTAATACTTTTTAAAAAGACCCTAACATCCGGAAATAATCATACAGCCAGGGGGGGTAGCTAGCAGTTGTACATGACAATTCCATAAAGCGCATTGTGGTACCTCCTTCTGCAGGTGCCCCCCTCAGCACCTGCCTGGTTTGGCTATGCCTAAAAACATCAGTTGTTTCAAGAAAGTCTGTCCACTGTATGACTCATCTGTCTTTCAGCTGTGTCTCAGCTGTACATTGATATGACATCTTTCTCGTTTGATGATTTAAAGCCGTTCACACACAAATATAATAAATAAATTAACATCAGTTTTCAAATGATCGCATCTGCTCTGCATCCACCTAATAAGGCTTTTATCGGACATCACTTCTTTGAACACTGCTGGATGTCCTGCCTCTACCATGTATGGATTTTATGAGTCTTGTCAGGTGAAAGGGATAAGGTGAGCAGTGGTCTATATGCTGGAAAGTGACATTTTTTCACACAAAGTTAATTGAGGATTTTTTCTGCTGTTATAACATGAATACAAGGGTAACAGAATGTCAGTATGGTTATGAAAGTGGTTCTTGAACCCCTACAGAGGACTCAGCAGGGGAGCAATCATTGTGCTTCTGTGCTGAATTCTGCTCTGCGAAGGGCAGAGGGACAGGCAGGTTAGGAACCCTTCATATATGCATTGCATGTATGTGATGTAACACTAAGGCCCCTATTACACTTAATCAGTTGCTCTCAGTTATAACTGAAAGAAAACTGATTTTCAAAGTAATGCCCATGTTTTCCTATGGCACCTTTCAAACTTAAAGAGGAACTCCAGTGAACATTGTACTGTGGGCAGGTGATGTAGCTGATGCATGGTTTTTGGCCGTTGGAAACAGCTGTAAACAGCTATTTTCCACAATGCAACAATGTTTACAGACAGGAAACTGCCAGGAGTACCTCGGTACTCAGAGCTTTTTGTGGGCGGGGTTTCACCACAATATCAGTCATACAGCGCCCCTGAGGATCTGTTTGTGAAAAGGAATAGATTTCTCATGTAAAAGGGGGTATCAGCTACTGATTGGGATAAAGTTCCATTTTTGGTTTCTCTTTAACGTGTTTTAGCTGAAATCTTCTTCCCAATGCACTGCTATGGAAAAAACGCATACCAACGCACACTAACACATACTAACGCACACCAACTGATTAACCACCTTAGCGGTAATGACGAGCTCAGCTCGTCCATTACCGCTGCAGTGGATATCTCCGGCCCCTGTGGGCCGATTTTGATAAAAAAAAATTTCATACACGCAGCTAGTACTTTGCTAGCTGTGTGGGGGGTCCGATCGCTAACAGCGGCGTAAGGGAGTCCCCCCCGCCCAGACCCCTTGCACAGCCTGGCCAATCAGTGCCTGGCTGCGCTATGGGGCTGCATCGAACACCCCCCGACGCCATGACGTCGATGACATCATCCCGATTGTCGCCATGGCGACGAGGGAAACCAAGCAGAAAATCCCATCTACAACGAGATTTTCTGCTTGCTGTAAAAGCCAGCGGCGATCGGACTAGATGGGCAGATGCGCCCTCTAGTGGTGAATCATGTAGCTAACTGAAAGTTAGCTACAATGATTCAAGAATTTTTTTTTTTTTTTAAAAACTATCCGCACGCCACCGTGGCAATTTTAACGTAACGCCAGGGTGGTTAAGTGTAAACGGGGTCTTACAGTGGTCAATGCTTCAGCTGTGTGTTTTTTTAAAGTGAACCTAAGGTGAAAATAAACAGAGGAGTTAAACAATTATATCTAACCTGTTATGCTGAAAAAATTTCTTTTTTTAAAAATATCTTTTTAATGTTTTATGTTTATGTTTAAAAATTTAACCACTTCAGGACCAAGCCATTTTTCACAATTCTGCTATGCATTTAATGATGGATCTTGGGCAATTTTTAGTCTACCTAAACATATTTAGTCTTGTTTTTTCTCAGGACAAACAGTGCTTTCTTTTGATATCATTTAATTATAGTAAATCTGGAATTTGCTTTTGTTTTTAAGAGATAATATCCTTAAAAAATTAAAACAACAAAAACAGAATTTTCTGAATTTTTCAAACAAAAACATGTAAATATCTCAAATTGCAGTAGTAAAACATTCACAAATAGATGAATCCATATGTTTTCTATGCAGAGATGTCAAAATGATGTATTTATTGTCTAAGCACACTGCAGGGGCACACAATAAAGGTGGAAATTAGGATTTTAAGACCAAAAAGGTGATAATGATGCGATCCTAGTGATCAGGTGATCAGGAACTTATCAAAATCACTCCTCATTCATTCCAGAAGGTGCCAGCTGTCAAACTACACAAGAACGCTAAAGTAAAAATCTTCAATGTGTCAGAAACTAGCATTCATAGACAGGACGTAAATTTTAATATGTATGTGGTTAAAAAGTAGATTAAATGTTTTATTGTCTCTGCTAAATGACACAGTCCTTCCATGTCCCAGAGCTAAAATATATGAACTATTGACCTTTTTGTAACTATCTCCTGCACTCAGAAGCTGTTCTCTGCCAGGAAAGGCAGTTTTAGAGACAGACAAAAAAATGGCATGTAGATCATATAATTTTCGTTCCAATGTTGTGCTACAATGTCCTGCAGAAACGATGCATTCCCATAGACTTACACTGTGTATGATATGCATAATGCATATATGTTGTGCAAAAATGTGCACCCAGGGGCGTAACAATAGGCCCTGCAGCCCCTGCGCCTGCAGGGGGGGGCCCGGCCACCCCCCCAGGGGCCCGCTCGGGGCCGTTTTGTGGGGGCTGGAGGGGTGGCAGCATGAGGGGAAAGCCTTGGCCACAGTCGGCGGGGAGGGGGGAAGTTCCCCCCCTCTCCCTCACCTCAGGGCTCTCCCCTCTGCGCTCCCCTCCAGCTAGTTACCGTCTGTGGGCAGCGGGCAGCAGCGGAGGCGGCAGATACATACCTTCTTCCTTGCGTTCCATCACAGCCTTCTCGCTCTAGCGGCTGACGTTACTTCCGGAAGTGACGTCAGCCGCTAGAGCGAGAAGGCTGCGATGGAACGCAAGGAAGATGGTATGCATCTGCCGCCGCTGCCCGCTGCCCACAGACGGTAACTAGCTGGAGGGGAGCGCAGAGGGGAGAGCCCCGAGGTGAGGGAGAGGGGGGGAACTTCCCCTCTCCCCGCCGACTGTGGCCAAGGCTTTCCCCTCATGCTGCCACCCCTCCGGGGGGGGGGGGGGGCCCACTCGTAGCCGGTTTTTGGGGGCTGGAGGGGTGGCAGCATGAGGGGAAAGCCTTGGCTCTGAATTTCTGCAGGGGGGCCCGGCGGGGCTTAGTTACGCCCCTGTGTGCACCTCTGCGTTACGCCTCTGAATCTTTTTGAATACAGCAGCAGAGTTATATGGGAGATAAAACCTCCAGGGCTTTTAACTTTTCCTGTCTCCTCATATTAACACTTCCTAAACAAAAGTGCACAGCGCATGTTATTAAAATAAAATGGCTTATCTAGCAGATTGGTTTATTGTAACTTTATTTAATTTAAAGGGTACCTGTATGGAAAAAAAGTGCCCCGAATAGGTACTCCCCTCGAGGGAGGGAAGCCTCTGGGTCCTCCAAGGGCTTTCTCCATGCTCCTCCACCGGGACTATATAGCCCCCAAAAGATTGTCAACAAGGACTTGTCAATGGCTCGTGCATAGGCTGTACCACGGACCCCTTTGGGCTTCAACAGAAAAAGCAGAGTCCGGTCAGTCATGGATAAGATGTAATGGGTCTCTAGGCAAGGTAGAAGATTTAGAGCCCCCTTGTGGTCCTTTTGGTAAGTGAAAGTGAAGAGTGCAGTGGCAGCCGGGCCCCTTGACACCCACTAGGCCCCAAGCACCTGCCTAGGTTGCCTGAGTCCTGTTGGGTTTGTGCTACTGTGCATACGCAAGCCATCTGCGCTTGAAGCTGTGTGCCTGTGATCTGGCAGAGGAGGACTGTGGAACTCTTTGGAGGATTCAGAGGCATCCGCCACCTGAGGTAAGTATCTAAGGGCCCGTTTACACTATGAAATGATGCGAGTGCGGCTACCTAGCTGCATCACTTCCGCTGCCGTTCGCGTCGCTTCCACATCGGAAAGTGTATGGAGGGGACGGTGGGCGGATGCATCTGTGCGACAATCTGCAGCATGCTGAAGATTCTCGGATCGCTCCGCACACAATGCATGCAATGGAAACTGCTATTGCCGTGCATTGGTTCAGGACAACCGCTGTGTGATGCTGCTATGTAGCCGCATCGCACCGCATGTAATGGAAACGGGACCTAAATTAAAGAGACTCTGTAACAAAATGTTCATCCTTATTTCTTCTATCCTATAAGTTCCTATACCTGTTCTACTGTGCTCTGTCTAACTGCAGCCTTTCCTAATTGCACAGTGGCTGTATTATCTCTGTTATATGATCTAATCTTCTCTCCTCTGTGGGCTCTGTCGGGCTGAGGCCCTCAGGCTGGAATGTGCTGTGCTGCTTGTGATTGGATAGAAGCTATACACACCCTCTCCAGGCCCCCTGCATGCTCTGTATGACTCACACACTGAGATACACTCAGCGTATCACTTGCTATGTCTTTTGTTTGTAAACACTGCATAAAAATGGCAATTACAAGCCAGGATTTCAGCAGGGAGAGGCAGAAACAGCACAGAGGGGCCCAGGAGAACATAATGAATAGAATGGTATGCTTTTTATTGTAAGAATTTTACAGTACAGATTCTCTGTAAGGGAATGAAATCCTCACAGGTAATTCAGACACTTTCCCAAATAACATAGTTACCTTCTAATCTTTTATCGCACACACTACTCCGCAGATATGACTATATATATTACATAATTAACTGTGCTACACCATTCCTCATTCATTTTTCTATGAAGTATTAATATTGTAAGAAAAAACTTGTGCTGTAATTAGTGAACTTAAATGAAGTTAGAGAAGTAGTCGGGCCCCTGAGTCTTAGCCTACTTCTTGGTCTCAGTACGGCTGTGCGTGTTCATTAAATTCATAGCTTCCCTGTGCCCTATAAAGAGTGTCTGGACAGCATGGGGCTTGTTTTGGACTCCTTAATTGCACTCATTAAATTAATACTCATAACGGCCAATGCGGCCTACCATATTGTTTTGCCATCATACAGTACAGAAGTGGTATATTTCTTTTTTTATTGTTCCTCCAAAGTTATCCCTTAATTGTGTCCTAAGTGCATTTCCTTGCAAGCAACTTGATTGGTAGTACAGCAGAGTCCCTGGTCTCCGGCACTGGTGGGAATCGGCTGATGCCGGATACATGTGCTTGAGCAACCGCCAACCCCCCCCCCCCCCCCCCCAAATACTCACCGAGCCTCCAGTGATATCTCTATAGTAGTCTCACTGCAGCTCCTATTGTTTTTTCGGCATTGGGTCGGGTGACACACCGGCATTCAGCGATGGAAAGCCACTAGAAGCCTGTTAGGAGCTGCAGGGAGACTACAAGACATAACTGGAGGCTTGTTAAGTATTTTAATGCCTCCAAATCCTCCTAAAAAATGCCCCGTTATCCATCAGGCATGCCGGTTAGTTGAGACTTCCAGTTGCCTGAGTTTCGGATATCGTGGACTTTTCTGTATATGGAGTCACCTGAATTCATTTACACCCTATTGGCTGCAATGGCTAGCAACCAGAGCAATGTTGCTATGCAAGTTGGAACACTGACAGTAACCAGCCTACAGCTTATGTTATATTAAAGTGGTCTGAAAGCCAGCATTTCAACTTTGTTCTAAAAGATTCTTCTCAGCTTGAAAGCTACTATCCCAGAAAAAAATTCTAGCAGAACATCATTGAAATGGTTAAACAAAGCACTTTCTCATGCTATTCAGCTTCAAATCCGCATCCAAACTGGAGATAACAGTATCTTTTTTACTTGTTAAACACAAATGTATCAACACTGGAATGTAAACAAACACTCTCTGAGAAACTGTCTCTGCTTCAGGCACACACAGTGTCCAGAATAGCTCATTAGAAGATTTTAATATATAATAAAAAGCAGTTATAATAGATAAAGAATAAAATGCAATGCCAGCTTTCAGGGCTAGAAAAACTACACTTTGGAAACTTGTAATGTGTAAACAGACAATATTAGGTGTGCACAAAAGCAAATATGATAACTGGATGAGTAATAAAAAGTAGAAAGACCACTTTAATGTCTATAAATAGCACAAGGTTATTAAAGTACATTTGCTTAACTTAATTAAGCTGTATTTTTTAGGCCCAAAATTGCAATCATATGATCCATGCCTAGCACTCAAAAACCCATTAAAGTCAGGGGCGTAGCAATAGGGGGTGCAGAGGTTGCGACCACATCGATGCCCTTGGGCCAGAGGGGCCTTCCCTTTCAACTGCAGTATTAGCTCTCTATTGGTTCTATGCTCATAATAATCGCTTCTATAGATGCTTTCAATGATAATAATCATTAACAAACTACTCCCCTTTCCCTGGGAGTGTCTCTATTGTAGTAGCAAACAGAGGGATACTGTGGGGTGTGCTCCACCTCACAACCAGCTCTCCACTGACGTCTCCTGTGTAGTATGATAGGGGGGTGTCTCTATTGTAGTAGCAAACAGAGGGATACTGTAGGGATTGCTCTGCCTCACAACCAGCACTATACTGACGTCTCCTGTGTAGTATGATAGGGGAGTGTCTCTATTGTAGTAGCAAACAGAGGGATACAGTGGGGTGTGCTCCACCTCACAACCAGCTCTCCACTGACGTCTCCTGTGTAGTATGATAAGGGAGTGTCTCTATTGTAGTAGCAAACAGAGGGATACTGTAGGGTGTGCTCTGCCTCACAACCAGCCCTCCACTGACGTCTCCTGTGTAGTATGATAGGGGAGTGTCTCTATTGTAGTAGCAAACAGAGGGATACTGTAGGGATTGATCCGCCTCGCAACCAGTCCTCCACTGACGTCTCCTGTGTAGTATGATAGGGGAGTGTCTCTATTGTAGTAGCAAACAGAGGGATACTGTAGGGATTGCTCCGCCTCACAACCAGCCCTCCACTGATGTCTCCTGTGTAGTATGATAGGGGAGTGTCTCTATTATAGTAGCAAACAGAGGGATACTGTAGGGATTGCTCCGCCTCACAACCAGCCCTCCACTGACGTTTCCTGTGTAGTATGATAGGGGAGTGTCTCTATTATAGTAGCAAACAGAGGGATACTGTAGGGATTGCTCCGCCCCACAACCAGCCCTCCACTGACATCTCCTGTGTAGCATAGTGTAAGGGAGTGTCCCCTTTGTAGCAAACAAACAGAGAGATACTGTTGGATGGGTTCCACCTCACATCCAGCTCTCCAATGACTTCTCCTGCGTTGTAGGAAAATCCTAAAAGATATAGATCAATTCATTGTGATAAGCAGTGATAAAGTTTTTGGTGAATAAATGGGAGGGGAAAATTGCTCAAATGCATAAGGTAAAAGAAGACTGAAGGCTGAAGTGGTTAAAGGTTATTATGCTGTTGCTTATCTTTTAGAACAGAGATGAAGTTCTGAATTTCATGTCCGCTTTAAAGCAGATCTTAAGCTGGCCACTAACTGTCCAATATCTAGCGAAAAATCGTTCGAGCGATCAGAAATTCTGATCGGATTGGTTCTAAATAATCTCCATTGGTGGACACAATCGATTATGAACGAGTGAAAAAAATGTCGCCCGAATTAATTTTCGTCGAACGAAAATTTGGATTTTCTTGGTGGTCGTGATAGATAGGAAGTAATGATTGGTTAGTCGATTTTTCGTCCGATCAGAATTTCTGATCGCTCGAACAATTTTTCGCTAGAGATTGGGCCATTAGTGGCCAGCTTAAGTTCCCCAACCAGCAACATACTAGCATTGCTGCTGTTACACTTCCACTCCATTAAAAAAAGATAATGTTTAACCCATAGTATGTATAAGATCTTATTCTGATAAGCATTAGCAGCTGCAGGAGTTGTGTTCAGACATTAGAGTCATTCATCTGTGCCTTCTGTTCCAAATGTTCTTGTAAAGCAGCAGGTAAGGGGTTTATTATATGTAAAGTGAACAGATGATAATGCAGAGAAATGCAAATCTGCCCCCAGCACCCCTCTACCCCGAACTGATAATCTGCAGCTTAAAGTTTTTCGTTTTTTTATTTCTTTTTTTCATGATGCAGTTAGTTCAACTTGAAAGAAGTACTCCGGATTTGTAAATATCCAGTGGCGTAACTACAGGGGAGCAGCTCCTGCGGCTGCAGGAGGGCCCAGAGGTGTGGAGGGGCCCGAACTACTAACCTTCCCACCCTCTGATACTCCAGATCAGGAGTTTTCATGACTACACCTGTTATGGGTTTGAAGATTGTAATGGTCACACTTGTATTATGACCCTAGAGATGGGCCCCCAGGCTGGGAGGGCACCAAGGGGAGGCAAAGGAAGGGTTGTGAACATTAATGGGGATCTATCAATGTTTTGCAGGAGAGGGGGGGGGGGGGCTTGAGTTACTCCTCTGTATATATCCCCCATAAGCATTGCTGATATTCCTGAGGTAAGTTTAACTTAAAGTGAACCTCCGGACTAAAAATCTACTCAGCAGAACTGAAAAGGCTTGGTGTTTCTTTAACAGTTTCACAGCATCAGAACTTTGTTTTTCTTACCAAAGCATCATTTTAGCTGCATTTTTAACTAAGCTCCACCCATCAAAGAAAAAAAGCCTGGGCTTTTCTTCCCTGATGCTGTGCAGAGCATGATGGGATTTTCTATGTTGTTATTCACGTTGCCTAGCAACTGGGAGAGGTGCTCAGGACACAGAACAGTTGGAACTGTGTCTCATGCTCCCTGTCACCTCCTTTCAACCAGAAAGATGGCTGCCATCATGAAATCAAACATTTGCCTGTTCTTTTAAAACAGTGTGGTTAAGAGATTATATTACCTATCTATTTTAATTAACATAACTAATGTAACTTAAATGACAGTATGTTTGTTTAGGCTGGAGTTCCTCTTTAATAAGAAAAGGGGATACATGACCATGACTGCAAGCCAGATAACTAGCAGCACGGTGGCGTAGTGGTTAGCTCTCTCACCTTGCAGCGCTGGGTCCCTGGTTCGAATCCCAGCCAGGGCACTATCTGCAAAGAGTTTGTATGTTCTCTCCGTGTCTGCGTGGGTTTCCTCCGGGTACTCCGGTTTCCTCCCACATTCCAAAAACATACGAATAAGTTAATTGGCTCCCCCTAAAATTGGCCCTAGACTACAGTACTTACACTACATAATATAGACATATGGCAATGGTAGGGATTAGATTGTGAGCTCCTTTGAGGGACAGTTAGTGACAATATATATATATATACACTGTACAGCGCTGCGTAATATGTTGGCGCTATATAAATAATAATAATAATAATAACTAGAGATTATGGTGTTGGAGGTATTGGAAGCCCTTGGGCACCTCTTAGTCTAATAGCAATCAGTGTGTGATGGCTGGGGTGGAAGGGACGGAGGGAGGGGCCTCTTAGTGTAATAGCAATCAGTGTGTGATGGCTGGGGTGGGAGGAATGGAGGGAAGGGCCTCTTAGTGTAATAGCAATCAGTGTGTGACGGCTGGGGTGGGAGGGATGGAGGGAGGGGCCTCTTAGTCTAATAGTAATTAGTGTGTGACGGCTGGGGTGGGAGGGATGGAGGGCGCACTTTGGTGTCTCAGCCTTGGGTGCTAGAGGACCTTGTCCCTGCTTTGATACTTACCTTCTGAAAGCTGCATGCATCTGGGAAGATGTTTGTAAATCATTTAATGATTGTTGGACTGTAGAGTTGGGTACTTGACTGGTGGTATCGTGTGCACTAATGGTTCAATGAGGTTGTGGAGACAGCGTCCACAGCATTTCCTGTATACGCTGCTCATTACTAACAAGTGTGTTCCCAGCTGCTGACCGCGCATGGTTCATACCGGACAGTTCAGACTGATCGGAGCTGCAAATTGGGGAGCAGTCAACTGTGGATTTCTTCTCTCAAGATTGGGATCTGCAAGGCTTACGCACAAAAGTGTAGGCAACCAAGTAACCATTACAGGACTCAGCATCAGACGCATATGCTTGTTTTGCTTGAACGCTGCTTAACCCGCCTGCCCTCACTAACTATCTGCCTTTGCAACTGCTTCATCCTCTTCTTCTAGAACTGTTCCGCTTTGCTGCCTATGCTATATTCATGCCTTGAATGTCCGCACCTGAGGTCTGTGATTAGGACTATCTTGCTGTTTTAGAGCTACTTTGCTTGAAGACAAATTTTTATGCTCTATACTAAGCCAATGGAATCTGCTATGCTGGACGCATAACCCATAGGTCCACGGTCATTTACACACCACCAGAGGCGGGACAAGGTCCTCCAGCACCCAAGGCTGAGACACCAAAGTGCGCCCCTCCATCCCTCCCACCCCAGCTGTCACACACTGATTGCTAATAGACTAAGAGGCGCCCCAGGGCCCACAACCTCCCCAACACCTTAATATCTAGTTATCTGGCTTGCAATCACTGCCATGTATCCCCTTTTCTTATTTCTTTCTGCTTCAAACACAATTAGGAATGACAGCTGAATGAATTGTGCTCCCCCTCCTACACTGCGCCCTGAGGCTGGAGCCTCTCCAGCCTATGCCTCGGCCCGGCCCTGCACACCACTATAGAGGTCTATGGGCCTATTAAAGTGAACCAGAGGTGAGAGTGATATGGAGGCTGCCATATTAATTTACTTTTAAACAATACCAGTTGCATGGAAGTCCTGCTGATCTATTGCAATGGTAATGAAATGGTTGATTACTAAGCTTTCTGTCATGCTGCCCCTAACCTTTGGGACTCCCTACCATACCCAGTAAAGACAGCCCTATCCCTCGAGTTATTCAAATCCAGACTGAAAAGCCACCTGTTTAGCCTGGCATTTGTGGACTTGTACAATTCTTCTTCTGTATCACAACTTACCAATCAACCAATTACCAGTCTGAGCCATGCTTATGCAATTTGAGTCCTATGGGAGAAAAGCGCTTTACAAATGTTTTTTGCTGTTGTTGAGTACATGTTGGTTATTATTAAAAGTTGGTTGGGTTATTGATTTATTGAACCTGAAGCAATGGAAGCTGGCGTGTTTATTTCCTTTTAACCAATACCAGTTGCCTGGCAGCCCTGCTGATCTATGCGGCTGCAGTAATGTCTGAATAACACAAGAAACAAGCATACAGCTAATCTTGTCAGGTCTGACAATAATGTCAGAAACACCTGATCTGCTGCATGCTTGTTCAGGGGCTATGGCTAAAAGTATTAGAGGCAGAGGATCAGCAGGGCTGCCAGGCAACTGGTATTGGTTAAAAGGAAATAAACATGGCATCCTCCATATCCCTCTGACTTCAGGTGTCCTTTAAAAGGCTGTGGACTATTAAAGGGAACCTAAAACAAGGCTTCCATATTCTTATTTCCTTTTAAGCAATACCAGTTGCCTGGCTATCCTGCTGATCTCGTTGGCTGCAATAGTGTCTGAATCACACCCGAAACAAGCACGTAGCTAATCCAGTTAGACTTCAGTCAGAAACACCTGATCTGCATATGCTTGTTCAGGCTTTATGGCTGAGGGCTGGAACCCACTACAAAACGCTATCGCTAGTGTTTTATATGAGCGGTTTGTGAGCGTTTTCGGTAGCGATTTTAAAAAGTATCAATATGCCAGCGCTTGTGTAGCGATTAGCGTTTTTAATTCTGATTGGTCCTTTCAATTCATTTTAATTTTCTTACAGTGTGCAGTAATGTAAAAACACTAGCAAAATCGCTCTGTGTAGGTTTTGACGAGCGATTATACCAGCTTTTATATACTTTACATTGCAGAAACGCTAATCGCTAACACTCAAAAATGCTGCATGTCCTGTGTTTGCGATTATTGGTAATCGCAATCGCTCCAGTGGAGTTTGGCCCATCCATTACCATTAGCTGAGCGTTTAGGGAAAACGCTCAAAAAAAAAAATCGCTCTAGCGGGTTTCAGCCCTTAAAGTATAAAAGGCAGAGGATCAGCAGGCCAGCCAGCGCCTGTTTAAAAGGAAATAAATATGGCAGCCTCAATATCTCTCTCCCTCCGGGTTCCCTTTAAATGGCTAAGAGCGCCTGTGTCAATTTAATTTAGAGTGATAAGACATAGCATAGTGTAATATTCACTTGCAATTCCCATGTACAATTGGATTAAATATGGTGGCATTTTACATTTGCCTGCAGCTAGGTGTCTCACATATCCAGAAATATTTACAGGAATAACTGAACGGAAGACAGAGAGCTTCCAATTGTCACAGCAAGCCTATCAGCCAGGGATTTACTGCGCTGAGACTTGCGTGAAAAGAGGAAGAGAAAAGGAATTAGAATTCCGCCCTTGTGCAGCTGTCATCGGACGGCTCACCAGTCTCAGCTATTGCCGGAGATTTGATCTCAGCAAACATCACAGGTAACTGATGGAATCCCTGTGGCAAGGAAAGTCATAGGAATTAACAAGGGGCTGGAGATGGATTTCTGGCAACTATTTCCAGGCTCTGCTCTCCTGGGAGAAGAAGCTGGGCTCCAAAGCTAACAGCTCTGACTGCTAACGAAAATGTACTCTGGGAGGTTTGATACTGATGCAAACAGTGGAGGCAACAGCAGAGCAAAAACAAGGCAGTGAGGATCAGTAATATTGCAATGCTAACTATTCTCCTATGGTGGTGGCCTAGAATGGGTTGAAACTATGAAGGTTACATAGGTGATGCAGTCCACTGGGACTGCTGTAAGGTAAACTTGTTCCATTTATTCTTAAAAACACATAAGGAAGGGAGGGAGCGCTCCATCACCGTTTCCAGAAAGTTGTTCCATTCATTGCTGGAGTGTAACTGGTTAGCAGATACATACTCAGGGCCGGCGCTATAATAAAGGCAGAGAAGGCAGCTGCCCTAGGGCCCCGGCCGCCTGGGGGGCCCTGGCCCCCGCTGGCAGCCTGGGACACTGTCTGTGCTGTGCTGCCTGTGTGTCCTGGCCTGCTGCAGGCCTGACTCTGCCCTGTGTGTGGGTGCCGGCTGGGTGCGGTGCGGAGACTCACCGCAAGTTAAAAATTTGAGCCTGGCCAGCCCAGAGCTGGGGAGCGGGGCCTGTAGATGGTCACGGACGGGGAGGAAAGAACTGAAGAAGAGATACGTACCGCTACCGCCGGTTCCAGCGTCGGGTCTCCATGGAAACCACCCGGCATCCTGACTCTTGACCTCTTCCATTCAGCGCTGCCGGGCCGGCTCCACCTCCTGGACGCAGTCACCAGACTGATATCAGGCATGGACGTCAGTGCGTAGACGTCCATGCCTGCGAGGAAAGAGTCACGTGACGTCAGCAGAGTGCAGGAGCGGCATCAGTGTGCGGAGACCTGAGAGCCTGTCCGGACTCCGGAGCCTGACTGACGTAAATGGTAAGTCAGTCAGGCAATGCCAATCCGTTCTAACAATAACATGTGGTGGTTGTTGCGGGGGGGGGGGGGGGAGGACTGGGGATGGGCGGGGGGCTTTGGTGGATGGTGATGTTAGCAAGTGTCATCTAGGGGGCCCCCTATTTTTTTTCTGCCCCAGGGCCCCCTTTCACCTAAAACCGGCCCTGTACATACTGTACAACAAACAAATGTTTTAACTTAAAGAGACCCTGTAACAAAAAGAAGGGGGAGTACTTACCTCGGGCGGGGGAAGTCTCTGGATCTGATTGAGGCTTCCCCCGTCCTCCTCTATCCCACAGTGGTCTTGCTGTGCCCTTTGGAAGCCACAGCCAACAATTTCTCAGGCTGTGGTGGAGGCGCAGCTGTGCCTGCAATATTTACCTTCCTGGCTCCAGCGCAGGCGCACTAGCAGCTGTTGGCTCGGATCAGGCAGAAATAGCCGATGCCAGTCAGATCTGCTCTACTGCACAGGAACAAGCCGCCTGTGCAGTAGAGCGGAGATGACTGGGATTGGCTATTTCCGCCTGATCCCGAGCCGAGAGACGCTAGTGCACCTGCACTAGAACTCGGAAGGTCAAATATTTATATAGCTGCCGTTCGGAGCAGCCCAGCGAGACCACGGTGGGTCGGAGGAGGACAGGGAAAGCCTAAATCGGATCCATAGGCTTCCACCTCCCAAGGTAAGTATCCCTCAGGGGCTCTTTTTTCCAGTACAGGTTTTCTTTAAAGCAAACCTGAAGCAAAATAAAGTTATGAGATAATGAATTGTGTGTGTAGTACAGCTAAGAAAGAGAACATTAGTAGCAAAGAAAAAAGGCTCATATTGTTTGCAGTACAGGAAGAGCTCAAAAAACTTCAGTTGTTATCTATGCAAAAGGACTTCTCTGAGATATTTGACCCACTAGGTCCAATACAGTCCTGTTTTCTGAAGCACTTATGCCTCAAAGAAACAGTGAGAGACAGGTTGAGATAAACTTTTACTGCAGGTAAGTTCAAAGGGTCATTATTTCTAATCTATGGTTTGTGAACTGCAAATATGACAGAATGATGCAATGTTATAAAAACGAAAAAAAAAAAAAGCTATATAACTGACCATAAAAATATAAGACTTTTCTTTGCTACTAATGTTCTATTCATTATCCGTACTACACATACAATTCATTATATCATAAGTTTTGTTTAGTTTTTTCACTTCAGCTTTGCTTTAAAGGGAAGGTTCAGGCACAACCTAAAAAAAATAAAAATACAAATCCTCTTACCTGGGGCTTCCTCTGTGGCAGGCAGGACGTGCCCTCGCCGTGGCTCTGCAGGCTCCCGGTCTTCTTCGGTGGCCGACCTGACCTGGCCAGGCTGGCTGCCAGGTCGGGCTTCTTCTGCGCTCCAAAATGTGCCTCACGGGGGCGCGCTGACGTCATCGGACGTCCTCCGGGCTGTACTGCGCAGGCGTAGTATTTCTGTGCCTGCGCAGTACAGCCCGGGGACGTCCGATGACATCAGCGCGCCCCGTGAGGCGCATTTTGGAGCGCAGAAGAAGCCCGACCTGGCAGCCGGCCTGGCCAGGTCGGGTCGGCCACCGAAGAAGACCGGGAGCCTGCGGGGCCACGGCGAGGGCACGTCCTGGCTACCACGGGCTGGAGGAAGCCCCAGGTAAGAAGATTTGTATATTTATTTTTTTTAGGTCGTGCCTGAACCTTCCCTTTAAGCCTCATACATACAGTACATGAGGCTGTACACACGTTAGACTATCACCAGACATGGTCCCTTATGCTGGGTACACACGCTGCGTTCCCGCATTCGATGCAGCACTCGATTTCCGGCCACTCGATTATTTCTGAGCATTTCCGAGCGCATTTCGATGATTGTTAGGTCGACTCTCATGCAAAGTATGCCAAATCGACCTAACGATCCATCGAAACGGGAATCGGACATGTCGGAAATAATCGAGCGGCTGGGAATCGACGGGAATCGAGCGGGCAATTGAGTGCGGGAATGCACCGTGTGTATCCAGTATTACAGCCGCCTCAGCTGCGAGTCTAATGTGTGTACAGCCTTTTTTCTTTTTACTTCTTCCACTGCAAGCGAAGCTGGTGGACTATGGGCTTTGCCATAGGTGCCCATTTAAATATTATCATTAAGGGGAAGTTTGGGCACCCGAAAATTAGCGCTTTTTTTAAGCTTAGCCAAGAGGGTGGAGAGTGGTTAAGGGTAGCAGTGGGGGCTTAAGGCTAGCTGTTGGGAGTGGGTGGTTAAGGGTAGCCGTGGATGGGGGTGGTGAAGATTAGCTGTGGGGTGAGGGTGGTTAAGGCTAGCTGTGGGTGGGGTGGTGAAGGGTAGCTGTGGGGGAGGGTGATTTAGGCTAGCTGTGGGTTGGGGTGGTAATTGTGAAGGGTAGCTGTGGGGGAGGGGTGGTTTAGGCTAGCTGTGGGTGGGCGTGGTGAAGGGTAGCTGTGGGGAAGGGGGGGTTAAGGTTAGGGATCTGTAAAGGATGGGATATGTGTGAAAATAGGGGTATTTTTCATTGTCGTTGCTCTTTTTGGCTTCACTGGGTGCCCTTATTTCCTCCGAGTCCTTTTTTTAAATAGATGCATCTGCAGGTGTGTAATAGCCGCAAGTAGAAAGTATTGGTACTCAGGCACCTAGTTAGTGAGTTGGTTGCCCCATAAGTTAGTAAGTTACTAGTAACTTATTGTCTACAGAAGAAGCTTCTGTAGGCTTCCCTCTACCTAGGTAAGTATCTGTTTTTTGTTTTAGGTTTTTGCCTCAGGTACACATTGAGGCACCTATTAAAGGTTGGCCTTTGCACCAGCGGGGACCCCAGGACGGCAGCTGAGAGCAGAGCTGTGGTGTGGGACATGTCAGCAGGGGTAGTGGCAGGCAATAGGAAAACGGATATCCCTCTACACAGGCCGTTTTGGACACAGAAACGAATCCGTTTCTGTGTCCCAGCCTATAGGGGAGAGAGGGGGCCGCCATGATGGAGGGTGATAGCAGGCAGGATGGGGGTGGCTGCGGTCGATGGGGAGGGGGAACACCTCCCTCCCTCACCTGGGCCCCCCGCTACCCCCTCCAGCTAGTGTCCTTAAACATTGTTTAAATGTAGAAGAGCGGGGAGCTTACCTCCTCCTTGTACTTCCTCTGCTTGCTGGATCACTGCCTGCAATGCCGCCCTCCAAAGTATAGAGGGCGGCATTGCAGGCAGTGACTCCACAAGTGGAGGAAATACAAAGAGGAGGAGGTAAGCTCCCCGCTTGCAGCTCTTCTACATTTGAAAAACTTTTTGAGAAACTAGCTGGAAGGGGTAGCAAGGACGGGGGACCCAGGTGAGGGAGGAGGGGGGACATCCCCCCTCCCTGAAGACCGCTGCCACCCCCGTCCTGTCTGCTACCCCCTTTATCCAAATCGCAAACGAATCATGATGCAAAAAGCAGCATGGATCTGTTTGCGTTCAGGTTTGGCTAGGTCCATGGACCGCTAGGATCACGGACCGCAGGCTCCATCCTGCAACCGTGCCTAGTGTGGACCTAGCCTAAGTGTGGGCCCAGCTTCACTCAATTCAGCTCATAACGTGTGTACAGGGCAGGACAAACAATGACACAGCAAAAAGGGAAAGTGCCCTGACTCAGCACACATTACGTCAAGTCAGTGGATACACATAACTGCTCCAAATAACAGAGGTGGACAGTACCACGTACATACCTCCCAACATTTTAATTTAAGAAAGAGGGATGCTTTAAAGCGGGATTGTCACCATAAAAATCAAATTTCAACAGCAACTGGTCTGAGTGCATTAAGTGATAAAGATGCTAATCCTGCATTCAAGACTTTCAAAACTTTTTCTGCTGTTATGATTTGGAGTTATCACATACTTTAGGAGCACTGGCCCTTTAGTAGTCAGTACCAAACAGTTGCATGCTGGCGGTTCTTTTTATCTATAATATATTCCTCCTCTTCCATTTATTTCCCTGCCTAGCTGCTTATCTGAAAAACGATCCCCTGCTCACTTGTGTTTACAAGCAAGGTTGTGGTGGCTCAGCGATTGGAGGAGAAAAGAAAAAAAGCAAAGGGCAGAAATGACATCAGGATTTAGCCGAAACTGTGGGCAAAGGACATGGTTCCCACCAGGAACAGAATACTCTTCATTTACTATGTAACATTCACTGAAATCAAAACATGGACAGTACAATATATGTGTTATGTAAGTAGATCAAGTATGTATCTACTTATATGGTTTTTTTTTCCCCTGGCATAGTATGGCTAATTCTACTGCTTTAAGACACGCCCCATTCACACCTCTATACATTTCCAGCTACACCCCCTAGTCACGCATATCAAGATTAAGTTATATCATTCAAACCATACTGGTCCTTTATATCTTTATATTTAATAATAACATTTGAGAGTAAGAAATATATTAACTTAAAGGATGAGATTTAAGTTCAAAGTCAATTTAAAGCATTTTCAAGAGAAAAATACATATATTTATACAGATCTGTACATCAGACCCGAAAGAGAGGATGAAATAGGGACAGAGGGATTTGAAGGATTTGGTTCCCAAAGAGGATTTGGTCCCTCCAAAAAGGGACAGTTGGGTGCTATGTAGATAAGAAGGTTCGAACCTTAGAACTTAACACACAAGTCGCCTACCAGCTCAGTGGGAGAAATCTTTAATTGGTGCTCAAGCGGAAGGGAAACGGCAATAAAAGACTCTAGAGAGGCAATGAAGCCTGATGTAAAGGAAAATGAGCTCCTGTGAAATGCCTATACAGCCACAAAACAGATAAACTCCGGGCTCAGCCTGTGTTGTTTGGACATCACTCAGATCTTTATAGTAAACCCAGCACTACGCAGGCTGCATGCGCTGCAGCTGGGGACAGCTTGTATTGATGCTGCTCTCACTTGACCCCAGACTCTGTTCACTTTGTATGGAAGATAACACATGACATGCAAGGATACTTCACTAGCGGATGTAAAAAGCAATCGTCTGTATCTGTGTGGTTTGTCTGCTGCCTCAGAGGAACAGTAGTGTCTAGGAAAAGCATCACTGTCTCTAAAGCTGAACACAGATATCAGATAAAAATCTCTGGCAGGCGAGGAAACGATCTTGCAGGACAATTTCTAGGCCATAGAGCTCCCCTCCCAGGGCGAGGGTGTACCGATTGCTCTCCCCAACCATGGAGGTGGGCACACTATTGTGATGCAGTAGCCAGAGGTGCGCCCCAGTATTAGGTAGCCCCCAATATAGCTATCCAGACCAATCCCAGAGGGATTGCCATCCACACAATCTAATTCCATTTATCCACTGCTTTGTGTTTATTATAAAGTCTGCATCCTTACCCTGCTTTACAAGCACTAAAATCTATTCAGAAATGTTTCTTCTGCAATAAATCTTATCTCAATATGTTTGCCTTTGCCAATGAGAAGGAAGCTTGTCATCACCCCTCCTACATTCCTGCTCCTCACTGCTTGGCTGAGGGCAGTTCAGGTTAGAGGGATTGGGTGAGGGCAGATAAAAAAAGTAAGGGAGGAAATGACATCAGGATTGGCTTCAGTTAGAGGGAATCAAGATGGAAAACGCCAGGAACAGAATTCTCTTTATTTACAATATAAAATCCACTGAAATCAAAACATGGACAGTACAATACATCTTTTATGTAAGTAGAACAAGTATTGATCTACTTATAGATGTGTTTTTTTCTTGGATAGTATGGCTGTCCCTGCTGCTTTAAACACTGTGCGCCAGCTTTCATGCTTATCAACTTTTTCAGATTAGCCGTATGTGAACACAGTGAATGTCAATGGGCTGCTGCTTGCTACTTTTCAAATAATAGCTGCTGCCAGCTCTACCAGGTGCATGTACAGAGCTCACGGGTTGCCACTTTCTATTTCAAATGCAAGTGAATGGGACTAATGATGGCCACTTCAGGGGAATTATGTACGAACTGTTCTCCACAACAGTGCTGCTCAGCAAGATTTCGGATATCCGAGTTACCCAGATAATCCAAACTTTTTCCACTATCCGAACTTTGAATAGCAATTCTGATATTTTTTAAAATCCGAATCGACTATCCGAGCAAACTCTGATTTCCCATCTGCAATCCGAAATCCGGGCGGATAGTTAGTTCAGATATCCGAGCAGAAGCCAAAATCACCTTCAATGGCAAAAATCCCTTTTGATGGCACTCGAGGCCGAGAGAGGGAGAGAGATTTTTTACCTTCCAAACCGTTTAGGAAGCATTTTAAAGGCAACTTCTGGTTTTCAATCTGGAAATCCGAATCCGGCCGGATATTGGGTTCGGATATCCGATTCTACTCGGATACCCAAAAGTTTGGATTCGGATATCCGATTCGGATCCGGATATCTGTGTATCTGAATCCAAATCTATTCGGATTTTAAAAAGGGGTATCCGAGCACCACTGCTCCACAACTCTGGAAATGATCACTCATGATCACTGGAAAATAATGCGTACATGTAAAAAGGCAACCACTGTGTAAGGTTTGCATACAAATCATGCATTGCAGATCCAGTATGAGACACTTTATTAGCAATGCATGAATGCTGCAACCAAATGAAAGTGTCACTGTTCAGGAAATGACTGAAATACTGAGACAAGGCGCAAATGAATAATGAGAGTTTATTAACTAAGAACAAGAAGGAACGCGACCAGCAATGTACATTAATCTCATGCACAGCAATGGCAATAATATGACATGATAATCTCATGCACAG